>NC_088792.1:40505771-40812092 GCF_011386835.1 Chrysemys picta bellii | reverse complement strand
GAAGAAGTAGGCTGTAGTCCACGAAAGCTTATGCTCTAATAAATTTGTTAGTCTCTAAGGTGCCACAAGTACTCCTGTTCTTCTTTTTGCGGATACAGACTAACACGGCTGCTACTCTGAATCCTTCTGTAATGAAGCTGTCAACAGGCTGTATGAATTGTATAAAAATATAATGGATCAGCTACATTGGTGTAAATCTGGAGCAACTCCACTGAAATCAATAGTTATTCCAGCTTTGAACTGTAAAAGTTGAGGTCAGTTTAATGGCTTGGAGTGGTCCCTCCCTGTCAGCCTTGGAGGGAGGCCACTCCGCCTCGATATGCCATGTAGCAGCTGATAGCCAATTGATGGGGGATTAGCATGGTGTCAGCAAAGAGTCTATGGCCCTGGCCCTTTGGGGCAGGGCAGTAGCAGTCTATACCTCAGCTCCTCTGGCTGGGGCATACAGCAAACAGTCAGGCTCAGGCCCTCTGGGTAGGGCAGAGCAGTAGCAGTCATAGTGAAGCTTCTCTGGCTGGGGCAGACAGCAAACACACACAGGCCACTCAGCCTAAAATGAGCAGGCTGCCATCCCAGGGGCGAGGTTGGCAGCAAGGAGTAGCGGGACCTGGGCCCACCCTACTCCACTAGGTCCCAGCCCAGGGCCCTACCAGTGGCAAGTGGTCAGCAGGGGTCCTGCTGAAATATGCTGTCTGTGGTTTCAGCCACAAAACCAATCTAATGTCTGGTATCCCTGGGCTACTTCCTACCCCTACCTGCTTGTAAGGCTCTGTTGCTCGGGGAGTCCTCAGTCTCCTTGGGATACTCAGCAGTCAGCAATCCCAGCAGCTCCTCGGGGTACTTGGCAAATAGCAGTCTCAGCTGCATCCCTCCCTCAGGGTCCAACTCCTGGGATAGGCACAAATCAGTCCCTGGTGCAGGGCCATCAGCAAGGCAGAGACATCCAGCTCCTTCCCTGCCTCTGGCCCAACTGAGCTGGAGGCCCCACCTCTGATGCATTCTGTTCTGCCACTCTGCTTCTAGCCTGAGGCATGGACCCTGCCTGGTTCCACCCACCAGTGGGTGGGAAGTGGTTCCTCCCAGTCAGCCTCGGAGGCAGGCCACTCCGCCTTGCTACAATCAGAATTTGACTCATTGTATTGTACTGTTTTCTTCTTACTCCAGGTAGCAGAGGGTGGGGTTTTTTTGAGTTACAGAATTTGGGCAGGCAGACTCAGATGGACTGCAATTCAATTCAAATGTGCAGAAACAGGACATTTCTGCTAAGATCCTGGGGAAAAAAATAGCATTGTTAGTTTTTCAAACATAATGAAACTTTCACATTTTATTTTTATAAAGTGTATCTTAGTCAACTGAGAGCATACTTATCACCCATCAGGTGGAGTAAACTTTGGATTTCATGTAGTCTTATATATCTATTGCTAACTGGAGATACAGTGTATTTCAGTGTGTGGAGGAAGTAAGGCTGCTAGAGTTAAACTAACAGAACACAAGTCAAATCACCCATATCTATGGCAAAGCAGTTTAAAACACAGGTAACAGTAGGGTTACCAGATGTCCCATTTTTAAAGGGACAGTCCCGTTTTTGGGACTTTTTCTTATATAGGCGCCTGTTACCCCCGCCCCCCCCCCCACCCTCTGTCCCGTTTTTTCACAGTTGCTATCTGGTAACCCTAGGTAACTAGGATGCTGGGTTTAATTACTAGGCCATACTGCTTTATATTGGGATTAGCTCTTCATAGCTGTTTCAGGAGATTACATTTTAGATTAGTTTTGAATAATAACAGGTGGTGGTTGAAAATTCCTTTACTCACTTTTTGTAAACAGTGGTATATTGCAGAGCATTTCTGATTGCAATAATATGACCAATGATTTTTGCACAGCTCACTATGTCACCACCCTTTGGCAATGAGAAGTAATTGTCTCTAGGAAACAGAAGTAAGCAGATATTACTCCTCAAACTGGCTCTTCCCCAGCATAACCCTTCTAATCTCTCAAATGTACTAAAGGTAACTGAGAGTACACCATGTTCACCATTGTATAGTGTGCCCTGGATCTCAATCACTATATTGTACGAGTTACCTTACTGAGGTCTGAAGCTTGTGTGCTCTACATAATCCACTTATTAAATACCTGTGTTCTGTCAAGTTTTGTCATGTAGCACTGGTCTGGCTGCCCAGCCCAATGGTTTCCACAGAAGGAATGTAACTCTCATCAGCCACTTGGACAGGTTTGAGTTGTCACAAAATAAATTTAAACAGTGATTTAAATAAAGTTGGTTGAGGTTGAAATTTGCCGTGATGGATGATGGGAGTTGTAGTCTTCTTCCCAGGTAGTCAGATGTTGCAAAATGTAGCTGAACACAGAGTGGGGATCTGACCTGTGCTTTATGGATGGTAGGGGAAATGGAATGAACATGGAAAAGAGACAGACTATCTGCACAGCTGGCTGGGGATCCACAAGTTTGTGGCCAAGGTTCCTCTAGGGAGAACCCCTTGGCTCCCCACCCTTTTTGTGGGTGTACCTTCTGCCTTACTACGTCCTTGCCAGCCCTGTGGGGTTAAATGTGGCTCAGAGCCATGCATCAAAACCAACATGGGTTTTTGATTTTGTTCTCCTCCATACGTTTTTACACAGGGCCATATGCTCCCCTCCCACGTATGTGTCATGCCAGGAATGTAACATCATATATTTGTCTTGCCTGGATTCATTTGTATTTGTCCTGCTAATAATTCAACCCAATATGTTTGTTCTGACAGAAATTAAATGAGTTTGTCTAATAGACTCCTATGTGTATGCTGCCAATAATTAAGTCCTTACTTTTCTTGCCAGGAATCATGTGCTATAGGTTTGCAGTGCCAGGATCAGTGGCCTTGGCTTCTACTGTATATTAGTCCTGCCAGAAATAAAACTCCTGTGTTTTTCCTGCATCAATTGAAGAATAAATGGGTCTTGCTAGGAATCATTCATGTTCACTAGGGAACTTGTCTGGCCAGAAATAATAGAAAAATCTTCCTAGGCAGAATTCAGTCCTATAGATTTGTCCTGCTGGGATTTGTATAATATTTCTCTTAAGAAGAGCACATGTGGCAAAGCTACATTTTAAAGCTGTCTTTTGCCTAAAACTGAAGCAGCGCTGGCTGAAATTAATTCAGTAATTATGAAAGGAATCGCAAGCATACAAGTTTGCTGGTATTGTACACCACCTTCCCCCCCGCTCCCCCATAGTCAGTTGCCAGACATAAGTGGCTGTATACATGAATCAAAGCTACATGTATGTCATTTATCATGGACTTACACCATTTACTTCCATGCCAGGGCATCATATTTACAGTCTTCTGACTCTGAAATGTGACTACCTTTGTTATCATATTTTGTTGCTGCCAAACAATACACAAGGCTGCAGTAGTTTGTACCTTTTTGATTATTTATTTAATGCACACTCTCTCTTATGATTTCGACATGGAAGACAGAGATTTTATGCCTTCATCATCCAGCTCTGCTCACTATGTGTGATTCACAGCCTCAATCAGTTCCACATACAAAGGAGAATAAATGAGGTGCAATTTCTATTTTGCCCCTTGGACATGTGGCCAGGCAAATTGATTTATGTCCCTTTGACATATGCTATGCGTCCCATTGCTAATCATTTGTATGTAATGACAATGTTCAAAGGGGCGGGGGAAGTTCTTTGCAGTTGATCTGATTCCATGGGCATCATAAGAATCCAGTTAAATTTGGTGTAAATACCTAAAGTTTCTTAATTCTAGTCACTAAACCACTGGAATGGGGATGAAATGGGGCAGATGAATAAAGTTAAATAGAAACTTATAATGGGAATTTGTTCCTAAAAATATTTTTAATCTCAATGTTATTGCATATTAACAGAGACTTATAAGATATAGAACATCCAGTACAATGTTGTAGCTTGGGAACCTTAGTGTGGTTGGTAATTAAATACACAAGATGTGAGTGTCTGCAGCCAGCTGCAGGAGCTCTTCTTATAAAACAGTAATAAGTGTATATCTTTAGATGCACCTGGATAGATCTTCTACTAGCCCAGGGGTCGGCAACGTTCGGCACGCGGCTCGCCAGGGTAAGCACCCTGGCAGGCTGGGCCAGTTTTATTTACCTGCTGACGCGGCAGGTTCGGCCGATCGTGGCCCCCACTGGCTGCATCAGCAGGTAAATAAAACTGGCCCGGCCCGCCAGGGTGCTTTACCCTGGCGAGCCGCGTGCCGAACGTTGTAGACCCCAGTACTAGCCAGTACCTGTGACCAGGGCTGGCTCCAGGCACCAGCTTAACAAGCAGGTGCTTGGGGCGGCCAAGAGAGAGCGGTGGCACCTGTGGCAATTCGGGGACGGCAGGTCCCTCACTCCCTCTAGGAGCGAAGGACCTGCCGCCGAACGGCCGCTGCCGATCGTGGCTTCCCCTCCCCCCCCAATTGCCGCCGCCAGTCGTGATTGCAATCGCGGCTTTTTTTTTTTTTTTTTGCTTGGGGCGGCAGAAATGCTGGAGCCGGCCCTGCCTGTGACAAGGTGTGAATGCAGCCTCGTCTATAAAAGGTTACCAGGTTCCAGCCCATCAACTAGATGATCTGAGGGGAGTTATAAAACGAACGGGGAAACTGATGCAAAGGGAGCTACAAGCAGGGAAAGGTGCATTCTCTCCCCTCCCACTGTCTGAGATAGAAGTGCTTGTTTGAGGGGATTTTGTTTAGTTTGTGAATATAAAGCAAGCCATGAAGAAAAGGAGATGAAAAAACCTGTAATGGTGACTCCCCCCACCCCCTTCCTTATTTGGTGAGTTGGCACACTGGCCTGCAGGAGCCATGTCTCAGGTTTTTATTGGGCTTCAGACAGGAATACCTCCAAATCTCTCACAACCCTCAAGCACAGAACATGACAACATTCATAGCTCATGGAGGGATGAAGTGCTTCTTTAAAGAGTGCCATGCAGATTCTTCGTAGCTCCTGACTCTTTTCATACAATTACGATTACTGCATGGGCAGAGTTCTCCAGGCTGGTATTCTCTAAATGGCTTAATTGCACTTGGACCTTCTCAGACAGGCCATGGTGCTACTCCAGCTCACGTATTCAGGAAACTAGAAGAGGCCTTGGAGGTTGTAATCCACTGGTACAAAAGAGCATACAATTATTTGAAATGAAATTGGAATCTCTGTGCGAAATGTCATTATGAAATAAAAAGTTTAGCACTATCATATGCATTTAAAGATGGAAACAGTGACTCTGATTGCATTCTTTCACTATCTGAACTGGTGGCAGAGTCAAAAGGGACATGTGATACTATCAGAAGATCTGATAATTTAGCCCCTACATTATGCAGAAGATTTCCAGGCCATCTAATTTCATTTTTAAGAAATGCTGAGTGAGGCTTAGGGCAACAATTAAATCACAGAATTATGAAAAAGTATGTGCATTAGCACGATGATGTTAGCTACATAAAAAGCTCTTCTCCAAGCATGAGCATCTGCTCCCTTTTTATGATTTTCTGGATGATCACATCTTGCTGCTTTCTGTTTGCCAGTGACCAGAGAGAGAAAGGGGCAAAGTATTGCCACCACCACTAAACTTGCTCTGGCTCTCAGCCCCCATTTTGGCTACTGCCTTGCAAAGCTCGGGAGTTTCAGTTCCTGGGGCTGTTTAGTTCAGAGGGTGTCACTCCCCATAAGTTTCACTTTGATATTTGTGTTTTTATTTGAACAAACTCACAAGCTCAGCCAAAAGTGTTTTAATTGTTCTTGGTTCCAGAGGGAAACGGCAAAACTATGACACTTAGAATGGTTTCTACCATGTACTGTAGTATTATGTGTGCTTTAGGGCTCAATTCCACCCTCAATGAGACAGCTTTCATAGAACTGGGCCCATACAGACTGTTTTTCAAAGCTGCTGAGTTCCTGAAGCTTTCACGGACTTCAGTAAAAGCTGTGAGTGCTCAGCACCTTTTGATACTCTTGTTAATTGTGGGTTTAATGGCTTTTGCTGGTGATGGCTGGCTTGCCTGTGAGAGATCCAGGGATTGGCCCTTCATTGTTACAATAGAAGTGGGGAACTTGAAAGAAGCAACAGTTCCCTCCTTTATATTGCCTGGGAAATGCCAGGTCAGTGTTAAAAATTAATAGCAACCAACAGAAAAGTGAATATGAAATAAAACACTCTACTTACCTCAGACGCAGCCCTATTCTCCTGGCCTCTGCATAGTCACACATATGTCTTCTCTCTGCTTAGGCACCAAAACCCATTTAAAAACATTAAAAGACACAGGTGGATAAATTTGTGTGGTTTAAAACCACTGAAGACTGTAGATGTATGCCTTAAGCATTTGTTTGGCTGGCAGTCTGGAAAATGCCAGTATCCTAAGGGTTAAAACTTTGATCTGTAAGAATGCATGTCCTCTGAAAAGGAACAAGAGAAAAGTGGTGCTATATATATATATTTTTTTTAAAGAAAAGAATTTAATTATTTTCTGCATGAAGCATTTACTTCTGTCAATAGGAGCAAAATATACTGCCCCACGAGGAAGCTGAAAGTGAAAATTCTGCTTTCTGCTAAGATTGTATGTTTTGGGAATTGAAAGCTTCCTGGGCATTCAGTATGTTTTATTGATAAGAAATGAATTAAAATAAATAAATACAAATTTATGAAGAAATGGAAACATGATTTTTTTTAAAAATGGACTGCTTGGTATACAGTAATGCCCAAATTAACTTTCAACCACCTTATTGACTTTTAGAACATATCAAATGGACTACCCTTTAATCAGTTAATTTAACACTCCCCAGTATGGTGGAGTAATGCATAACTGGAAAAGGTTCAGATGAAAGTGAGTCTGCAAAATCATGCTGTAAAACTCATGAAAACAGGCTCTTTGGATCTCTAGTTCATCCTGCTACAGGTGGATGTGGAAGTTACCCAAGAAAAGCTTTCTTCTTGGTATTTTGACATGTGCTCTTCCAGCCTTAGTCAGAATCAAGAAAGGCTTGTGAAAACTTTAAACTTTTTACATTTAAACAAGATTTTGGCTTGGTTTGAATGGGCCCCAACCAAACCCCCAGATCTTGATTGGAATTAGATTTGAGCTGCAAACTCTCTGAATTGGAACACTGCATCCTCTCCTTAATGAGCTGAATTGGAACACTGCGTCTAAACACTCTGATAGTTGGAAAGTTTTTAGACTTTTATTTGAATTGCAGCTCCCCTTGTTTGGGAATGTAATAATCTGCTGAACTGATCTCTAGTTTCAATGACATTGTTTTCACTGGACACGGTTAGGAGTGAAGTAAGTCTGTTCCACTCTCTTGTAACGCTGTACTGATATAGATATCCTAAACCATCAGAAAATCCATGTTATAGGCACCCAGCTTATTCCAACTTGAAGCAGAAATAGGTTAACTTGCATCTTGTGGGAACCTCCTGTTATTTCCTAAACTGGCCAGACATAGAGGAGAAACAATGGTGGTGTTCTCCATTACCTCCAGTACAGAGAGTGGTGTGGAGGGCTGTATTCTCTGAGGTGCTGGCTGGAATGGCTGGGACTAATGGCTTGCCCTGCCACTAGTCCTTGGCACAGGATAGGTGACTGGTGAAGAGAAGCTCTGGAAATGCCTGCCTTGCTCCTTTCATTGTCATGGCTCTGGGAGTTTTTTCTGCTGCAAACCAGGTTCTGAGGGAATTTGTTTCATAGTGTGCCATGTTGGGCTGCACTGGGCTCTGGTGTGCCAGGCAAATGTAATGACAATAATCAATTTTTTTTATTTCACTTAGAAAATAGTAAGTTGTCTAATCTAAAGCAATGTAAGAAGCATTTAGATTTGAAATATTCAGTTAATTTGCTTCTAAATATATAGGGTAAGAACCTCAACTACTGCAAGTCAGTGTGATTCCATTGAAGTCAATGCGGCTATGACACTTTAAACCAGCTGTAGTTCTAGCCAATTGAGTCTAGACACTATCTTCATCTCCATAGCAATGGGAGAAGGGTGGGTAAGTTCTATGGAAAACTGGAAACAATGCAGCAAACCAAATGGAAATTTTTATTACACCCTGCGTACTTAAGAATGCTGATTTCTTCTTATTCAGAAGGATTACTATTCCCCCCCCCCCCCCCTTGAGTTAGGGTGTTGGAGGGCTATTTGATTGGTTGCTTAAAGGCTAATCTTGGGAACTGCAAATAAAGGCATGTTAAAGACAGAAGGCATTTATCTTTGTTCCTACCAATATCTGATTAGAGGAAAATTAGACCTCATTTCAGTGCCGCTATCCACTTTGTACTGGGCTTCTCTTTTTATTAACCTGATTCAAAGAAAAGTTTTATTTAGGCTGAGTAACATATCAACATCAGAAACAGACCAAGAGCATTTTTGTTTCCAGTCAACCAACCCTCCGTGCATATAAATGACCAGAATAAAATTCTATATGGCACAACCCACATTCCTGCCTCGTTGATAAGTTTGTCTGTTGGGAATGTTCTTTTGCTTACTCTGCTTACTTTCTCTTGCCTTTTGAGTAGTGATCACAACTCATGTTCACATATCACAGCCCCAGTTGTTGTTGCAGATTTTACGATGTTGCAACCCTGAGGAAAAATACCGAACCAAAGTGAAAAATGATTCTTCATATGTATATATTCAGATTTGGGTGATCAATACGCTTCCATTTATTTAATGCTATTGGTTATAAACCTTTTTATATGGTCTGTAAAGGGAAGTCAGAGCTCAAGGATTTGCATTAACTCACAGTTTAATGTTTCTAGTCTGCCCAGGCCTTCAAGTATATATTGGCTTTGAAACGCTTCAGGAGCTATAATAAAATATTATTTATGCTGTGAAGAAGCAGACTGGTGTGATCACTGGACTGAAAACAATTTGTAGGAGAAATCCCAGCCCAAAGCTAAACACATTTCTAAAATGTTTTAACTTAAGTGAAACCCTAAAAAGTGACAGTCAACATGGTATCACTTCCCTCAACAAACTTGCTCTGGTTTGTGGTATTCAGTCGAGTGGGACTGAAAGCAAGATTTCCACCAATGGAGGAGGACAGATGAGACTTAGCTTGAAGAATCTTTATTAGTAGTAGTGATGGTTGAGACAAAAATAGCACAGATTGAATCTTCAGGGTTAGCAATTAGAAAAAAAACTACTTTTTATGTGAAAACTCCTAAGAACATAAGAACAGCCATACTGGGCCATACCAGTGGTCCACCTAGCCCAATATCCTCTCTTCTGACAATGCCAGATGCTTCAAACGTAATTAACAGAACAAGGCAATTATCAAGTGATCCATCCCCGGATGCCCAGTGCCAGCATCTTGCAGTCAAAGGCTTAAGGACACTTAGAGCATGGAGTTGCATCCCTGACCATCTTGGCTAATAGCCATCGCTGGACCTATCCTCCATGAACTTATCTTGTTCTTTTTTGAGCCCAGCTATAGTTTTGGCATTCACATCATGTGTTGTGTGAAAGGATAAATAACATTTCCTTATTTACTTTCTCAATAACATCCATGATTTTATAGAGTCTATCATATCTCCCCTTAGTCATCTCTTTTCCAAGCTGAAAAGTCCCATTTTTTTTCAATCTCTCTTCATATGGAAGCTGTTCTGTACCCTTAATCAATTTTGTTTCCCTTCTCTGTACCTTTTCCATTTCTAATATATTTCTTTTGAGATGGGGCAATCAGAACTGCATGCAGTATTCAAGGTGTAGGCGTACCATGGATTTATATAGCAGCATTATGATATTGTCTGTTATTATCTATCCCTTTCCTAGTGGTTCCTAACATTCTGTTCGCTTTTATGACTGCTGCTGCACATTGAGTGCATGTTTTCAGAGAACTATCCACGATGACTCCAAGATCTTTCTTGAGTGGTAACAGCTAATTTTAGACCCTATATTTTTATATATATAGTTGGGATTATGTTTTCTGGTATGTATCACTTTGCAACATTGAATTTCATCAGCAATTTTATTGCCCAATCATCCAGTTTTGTGAGATCCCCTTGTAACTCTTCGCAGTTTGCTTTGGATTTAACTATCTTGAGTAATTTTGTATCATCTGTAAACTTTGCCACCTCACTGTTTACCTCTTTTTCCAGATCATTTATGAATATGTTAAACAGTATTGGTCCTAATACAGTTCCCTGGAGAACATCTCTATTTACCTTTCTCCATTCTGAAAACTATTTATTTCTACTCTTTGTGTCCTGTGTTTTAACCAGTTACTGATCCATGACTTTGCTTAAGGGCCTTTGGTGGGGACCTTGCCAAAGGCTTTCTGAAAGTCCAAGTACACTATAATCCACTGGATCACCCTGGTCCACATGTTTGTTGACCCCTTCAAAGAATTCTAATACATGATTTCTCTTTACAAAAGCTGTGTTCACTCTTCCCCAACAAATCATGTTCATCTATGTGTCTGAAAATTCTATTCTTTACTACAATTTCAACCAATTTGCCTGGTACTGAAGTTAGGCTTACTAGACAGTAATTGCCAAGATCACCTCTGGAGCGTCTCTTAAAAATTGGTATCACATTAGCTATCCTTCAGTTATCTTGTACAGAAACTAATTTAAGTGATAGGTTGCATAGTACGATTAGTAGTTCTGCAATTTCATATTTTGAGTTCCTTCAGAACTCTTGGGTGAATACTATCTGGTCCTGGTGACTTCTTACTGTTTAATTTATCAATATGTTCCAAAACCTTCTCTACTGACACCTCAATCTGGAACAGTTCTTCAGCTTTCTCCCCTTTAAGAATGGCTTAGATTTGAGAATCTCCCTCACATACTTTTCAGTGAAGACTAATGCAAAAAATTCACTTAGCTCCTCAAATTTGATAGGGAGTCATGGAAATATAATAAACATGGGATCGCACAATAATACGTTTACTGTCACTTTTCAGAATAGACTCACACTTTAAAACAGTCTATCCTGCATTATCTTGTCATATATAAGTACACATGTGCTTGATGTCTATATTACCCTGTGTAATTACCATATGTAAACCCCACACTGGACAACAAGGGTTTAAGGAACTACTCTGGGCTCAGCCAACCCTGCCCTAGTACACCTGTAGAAATACACCAACTGGGGAATGTGTTAAAAGGCAGGAGAACAGCTCACTTGGGAGCAGACCAGTGAAGAGAGCAGACCAGCAACCTGCAGCTCCAGCAGAGAAGAGCTAAGGGAAAGCAGAATCTTTCCCTAAAACCTGCCCAAAGATCCCTCCCTGAGGGATGGGAGGTTCTGCTTCAGAGAAGGGCCTGAGAAGGAAGCATCCCTCTCTCCCTCTCATATGAACTCTTGGTGTGTTAATTCCCTTTGTTTTGTTTGGACTTTCCCAGCAGGGGAAAGCCTTATGACAAATCTGGCCCAGGAAGATGGACCACACTACAGGAGGAAGCAGTTGCCACCCTAAGAGAAAGGAAGCTCCCACATGATGTGCAGACACTGAAAGGTGCCTTGCGGTGAGCAGACACCCTTCACACTTCCTAAACCCCGGTGGCAGCCTTGGGACAATCGCAGGGAGGTGGTAATAAGTGGCCCAGAGAGGGCAGCATTAAGCACCCCTCAAAGGGCCTTAAGTTAGGGCCCGGTAGAGTGGGTGGAACTGGGTTCCCCTACCAACCACTGCCTCTGTGAGTCATGGGCCTAATCCCTGACCACTAGGTGATGCTCCCCTCCCAACCACCGCTGAGCAAGGACCATAACATTTTCTGCCTTGCTCCCCTCTCTTCATGCATGTTCTTTTACCCTCTCTCCTGTGGACCTCAGTTTCCCCCACTAATTTTAGTACAAGCCCTACCTTTTTCCTTGCTACTTTGCAGGCAGTGTGCATGCATGAGTGTATTCATTTTTTTTCACTTTCTCCTTTGCTTCCTGTTCTGAGTGTTGCCTAAACCCTTCTTAATCTCCCTTTAGCCTACCAGTAGTTTGAAATGCTTGGTTGTTTGGCTTTGTAAAAAAAATATAAATAAAAAGGAGCTCTCGATAGCCATGACACAGGTTATAAGAAGAACATACTAATAGCATTTTTTTCCACCAACAGAACTGGACCCCCTACAAACACCCTTCCCCAAACCTGCCTCTTTCCACCAACAGATCTTCGCCAATTTTATCCTCCTCCCCGACAGTTCTCCTTTACTCCTTCACCCAGGTCTCTTCCTTCCTTCACTAGTTCTACATTCTTTATTATTATGGAGATATAATGTATACATATTATCAATTTCCCCCCCGTGGCCTTTTTGCTGCATCAGGCAGGTTTGTGTCAAGAAGACAGTGTGACACGGTTCTTGATGCCACATTTGTGTGAAATTTGACAGTTTTGGCTCAAGGGGCTCATATGACTATATTTTCTCCATTTCAATTCAGTTGGGCCTGAACCCCTGAAATTCAAAGTGAAAATCAGTCAAAACAGCCAGGTTCACCTGGTGTCTGTGCAAAAACATCTGTGCAAAAAAAGCCAGCCTAGTTTGCTCAGAACTGGGTTCAGTATAACCCCATGGAAGTCAATGGAGTTCTACCTACAAAAACTGCTGTAGCAGAGTGCAGAATCAGGCCCATTGTCTAAGTGTTGGAAACAAGGACAGCTTGCCAAAAAGGGGGGTTCCCAGATTCTGGGGTATTTCAATAACTGCTTGAAAATGAAAGAAAAAAGAGGTGATATTGGAATTTGAGTTACAGTGTGGTAAAAATGGATAGGCAGGCCCTTATCTGGCTTTATCATTTGTATACGGGAACTGCCATAGGCTTTGTACAGCAAGGTCACAGAACAGCATTATCCAAACACTGGCATTGTATTTTTTTTAATATAGCCTGATCAAAATATAGAAGCTTTTTAATGCTAGGCAGAACAAAAAACATCTTTTGTGATTAATGGACCTGTAATTATATGGGAACTTGTGAAACCTTTTTTAAACATTAATGAGGCAGAAATGTGATCTTAATATGGTGTGACATTCAGGCACTTAGTCAAACTGCTCCCAAGACTGTGAACCTTGCCTTTGGAAGAAACTTCAGTGGGTGTTTTCCATAGAATTAGCATAAGACACACTGAGACCTACATCACGTGTAACATAGAGAAGTCATCAGATATAGCTTGCATTGTGCCCTTTGATTTTCAAGTGTTTCATTCTCAGATGCAAGCCAAGATAACTTTCACAGCTTGCACAATTTGTGTTGCATTGTCTCAGTGAGTGGGCAGCTTTACTGTTGGCCAAAAAATGAATTAATCTCCGTCCATATTCTTCCTACTGATCCACATTCTTTAGGGCAAGCCACACCCACACCAAGATGGAATCACAAACTGTTATATTGCCAAGTATTCCAGTTCTTCTTTTGCCTGGAATACTGAGTATTCTCCCCTCCTTTTTTTTCCTTCCCAGTTGGCCTATCTGCTCTCCATTATGCTTTTTATCACCCTTCCCTACTCATTCCATACCTTTCTTTCCCTCTCTGTCCTTCTTGCACACTCTTTCTGGCCTTTGCTTTGCCTTTCTTCCAGTCTTACTAGTCTTCATCTTTCTTTTCCTTCCTCCCCAATTGCCTTCTCCTACATGATTCCCAAAGCTCACCAAGTTCTTATTCTTCCTCTTTCTTAAATTCCTCCTTCTTGCTCTGTGCCCCCAAATCTATTTTTTGTTCCATGAGTTTCACACCCTATCCATTTCTTCTCCTGTCTAGTTCCTCTTCTTCTATTCCTTTCCCACAATAAACTAGGAAAGATGGTCTTGTGGCTAAGGCACAATACTGAATTCAATCTGGATTCTACTCTTAGCTCTGCCACAGTATTCCTTTGAAACTTAGGGCAAATTGCTTACTTTCTTTGTGTGTCAGTCTCCTTATCTGTAAAATGGAGATGCGAATCCCTGTGTCACAGACGTATGGTTTAATTTATTAACGGTGAGAAAGCATTTTGAGTTCCTGAGATGGAAGGCTCTATATGGTGTAACAAATATCATTATTATTTTTCATAGGCTCTGCTGTATACTACAGCTGGTCAAACAGTTCTCACTTTATTGGACCAGCTGGTTAGCACTGCTGATTAATCTCTGTCTCCCAACTCTGCCCAGGTAGCTGTCTTGTGACAGGTGGTCTGCTCTGTCTGATGCCATAGTGTATCTTTTACACGCAGGGGTGAAAGTAACTTAAAGGACTTGCCGGTACTCCGGAGTCCTGAGGAGGGGCATGGCCTCCACTGGAAGAGGCGGGGCCTTTAAATCCCCAGGCCCTTTAAATCAGGATTTAAAGGGCCCGGGGCTAGGGCTGTGGTAGCAGCAGCTGGGAGCCCCAAGCCCTTTAAATCACTCCCTGAGTTCCCAGCTGCAGAGGTGTCTGGGAGCCTTGGGATTCGGGGGCAATTTAAAGGGAGCGATTTAAAGGGCCCAGGGCTCTAACTGCTGCTACCGCAGTGGAACACCAGAACCTTTAAATTGCCGATGGATCCCTGGGGCTCCAGCTGCAAGGCCCGAGGCTTTACTACCCTCCAGGGCCACTATCCTCCAGGGCCCTTTAAATCGTCTCCGGAGCCCTGCTGCTGGAGCCCTGGGGTAGCGGCGGCAGGTCTCCAGTGGCTATTTAAAGAGCCCGGGGTAGTAGAAGCAGCGGGAGCCCGCTCCGGCAGGCTCCGGGGGCTATTTAAAGGGCCCAGCCCTTTAAATTGTCCCCAGAGCCCTGGGGTAGCGGCAGTGGGGCTCCAGCAGCGATTTAAAGGGCCTGGGGCGGTAGAGGCGGCAGGAGCCCTGGTCCCTTTAAATCGCCACCCGAGCCCCGCCACCGCTACCACAGGACTCTGGCAGCGGGGCTCTGGAGGCAATTTAAAGGGCCCTGGGCTCCAGCCCTTTAAATTGCTGCCTCAGGAAGCTGGTCCACCCCGGTATGGTTCACCAGCTCTTGCCGGCAGGGATGGCAGGTTTGTAGAAATTTTGGTGGTGCCCAGAACCTGCCCCTGCCCAAAGTCTACCCCCCCCCACTCCACCCCGCCACCTGCCCAAGGCTCTGGGAGGGAGCTTGGGGGGGGGGAGGAGGTCTGGGGTGCAGGTCTGGGGTGCAGGCCCTGGGCTGGGACAGGGGACTGGAGTGCAGGAGGGGTGCAGGGTGCAGGCTCTGGGAGGGAGTTTGGGGATGGGAGGGAATGCGGAGGGAGGGGGTGCAGGTTCTGGGAGGGAGTTTGGGGATAAGGGGGTGCAGAGGGAGGGGGTGCAGGGGTGAGGGCTGTGGGGTGTGGGAGGGGACTCAGGGCTGAGGCAGAGGGTTAGGGTGCATGGGGATGAGGGCTCTGGCTGGGACTGGAGATGAGGGGTTTGGGGTGTTGGAGAGGCTCAGGGCTAGGACAGAGGGTTGGGGTGCGGGGGGATGAGGGCTCTGGCTGGGGGTGTGGGCTCTGGGGTGGAGCAGGGCTGGGGATGAGTTTGGGGTGCAGGCAGGCTGCCCTGGGACTGGAGCCAGAGAGGAGGACTCCCCCCAGCCCTCTCCCTGCCAGCAGCAGCGAGCTCTGGGGTAGGGACCCCCTTCTCTCCCATGGCAGCACACTCCCCCCCCACTGTCACTGCATGTGCTTCTAGGGCCCCTCTCAGGTCCAGGAATCCCCCTTGCCTCCCCTGTGGTGGGTGACATGCTGGGGGGGCTGCCATTACATGTGCGCCTCCTCCCCTGCTGCTGCCCCTCACTGTAGCCTCACTGGCGGTGGAGGATGGGGCAAGAGCGGTGACTGCGGGCAGGGGGTGCGGCTGTACTGGTGGAGGGTCCCACCAGAAAATGAAAAGGTCTGAGGGAGAAGGGCAGCCTGCTCTGGCAGTAGTGGGGGGGGGGGCACTAGGACCCTGCGGCGGCAGTTAATGCAGGCAGGCAGCATGGAGTTTCAGGGGAGAGACACCGAAGGGAGATGCATGGGGGTAGCTAAGGGGGGCCAGCCCACACTCAGGGGAGACAGGGAGGGGGGCAGCAGGTGGGGCCAGCGGGGAGACCAGGCCCCGAACATTCATATGGAGCCAGGCCCCCGGACCCTCAATATTGCTGGAGCCAGGAGGAGGAGTCAGAGAGGGGGAGAGTGCTCCATTTTCTTGCCGGTCCTCCGTACCGGCTCGTACCGGCTTACTTTCACCTCTGCATGGGAAGTACTGTATCAACTGGAGGCAATGAACTACCATTGTCAGCATGTTCAGTTGCAGTTTGACAGTAATTACTGTCACAGTATTCCCCGTGTTGAGTATAGGATTAATGCTGTGGAAGGGGCAAAACTGCAAAGACGGAGATGGTCACCCTTGCATAATAGCTGACTGTGTGGCATGGGGTTTACCTGACCAGCACTCCCATACGGCATTGGCAAGTGCAGCATATTGACCTGCTCCACATGTCTGGCAAAATCGAAGAGGCATCTCTGCAAACTGGGGGAGCAGAACAGAGGATCAAAAATTGAGCAGGTGGTAACCTTAACTTTGTGCATGCTGCTACAGATCACACAACTCAAAGAATAACCAGTAGTGTGGGAAGGAGGGGTGGAGAATCAGTCCACTGAAATGCTCTATTTAAATTACATACACACACAAAAAATAGGGCTGTCAATTAATTGCTGTTAACTCACGTGATTAACTCAAAACAATCGTGATTAATCGCACTGTTAAACAATAGAATACCAGTTTAAATGTATTAAATATTTTTGGATGTTTTTCTACATTTTCAAATATATTGATTTCTGTTACAACATAGAATACAAAGTGTACAGTGCTCATTTTATATTATTTTTATTACAAATATTTGCACTGTAAAAATGATAAAAGAAATAGTATTTTTCAATTCACCTCATACAAGAACTGTAGGGCAATCTCTTTATCATGAAAGTGCAACTTATAAATGTAGATTTTTTTTTGTTACATAAGTGCTCTCAAAATCAAAACAATGTAAAACTTTAGAGTCTACAAGTCCACTCAGTCTTACCTCTTGTTCAGCCAATTGCTAAGACAAACAAGTTTGTTTACATTTACAGGAGATGCTTCTGCCTGCTTATTATTTACAATGTCACCTGAAAATGAAAACAGGTGTTCGCCTGGCACTTTTGTAGCCGGCGTTGCAAAGTATTTATATGCTAGATATGCTGTACATTTGTATGCCTCTTCATGCGTCAGCCACGATTCCAGAGGATATACTTCCATGCTGATGATGCTCATTAAAAAATAATGCGTTAATTAAATTTGTGACTGAACTCCTTGGGGGAGAACTGTATGTCTTCAGCTCTGTTTTACCCGCATTCTGCCATATATTTCATGTTATAGTAGTCTCGGATGATTACCCAGCACATGTTCATATTAAGAACACTTTGACAGCAGATTTGATGAAATGCAAAGAAGATACCAACGTGAGATTTCTAAAAATAGCTACAGCACTCAACCAAAGGTTTCAGAATCAGAAGTGCCATCGAAAATCTGAGAGGGACGAGGTGTGGAACATGCTTTCAGAAGTCTTAAAGGAGCAACACTCAGATGCCGAAACTACAGAACCCGAACCACCAAAAAAGAAAATCAACCTTCTGCTGGTGGCATCTGATTCAGATAATGAAAATGAACATGCATCGGTCCACTCTGCTTTGGATCATTATCGAGCAGAACCCATCATCAGCATGGACGCATGTCCTATGGAATGGTGGTTGAAGATGAAGGAACATATGAATCTTTAGCACATCTGGCACGTAAATATCTTGCGACGTTGGCTACAACAGTGCTATGCAAACGCCTGTTCTCACTCTCAGGTGACGTTGTAAACAAGAAGCGGGCAGCATTATCTCCTGCAAATTGTAACCAAGTTTGTTTGTCTGAGTGATTGGCTGAAGTAGGACTGAGTGGACTTGTAGGCTCTAAAGTTTTACATTGTTTTATTTTTCAATGCAGTTATTTTTTGTACATAATTCTACATTTGTAAGTTCTATTTCATGATAAAGAGATTGCACTACAGTACTTCTGTTAGGTGGATTGAAAAATAACATTTTTTTTACAGTGCAAATATTTGTAATCAAATAAATATAAAGTGAGCACTATACACCTTGTATTATGTGTTGTAATTGAAATTAATATATTTGAAAATGTAGAAAACATCCAAAAATATTTAAATAAATGGTATTCCATTATTGTTTAACAATGCAATTATCACAATTAATTTTTTTAATCGCTTGACAGCCCTAATAAAAATCCTTTTATCAGTGGATAACATGTGAATTTTGCATTGTTCTGGATTGTTGTGATAGATGGACAAAATCAGGAAATTGTCTTGAGCCTTGGCTACACTTGCGAGTTGCAGCGCTGTAACTCACTCCCCGTCCACACTGGCAAGGCATTTGCAGTGCTGTATCTCCTTGGTTGCAGCGCTGCATGTACTCCACCTCTCCGAGAGGAATAGTGAGTGCAGCGCTGTCGCTGCGGCGCCAGTGTGGCCGCCCAATGCGCTGTGAATGGCCTCCAGAATTATTCGGCAGTATCCCACAATGCCTGTTCTAGCCACTCTGGTCATCAGTTCAAACTCTACTGCCCTGGCCTCGGGTAACCAACCATGTGACCGACCCTTTACATTCCCTGGGAATTTTAAAAATCCCCTTCCTGTCTGCTCAGCCCGGCATGGCGTGGAGTGCTATCAGCGAATCTTTCCAGGTGACCATGCCTCCACGCGCCAAGCGAGCCCCAGCATGGAGCAATGGCGAGTTGCTGGACCTCATCAGTGTTTGGGGGGAGGAAGCTGTCCAGTCCCAGCTGCGCTCCAGCCGTAGGAATTACGATACCTTCGGGAAGGTATCAAAGGACATGATGGAAAGGGGCCATGACCGGGACGCCCTGCAGTGCAGGATTAAAATCAAGGAGCTGCGGAGTGCCTACCGCAAAGCCCGCGACGCAAACGGCCACTCGGGTGCTCCCCCCGCGACCTGCCAATTCTACAAAGAGCTGGATGCGATACTTGGGGTTAACCCCACCTCCACTCCGATCATCACCATGGGCACTTCAGAGCCGGTGTGGGGGGGGGGGGGAGGAGGAGGAAGAGGAGGAGGAAAATGGGAGTGATGGTGGTGGGCTGGATGGAGACACCCCGGAATCCCTGGAGCTATGCAGCCAGGAGCTCGTCTCAAGCCAGGAGGAAGGTAGCCAGTCGCAGTGGCCAGTACTTGGTGAAAGACAAACAGAACAGCAGGTTCCCGGTAAGCGTTTTTTTTTTTTTCCAGGAAGAAATTTTTTCCATGCAGGCTCTTTGGGAGAGGAGGGTTAGGCATGCATGCCTAGATGCGGAATAGTGCATTGATGTGGTTTATCACATCGCGGTAATCGGCCTCGGTAATCTCCTCTAATGTCTCATCCAGAACGTGTGCAATTCGCTTGCGCAGGTTTATCGGGAGAGCCACTGTGGTCCTTGTCCCAGCCAGGCTAACGTGTCCGCTCCACTGTGCCGCGAGGGGCAAGGGGACCATTGCTGCACACAGGCAAGCTGCATATGGGCCAGGGCGGAAGCCGCATTGCAGTAGAAGACCCTCCCTTGCTTCCCAGGTCACCCTCAGCAGCGAGGTATCGTCCAGGACGAACTCCTGTGGAAAATGTTGGGACAGTGTTCAGTGTAGGTGCCCCCTGAAGCTGTTGGCTCTCCCCAAGGCACAGAAACCCAGAGGACAGTACAGCCCTGAAACAATCAGTCCCCCTTACTCACCATTTTGAGGCTCCCGTGGGATATGTGTGCTCTGTTTCGGACGGGAAAATTATGCTATTGTGTAGAATTATGCTATTCTTTTCTACTCCTTAAGTGCGGGGGGAAATCATTACTCTGTCTGGTATAAACAATGCTGCCTCTGTTAAATGTTGCATTTTGCCTATACAGCTGCATCGACCTTGAGACCTCAGCTGTCCCTCTTATCGCCTGCTCAGAGACTGCAAAGACTCAGGAAGAGACCGCGAAAAAGCAAAGACGACATGCTGCAAGAAGTGATGCGGCAATCTATTAAAAAGAATGAGAAAGCACAGGACTGGAGGGAGAGAGAAAGCAGGATCCGCCAGGAAAACGCAGCGCACCTGCGGCAAAGCACCATGCACCGGCAGCAAAGCACTGATAGGTTCATAAGCATCCTGGAGCGCCAAGCAGACGCTATCCAGGAGCTGGTAGCCATGCAGAAAGAGGAGCAGTACCGCAAATGCCACCCCCCCCCCACAGCCCTTGTCCCAAAACTCTTTCTGTTGTGCCCCACTGTCACCTCCAACCCACTTTCCCCAACTTCCGTGTTCTTCACGCCACCCTCTGCCTCCAACACCAATATCTTCACCACCCAGCCCTGAAACCCACGACCCTTACCCTCTGCACTCAACCCCCATCACCATGCAGTATAGCTGCCCTGAAGTCAGCACTCACTGCACAGCACATCAGACAGGACATACGCGAATCTGTGATTGTACTGTTCCCCACTCCACCCCCTTGTTTCTTTTCAATAATTTTTTTTTTCTTTTCAATAAATGGATTCTTTGGCTTTGAAAACATTCTTTATTATTGCATAAAGTAAAAGACTCCTTAGCCCAGAAATAAACAGGCACTGCAAGTCTGCTTGTCTGCTAAGCAGACACTGATTCCTAAAGATTGGAACTACTGCACTTCACTCCCGTGCAGGGCACCAGATATCACTGCTGGTTTTCAGCCTCAAATTGCTCCCTCAAGGCATCCCTAATCCTTGCAGCCCCGCGCTGGGCCCCAGTAATAGTCCTGCTCTCTGGTTGTGCAAATTCAGCCTCCAGGTGTTGAACCTCGGAGGTCAATGCCTGAGTGAAGCTTTCACCCCTCCCTTCACAAATATTATGGAGGGCACAGCACACTGATATAATCGCGGGGATGCTGCTTTCGGCCAAGTCCAGCTTCCCATACAGAGATCGCCAGCCACCCTTTAAACGGCCAAAGGCACACTCCACAGTCATTCGGCACCAGCTCAGCCTGTAGTTGAACTGTTCCTTGCTGCTGTCAAGGCTCCCTGTGTAGGGTTTCATGAGCCACGGCATTAACGGGTAAGCGAGATCTCCAAGGATCACAATGGGCATTTCAACTTCCCCTACCGTGATCTTCCACTCTGGGAAAAAAGTCCCGGCCTGCATCTTCCTGAACAGCCAAGTGTTCCAAAAGATGCGTGCGTCATGCACCTTTCCGGGCCAGCCTGTGTTAATGTCAATGAAATGCCCACGGTGATCCACAAGCGCCTGGAGAACCATAGAGAAATACCCCTTACGATTAACGTACTCGGATCCTAGGTGGGGTGGTGCCAGAATAGGAATGTGCGTCCCATCTATTGCCCCTCCACAGTTAGGGAACCCCATTTGTGCAAAACCATCCACTATTTCCTGCACATTACCCAGCGTCACGGTTCTTCTGAGTAGGAGGCGATTAATGGCCCTGCAAACTTGCATCAACACGATTCCAACGGTCGACTTTCCCACTCCAAACTGGTTTGCGACCGACCGGTAGCTGTCTGGAGTTGCCAGTTTCCACATTGCAATAGCCACCCGCTTCTCCACTGGCAGGGAAGCTCTCAATCTCGTGTCCTTGTGCCGCAGGGTGGGGGCGAGCTCCTCACACAGTCTCATGAAAGTGGCTTTTCACATCCGAAAGTTCTGCAGCCACTGCTCGTTATCCCAGACTTCCATGACCATGTGATCCCACCACTCGGTGCTTGTTTCCCAAACCAAAAAGCGGCGTTCCATGGTGCTGAGCATGTCCGTGAATGCCACAAGCAATTTCGTGTCGTACGCGTTACGCGTCTCGATAGCATCGTCGGACTCCTCACCCTCACTCTCACTGTCGCTTTGGATCTTAAGGAATAGTTCGATAGCCAAACGTGACTTGCTGGCAAGACTCCTCAGCATACGCCTCAGCAGTTCGGACTCCATTTCCCGCAGACAGATCGCGCTGCATAGAAACCGTTGAAAGATGGCGCCAAAGGTGGACGGAAACAAAGGGATTTCTGGGATGCGAAGCGATGCATCACGGGGCATTGGGACAGGACCCAGAATTCCCCTTCCCACAACCCACGGCGCCAGAATGGGAAAAGGTGCTCTGTGGGATAGCTGCCCATAATGCACCGCTCCCAATAGCACTGCAATTGCCGCAAATGTGGCCACGACAGTGCGCTGGGCAGCTGTCAGTGTGAACAGACTGCAGAGCTCTTCCTACTCAGCTGCACGAAGTCAGGTTTAACTCACAGCGCTGTACATCTGCAAGTGTAGCCAAGGCCTTGGTCTTGATTTAGCAAAGCCTCACCAGTCAGTTTGTTTTGCAAAGGAATGAGTTTTTTCAATCTGGATCCTATGTTACTCAGCCCTCCAAGTTTGGGGGTTCTGGTAACAAATTCCAGTTTTGGCTGGTTTGTTCATTGTCTCTGTGTGTTGAAAGGTCCTGTGCCAAGAACAGTCTGTGGTATGTCAGGAAAATTCATGCCTCAAAATAATATGCCATCTGAGGTATAATTATTAATTATGCTTATATTGAACCAACTTCTGTTGGTAAAGAGACAAGCTAGGACTACCTTTCCCAAACCTGAAGAAGAGCTCTGTGTGGCTCAAAAGCTTGTCTCTCTCGCCAACAGAAGTTGGTCCAATAAAAGATATTACCTAACCCCCCTTGTCTCTCTAATATCCTGGGACTGACACTGCTACAACCACACTGCATCTATATAATTAGGGTTGGCAGTATTTGATATTTTTACTGTTTTATAATTTTGGTGGATAGTTTATTTTTAAGCCTTTTTTTTTTTTTTTACTTTTATCGATTTAAATTTTCAAAGTCGAGGGGAATTATGGGGGGAGGTCAGAAAATAATTATCTAATGACCGTAGATATTGAAATTCAAAAAGTTAGTCTTATAACTATTAAAATACAAATTCTCAACATTAAACGTTAAAATATACAAAATAAATGTCCTTAAATTAAACTCTAATAAGTTCTCAAGCAGCATGTTCTTACTTTGCCTATCAGTAAAATTTCAATTATTATGGATGGAAATACTTTTTGGTCAGTTTGTGTATGTACAGCATAATTCACATTTACCAACATTAACCAATACATCGAATTGTTCCAAGCCTACATATAATGTGCATGTTTTGGTGTGATTTTTATTACATAGAGAAACTGATAATCTGATAGAACTGTTTTGGTAGCATATACGCTAGTGTTGGTTGGAAAACAATAATTCTATTTCATGAAAAATGTTGAGGTTCTGATATTAGTTTTGTTCCACATCTAACCTTTGCAAAAAAAAAAAAAAAGAAGAAGAAGAGAGAGACACCTCCCAGAATAGCCAGTAGCCCTGTCATTAGAGCATTTACTTAGGATTTTGGAGAACAAGATTGAACAGCCTACTCTGTCTGATTCAGGACTTAAACCCATGTCTTCCACAACTCAGATGTGTGTCCTAAACACCAAATGATTGGCTATTCTGGGATGGGGCTCTCTCTCTCTGTATCAATACCTAAATTTTTTTTCTCTACCTTGCACCACAGAGAATTTATTAGCATTTTTCAACAAAAAAAAGTTTTGCTGAAAAATTTCTGATCATCTGTAATACGTGCACACCCAAAAACCTGTTTTGTAGGAGTCAGCTACTGAAAACGGCTGTCATGATGCTACTTCCACTGAAAGCTGTATAGAGACCACTCTGCTGATCTGCTATAACTAACATTGTGAAGAGACATGAGATGCAGCAACCTCATATGCATGTGTGCCTATGTCTGGATCAAGAAATGGTGTGTGTGTGTGTGTCTGTATTTATTTATATATCACTTTAGTTATAGCTGTAAGGGTCATTAAACCTCTGTTCAGTTCTGGCTCTGCCACAGACTAGTTGTGTGACCAAGAGCAAGTCATATAACCTTTTTGCCTCAGTTTCTCATCTATACAACTGGGATAATACCCACCTGTTTAAATCAGCAAAAGGGCACTATGATAATACTTTTCACTTATATTTATTATTTGTAAGTCTGCACTAACTTTTTTCAAGCAAATATCTTTGCTGTGTCTTATAAAATTGGTAGTAGCATATACAGTATGTTGCTATTACCCTGGAGTCTGGACTCTTTCAAATTCAGGACACGTTTCTACTTTACAGCAATTTTTCTCATTAATATTCTGAAATTTAAGATTGGTAGCAGCAGGAATAAGTCACTCCACTAATATCAGTATGTAGGAATTTATAAGTGCTTTATTCAAATACTCATAAATGCCAGTAATGGTGTCCTTGAATCTCTGAGTGCCTGCTTAGGGCCACTCAGAATACTCTTTATGCAGAACTTAAAATTATCTGCAAAATCTATTATTCAATAATATTTAAACTATTGTTTAGAGATGCATTTAATGCTTCTATCAGCTTTATGACTATACAAGGGCCAAAACCCAGATACATTTATTCAAATCTCCCTGCATGTTGAGGATTTGGATAAAATGGAACCCTGATCCAAACCACTGCTTGATCTTGACTTTGCAAAGCAAAATGTTGTTAAGGTTTTACTCACACCACCCGTAGTTTTGTTTGTATCTATTAGAAATCAAAATGGGCCAAACCCAGAACCACTTATCTCAAAACCCCCAAACAAAAACCCTTTTAAACAAAGGTTTGCAGAAAAACTCCTACTTACATGATTGAGCCGAGCAGATGTTTACAGTTCCATGAATGTTGATTACTGTCTTTCAGCATTCACTCCAGCTCTGCAAAATATTGAGCAACTTCAACTCGCCTGGATTTCCATGGGAGCCAAGGACACTCAGCACAATGGGGTCAATATTTTGTTCACAGGCAGACTTGGCTGTATTAACACTTTGTATGCTGGATGTGATGCTTCTGGGTCTTTTATCTGTACAATTGTTCAAACTCTTTCCCGCTGTCATTCAATATAGTTCGGTTTTAAGGCGAGTCTGCAGGGGCAATATTAGACGGATTGTGAGGAAAAGTTTCCTTTTGCTGTAGAGGCTTATGGGTATGAAAAGCAGAGGCTTTGCTGTTAGGAGGAGTTTCATACAGAAGCCAGGACTCACTGCTGAGATGAGAGGAAGAAATTAAGAAAATACAAAGAGGTGACAGAGGGAATTTTAAGGTAATGTACAGTGAGTTATAGATTTTACTCTGAGGCATTTTTAACTAAAGATTGTTTAATAAGTTTTATGTTTTTCTTTCCCTGCTGGATTGATCTGCAAGTGGCACTCTTTTTGTTCCATCTCTACTTTCAAAGGTTACTTTGTGTAGCATTAATCAAGGTACTCCAGAGTGCTTCTGAGCTTGGAAAGGAGTTTGTTTTCTGTAGAAAAAAGTAACAATTTTTAAGATGAGGAAGAGAAAAGGGAGGAAAAATAGATGGTAGAAAGAAACAATGAAAGTGAGGAGGCAACGCAGGGCAGCTCCTCAGTGGATATAAATTGGAGTGTCTGCACTGAAATCAATAGAGCAATGCCAATTACACTAGCAGAGGATCTGGCAGAGAGAGAAGACCAAAAAATTCCAAAGGGAAAGAGCTTTTGTTTTGATTGGGTTTTTTGTACTTAAAACTGCTTAATCACATAGCAGCAATGTTCTTCCACTGCTCCTGACACCTTTAGTGCATTCTCTTTTCTTACTGTTCGTTTCCTGCCATTTTAATTGTGTGGAATTTATGGGTCTTAAAAAGAGAGCCATAGCAATTAATGTTTAACTACAGTCTGAACTCAATGCTATGGAGTCCCGAATCAGAGCTTGTCTATCTGGAAAAGTTGCATTGGTTTAACTCAAGATAGGGATTTTTAAACCAATTTAGTTAAATCTGACCAAAAGGCTATGTGAACAGTCCTATACTGGTTTAAACTAGGTTTACTTCAATTTAGTTTGGGGGCATGTCTACACTACAAACTTAAGTCAACTTAAGTTAAGTCAACATCCAGCTGCTGCAGTAATTAAATCAGTAGCGCGTGTCCACGCCACACTCCTTGTGTTGGTGGAGTGCATCCTCCCTAGTAACGCTTGCATCGATGCTGAGAGCAGTGCACCATAGGTAGCTATCCCACAGTGTAACTCACTGCAGGGGGTTTTGGGAAGGGCTTGCAATGCCTCTTAGGACCAAAACATTTTCACATGGGGGACTGGGCACATGGCTTGAACATCACATGATGCAGTTTTCTCCTCCACTCCCTTGATGTGAACTGCAACCCATAATATTTTGTGCCTTTTCTCAAAAGGCTGGCATAGCCATGTGTACGCCATCTCCTGAGACGCATGGATCCCGCTCAGCTGTGCACTGTTATTGTGAGCACTACAAACACCACCCACCTTATCCTGCAGTATTTCCAAAGTTGGGAAAAGAGCCGCTGCATGGAACATGGCAATGTCCTTCAAGCAGCCCTGCTGGAAGCCATAGAACGAAACAATTCCCAGTTGCTGCTGGCAGTCACGCAGCAGCTGAACATGGGGAGCACTGGTTTTGGTCCCAAGAAACAAGCACTGACTGGTGGGATCGCATCATTATGCAGGTATGGGGTGACGAGCAGTGGCTGCAGAGCTTTTGTATGTGAAGGCCACTTACCAGGAATTGTGTGCAGAGCTCTCCTCAGCCCTGTGGTGCAGCGACACTAAAATGAGACAAGCTCTGACTGTGGAGAAACGAGTGGCAATTGCTGTGTGGAAGCTTGCGATGCCAGACTGCTACCGGTCAGTGGGGAATCAATTTGGAGTTGGGAAATTTCCGTTGGGTTTGCTGTGATCCAAGTGTGGAGGACCATTAATTGCCTTCTGCTAAGAAGGGTTGTGACTCTGGGCGATGTGCAGGAGATACTGGATGGTTTTGCTGCAATGGCTTTCCCTAACTGCGGTGGGGTGATAGATGGAACACACATCCCTGTCTTGGCACTAGACCACCTTGCTACAGAGTATGTAAACGGAAAGGGATACTTTTTAATGGGGTTGCAAGCTCTGGTGAATCACTGGGGGCATTTTAACGACATCAGCTTGGCGTGATCAGGGAAGGTGCATGATGCCCACATCTTTAAGGACACGGGTCTATTCAGAAAGTGCAAACAGGGACTTTTTCTGAAATGCAAAATCATTGACATTGAAAGGCCAATAATCATCCTGGGAGACCCAGCTTACTCCTTGCTCCCATGGCTCATGAAGCTGCACATCGGCCACCTGGACAGTAGCAAGGAGCAGTTCAACCATAGGCTGGATGTGCCTTTGGCAGTTTAAAGGCCACTGTGCAGTTTGCTTACTTGGTTAGACATCAGTGAAAGCAATATCCTCATGGTTATAGTTGCCTGCTGTGTGCTCCATAATATCTGTGAAGCAAAGGGTGAGACGTTTCCACAGGGGTGGGGCAAGGAGGTGGATAGGCTGTCTGCTAATTTTGAGCAGCCAGATACCAGGGTAAAAAGAAGAGTGCAGCATGGAGCACTGTGTCTGAGGGAGGTTTTGAAAACCTGATTCAGTAATAACCCTCAGGAATGTGCGCTGCTTCTGGAGTTGTGCCTTCCCATACTGTGAACCTTGCTGTGCCTGCTAGGTTTCTGTCTCCAGCAAATCCCCTCTGTTTCCTCAGTTTTCCTATACCTCCCATTCTCCACTTTCCCCCATGGTGTGAAATAATAAAGATTATTTCATTCTCAGGCCATGGACTTTTCTTGCACAAACATATTGGAAATGAAAGATCAGAAAAAATGCAACCTTGGACAGTCAGCAGACTGCAATATGGAGGGGAAAAACACCTTAATCTAGTCTTTTAAATAGAGTGGCCTTGCCTGTCAAAGATCACTGTATGTGTGCCTTTTATTACAAGTACCCTACCCCGGTGTTGAGTGGAAGGGATATAGCATTTCCCCCCTCGCCTCCTGGAACGTTTGGAAGAAGGGGAGGGGGAATATGTCGATGCAGGAATTCCATTCTGCAGGGGTTGCAGAGGGAGTTTAGGCTCAAGGTGTTTCTCCTGAAGGTCTACTAGACACCTCAACATGTCTGTTTGTTCCTTCAGAATCTCTAGCATCTCCTACTGCAGGCCATCCTCATGCTCCTGGGCTTCTCTCTCCTGCTCGCAATGTCCATGTTCAGTTTTTCAGAGAAAGAAATCCTCCCCGCTCTCTGCTCAGTGTCAGCTGTCCCAGAGGCGTTTATAATCTCATTAAACATGTCATCACACATTCTCTTTCACCTTCTTCTAATCTGGGACAGCCTCTCTGCCAGTGTGGAAGATGAGCTGAAGAGCACACTTTCAGCTGTAGAATCATAGAATGAATATCAAGGATGGAAGGGACCTCAGGAGGTCATCTAGTCCAACCCCCTGCTCAAAGCAGGACCAATTCCCAACTAAATCATCCCAGCCAGGGTTTTGTCAAGCCGGGCCTTAAAAATCTCCAAGGAAGGAGATTCCACCACCTCCCTAGGTAACGCATTCCAGTGCTTCACCACCCTCCTAGTGAAATAGTGTTTCCTAGTATCCAACCTAGACCTCCCGCACTGCAACTTGAGACCATTGCTCCTTGTTCTGTCATCTGCCACCACTGAGAACAGCCGAGCTCCATCCTCTTTGGAACCCCCCTTCAGGTAGTTGAAAGCAGCTATCAAATCCCACCTCATTCTTCTCTTCTGGAGACTAAACAATCCCAGTTCCCTCAGCCTCTCCTCATAAGTCATGTGCTCCAGACCCCTAATCATTTTTGTTGCCCTCCGCTGGACTCTTTCCAATTTTTCCACATCCTTCTTGTAGTGTGGGGCCCAAAACTGGACACAGTACTCCAGATGAGGCCTCACCAATGTCGAATAAAGGGGAATGATCACGTCCCTCGATCTGCTGGCAATGCCCCTACTTATACAGCCCAAAATGCCATTAGCCTTCTTGGCAACAAGAGCACACTGTTGACTCATATCCAGCTTCTCGTCCACTGTGACTCCTTGGTCCTTTTCTGCAGAACTGCTACCTAGCCATTCGGTCCCTACTCTGTAGCAGTGCATAGGATTCTTCCGTCCTAAGTGCAGGGCTCTGCACTTGTCCTTGTTGAACCTCATCAGGTTTTTTTTGGCCCAATCCTCTAATTTGTCTAGGTCCCTCTGTATCCGATCCCTACCCTCCAGTGTATCTACCACGCCTCCGAGTTTAGTGTCATCTGCAAACTTGCTGAGAGTGCAGTCCACACCATCCTACAGATCATTAATAAAGATATTAAACAAAACCGGCCCCAGGACCGACCCTTGGGGCACTCCGGTTGAAACTGGCTGCCAACTAGACATGGAGCCATTGATCACTACCCGTTGAGCCCAACGAACTAGCTAGCTTTCTATCCACCTTACAGTCCATTCATCCAACCCATACTTCTTTAACTTGGCGACAAGAATACTGTGGGAGATCGCATCAAAAGCTTTGCTAAAGTCAAGGAATAACTCATCCAGTTATCTCATCATAGAAGGCAATTAGAATGACTTCCCCTTGGTGAATCCATGCTGACTGTTCCTGATCACTTTTTTTCTCTCCTCTAAGTGTTTTTCTCTCCTCTAAGAGAGATTTTCCTCTCCTCTAAGTGTTTCATAATTGATTCCTTGAGGACCTGCTCCATGATTTTTCCAGGGACTGAGGTGAGGCTGACTGGCCTGTAGTTCCCCGGATCCTCCTCCTTCCCTTTTTTAAAGATGGGCACTACATTAACCTTTTTCCAGTCATTCGGGACCTCCCCCGATCGCCATGAGTTTTCAAAGATAATGGCCAATGGCTCTGCAATCACATCCGCCAACTCCTTTAGCACCCGTGGATGCAGCGCATCCGGCCCCATGGACTTGTGCTCATCCAGTTTTTCTAAATAGTCTCAAACCACTTCTTTCTCCACAGAGGGCTGGTCACCTTCTCCCCATACTGTGCTGCCCAGTGCAGCACTCTGGGAGCTGACCTTGTTCGTGAAGACAGAGGCAAAAAAATATCATTGAGTACATTAGCTTTTTCCACATCCTCGGTCACTAGGTTGCCTCCCTCATTCAGTAAGGGGCCCACACTTTCCTTGACTTTCTTCTTGTTGCTAACATGCCTGAAGAAACCCTTCTTGTTACTCTTAACATCTCTTGCTAGCTGCAACTCCAAGTGTGATTTGGCCTTCCTGATTTCACTCCTGCATGCCTGAGCAATATTTTTATATTCCTCCCTGGTCATTTGTCCAATCTTCCACTTCTTGTAAGCTTCTTTTTTGCATTTAAGATCAGCAAGGATTTCACTGTTTAGCCAAGCTGGTCACCTGCCATATTTACTAATCTTTCTACACATCGGGATGGTTTGTTCCTGCAACCGCAATAAGGATTCTTTAAAATACAGCCAGCTCTCCTGGACCCCTTTGCCCTTCATGTTATTCTCCCAGGGGATCCTGGGACATGGAAAGCACAAAGCAATCATTGTCCGTGCATACTCAGGGTCTAGTGTACAGTTGATATATAAAAATAACTTCCCTTATTCCACTGAAGTACCAGGCATAACATTTTTATTTACACCAGGTATTCATTGAACCGGCTTGGTGGACCAGGCATGGCGAGTATGGCCCGGGGACATAGGTGCCGGACTGTCTGCAGCATTGGGTGGCCAACCCAAACTGGGAGCACAGGGGACAGTGGGCCAATGTCATCTTCCCTTTTTAACATTGACATTGTGTGGCCACCATTGACCCTGCCAAACTGCAAGCCTTGACAGAGGCAGTGCAGGCGGTGAGCTTGCAGCTGCGAGAGTGCACAAGCAAATTTCCCTTCCCCCCCCAAACCCCCCAGTGCCACTACAGCTAGCCATGGCCCAAGAGTTGCAGCTTCTAAGCTCAACGCTGACCCCTGCCACCAAAACCAATGGCATGTCTGGAGAACCATTGCCTAATACAGCCACCCAGAACAGAGGGGAGTAAGGTAAGTGTTATGATACCAGCCACTGATCCATTCACAGATCCATATATTGCAACTAAATTCTGAGGAAATATGGGCAAGGTGTATCTGAGAGGGAAATACTACAAGCAATTCAAGCTTCAGAAGAGTGCACTGGGACCAAGTTGGAGTTAATGGAGTCTATAATTGAGTTTAGCAAACCAGCTCTTTGATAGAGTGGAGACTAAAACTAGACAGAGAAAGATGCAACTAATTGAAGAATATAATTTGATGCTTGAAACAGGGTGTGAAACTCACTGAGGGGTAAATTAGTGTTTTAATTGAAAAGTAATTAGTATGTTTGTATACAAACATATTCTGATTAGGGATTTAATTGAAGAGTAATTAGTATGTTTCTATCCAAACATATTCCAGATATTCTGAGTTCCTGTTATTGCTGTCCCATGTTTTGGATCTTGAATATTAGTTTTATACGTAGTGAGATATTTGAAATTCAAACATTTACAACAATCTCTGTTGAAATAGATGTATGTTGGTTTTCTGGGCAATGGCCCTGATACCATGCCATGTAAATCAAGGAAGTTTTGCCATTGAGGTCAATGGGAGCTAAATTGGTACATATTTTTTATCAGGTTATAATACAGCAATAAACCCTAAGTCTTCAGCTCTAGAAATGTGAGGTTTAACACTTTGAACTGATTACCATTTAGATAATCATGAGTAGCCATCATTGATCGTATCTTTGAAACATAAACTGTAATTTTGCCATCAGCAATGGAATTTAATCTTTGAAAACAATGTAAATATTTAGACAGATGTTTATTAAAAATGATCTGCTCTGGGCTATGTATTAATTGGTTGCACCACACTCAAAAACCACTGAGGACTTTCTAAAGTTGAATTAAGACTGTAAAACAGTTTCCATTAGAGAAATAGAATCTATAATTAGAGGGAATTTGCACACACATGATGTCTGACCAGGAAGTTTCCCAATTAGCCATGTGCATGCATATACACCTGTATGCATGTAATTTTGTACACCTAACTTTGAAAAATCACCTCATTACATATTACAAATACACATGAATGCCTGTGAAAATATTTACAAAGGCTTCCACTTTCACTGGTTAACTCTTCTTATTTTTTTTTCATTACATTTAATTCAAATTAGCAGGAACTGGCTAATTTATTTTGTAGTTAACATAGTTTTTTTCTCCTTTTATTTTTAATTAGCTTTTAGTGGATATGTTTAGAAAATTCCATCACTGGTGACCAAAAAAATCTCCGTGGTAGCTGAGAACAACAGACTTTCCTCATAGACATTTTATTGCGCAATTGTCTATTATTTATATTTCACCTTTTTCTCTGAAACATCTAGTTTATAAACACTTCTGGGGACAGGATATTGGACCAAAAGGACCATAAGTTTAATTGATGTGGCAATGCTTGTGTTCCTTTGTGCCCTTCCTTAAAAAATTGCAATGGTATCATTGTTACCTTATTTTGTCTAGTATAGGACAAAGACCATGCCAAATGGTCTCTAAAATACAGGAAATACTGGATGGTGCCATATGCCCTGTGTTATACAGGAAGTTAGACTAGATTACCATAATGGTTCCTTCTGACCTTAAAAAAATCTATCAAAGTCTTATTATTCTGGCATACACATAGCCATAGTTCATTGCTCCGTATTGTTTTCTGACCTGTGCCCTGCTTTTCATCTTTTGATTTATATTCTCATAAGTAAAGTCCAACCTCAAATTACTACAGCTCTCTCTCTCTCTCTCTCTCTCTCTGTGTGTATAGACACTCTCCAGAAAACAGTTTAAAAATTTGTTGAAAGATCCTAAAACTGTAGAACGGAAATCACAATGTGCAAATCTGGTCCGATTAAACGGGAACGTAAAGGCCCTGTCCAACATTAGGGCCCCATTGTGCTAGGCACTGTACAAACACTGTAAGAGACCATTCCTACCCCAAAGAGATTACATTCTCAATGGAAAAGATAGATAGAAGGTAAGAAGAAAGGGGGACAGAATAAAATAATAGGGTTAGAAGAGACCACAAGGGTTATCTAGTTTAACCCCCTGCCAAGATCCAGGAATTGTTGTGTCTATACCATCCAAGACAGATGACTATCCAGCCTCCTTTTGAAAACCTCCAGTGAAGGAGCTTCCACAACCTCCGGAGGCAACTGTCCTTACAGTTAGGGCATTTTTTCTGAAATTTAATCTAAATTTGCAATGCTGTAGTTTGAACCCATTGCCTCTTGTCCTGCCCTCTGTGGCAAGAGAGCAACTTTTCTCCATCTTTTCTTATGACAACCTTTCAAGTATTTGAAGACTACTATCATGTGTCCTGTCAATCTCCTCTTTTCCAAACTAAACATTCCCAGTTACTTCAGCCTTTGCTCATATGGCTTGCATTCCATCACTTCTATCATTTTTGTCACTCACCTTTGGATCCTTTCCAGTTTTTCCACATCCTTTCTATTCGTTGGTGACCACAGTTGGACACAGTACTCCAGCCGAGGCATAACCAGTGCTGAGTAGAGTGGTACTATTATATTCCATCACTTGCATGTTATGCCTCTGTTAATGCAACCTAAAATTGCATTTGCTTTTTTGTAACAGCATCACATTGCTGACTCATGTTGAGGTTGTGATCCACCACAGCTCCCAGACCTTTCTCAGCACTGCTGCTTCCATTCTGTATTTGTGCATTTGGTTTTTCTTCTCTAAGTGTAGCACCTCACATTTGTCTTTGTTGAATTTCATTTTTTTGTCTATAGCCCAGTTCTCCAATTTATCAACCTCAGAATTTTAGCTCTATCCTCCAAGGCATTGACAACCCCTCCTCCCCAACTTTGTGTCATCAGCAGATTTGACCAGTCTATTCCTACATCCAGGTCATTAAGAAAGATGTTAAACAACACCAGACCCAGAACAGCTCCCTATGGGACCCCACTTGAGATCTCCCTCCAATCTGATATCATTCCATTAATGGTTACTCTTTATTTGCAGTTGTTTAACCAATTATGTATCCACTTAATGGTTTGTCAAGCCCGCATTTCTCCAGCTTACTTATCAGAATGCCATATGACACTGTGTCAAAAGCCTTGCTGAAGTCCAGGTATATTATGTCCACCACTTTCCCCCTACCCACCAAACTAGTTACCCATTCAAACAAGGAAATCAAGCTGATGTGTCATAATTTGTTCTTAGTAAATCCATGCCGACTGCTAGTGATTATCCCTTCACCCTGTAAGTATTCCTAAATTGAATGTTTTATATATTGCTCTAGTAGCATCTCAGGTATCAAAGTCAGGCTGACTGGTCTGTAGTTCCCTGCTCTTCTTCCCCCCCCCCCCTTTCAAAAGATGGGCACTATGTTAGCCCTTCTCCACTTTTCTGAGATCTCTCCAGTTATCCATGACTTGGCAAATATTATTGCCAGTGGCTCCAAGATTTCTTCAGCTAATTCCTTCAGTACTCTCAGGTGAATAGTATCCGGCCCTGAATTCATTTAAATTGGTCAGAAGATCTCTGATGTCTTCTTTACATATCACAGTCTGCATCCCTTCCCCTTTATTGTCTATGGTAACTTTGCTAGTCATCCGGTCACATGTTATTTTTTGTGAGAAGACTGAAGCAAAGTTGGCATTGAGCAGCTCTGTCTTCCTATCATCTTCTGTTACCACCTCACCTCCTCCATTGAGCAGTGGACCCACAGCGTCCTTGATCTTTCTTTTTTTCTGACATATTTGAAGAACCCCATCTTGTTGTCTCTAGCATTCCTTGCCAGCTGTAACTCATTCATTGCCTTGGCTTTCCTGATTTTGTCCCAACACGCTCACGCTATTCCCATGTATACTTCCTTGGTGACATGCCCCTCCTTCCATTTCCTGTATGTATCCCTTCTGGTTTTTAGATAGGTTAAAAAAAAGCTCCTTGTGCAGCCGCATGTGCCTCCTGTGGCTCTTCTTAGCTTTTCTCTGCATTGGGATAGCTTGATGTTGAGCCTCTAGTGAACAGGAGCGGCTAACAGGGGAGTTTGCGAGGGAGTTCTCCAGGTGAAGGAGGAACGATTATGTGACTCTTGGGGTAAGTTTGTTGGCTGTAATGTGTGTGTTTGTGATTGTGGTGTGCTTGCTGTTTGACTGAAATATATCATGTAGTCTATTTGTTTAGGGGACTGTGTGCTGATCGTGTATGTGCTGAGCCTAGCGTCCTGGTAGGCAAGGCTGAGAACTTCTTAACGAGGCTTTGATCCCTAAGCCCTTTAGCATCCATCAACCCTTAATCAGGGGTGGGGGTGAGGGCTACTCAGGAAGTCCAGGACTTTAAAAAGCCCACTCCTAAGTGACCAAAGGAGCTAGGGAACAGGAGCAGCTAACGGGAGTTTTGCGAGGGAGTTTATGGGGAGAGCATGAGGGGGGGCTAGATAAACTTAACAGTCTTTAAACTTAAAGCCAAAAACACCCCCTCATAAAAACCATCAACAAAGGAGTAAAAAGATAATGCAGGCAGAAGTCCAGCAGCAGAGTGGGGGCTATCCAGTTTATTGCACCCAATGCAGCATGTATGATTATCTGCCCTATGGGCAGGTGGTGTATGTGTGCATTCGGTGCAAGGAACTTCTGGCCCTCAGAGACTGTGTATGGGCTTTGGAGCCCTGAGTGACTGAACTGGAGGAGCTCAGGGAGACACAGAGGTACATAGATGAGATTGTCCAGGACACAGTATAACGGTCCCACCCCCGGTCTGACAACCTCTGTGCTGTTGAGGAGGATGAAAGTCTCAGAGAAGGAGAACATCCAACTGGAGCAGAGGGAAAGAATCCCATAGTTGGGACCCTCCTTCCAGATGATGATGTGGTATTGTCTCAGACTGAGGATACCTCTCTGGGGGAGGGAACTCCAGTTATTAGGAAGAGACAGGTATTAGTAATGGGCAATACCACCATTAGAAACCTAGATAACTGGGTTTGCGATGACCAGGAGAACCACATGGTGAATTGCCTGCCTGGTGTGAAGGTTGCAGATCTCTTGAGACATCTAAATAGACTTATGTGTACTGGGGAGGAGCTGGTGGTCATGGTATATGTAGGTACCAATGACATAGGGAAGGATAGGAGAGAGGTCCTGGAGGCCAAATTTAGGCTGCTAGAGAGGAGATTGAAGTCCAGGACCTTCATTCTAGCATTCTCTGAAAAACTTCCAGTTCCACATGCAGGGCCAGTTAGACAGGCAGAACTGCAGGGTCTTAATGTGTGCATGAGATGATGGTGTAGGGAGGAGGGGTTTAGATTTATTAGGAACTGGGGAAACTTTTGGGAAAGGGTGAGACTACATAGGAAGGATGGGCTCCACCTAAACCAAAATGGAACCAGATTGCTGGCACTTAAAATTTAAAAGGTCATTGAGCAGTTTTTAAACTAAGGGTTGGGGGAAAGCCGACAGGTGCAGGTGGTTCAGACAGAGACATCTCTTGTGGGGGTGTGTGAATCTATTAATGGAGATTCTCTATGTCCTAGTAAGGAGGAGAGGATGGAAGATGATACGATATAAGTAGGATCTGATGAGAGACAGTCAAATGAAAAAAATCCCATTCAATTACATCATGTAATGGCAGACAGCTAAAAAGTGACAAGTTTTTAAAGTGCTTATATACCAATGCCAGAAGTCTAAATAATAAGATGGGTGAACTAGAGTGCCTTGTATTAAATGAGGATATTGATATAGTAGGCATCACAGAAACTTGGTAGAATGAGGATAATCAATGGGACACAGTAATGCCAGGGTACAAAATATATCGGAAGGACAGAACAGGTCATGCTAGTAGGGGAGGGGCATTATATGTGAAAGAAAGCATAGAATCAGATGAAGTAAAAATCTTAAATTAACCAAACTGTACCATAGAATCTCTATGAATAGTAATTCCATGCTCTAATAATAAGAATATAGCAGTAGGGATATATTACCAACTACCTGACCAGGATGTTGATAGTGTCTGTGAAATGCTCAGGGAGATTAGAGAGGCTATTAAAATAAAAAAGTCAATAATAATGTAGGAATTTCAATATCCCCATATTGACTGGATACATGTCACCTCAGGACGGGATGCAGAGATAAAGTTTCTTGACACCTTAAATGACTACTTTTTGGAGCAGCTAGTCATGGAACCCACAAGAGGAGAGGCAATTCTTGATATAATTCTAAGTGGAGCACGCTCTTCCCTGGTTCTTGTCACGCAGACAGAAAGCAGAAGACCAGAAGTCCGAAGTGCAGGCAATGCAATGTTTATTGGGGTTAGTTCCAAGCAAACATATCCATAGCTCTACATGGTGGCAGAGTCTGTTTCCCAGTGTTCCATTTCCTGCTCTGGCACCACGGATCATGTACCCCATGTGCCCCTTCCCAGCTCTGATGCTGCAGAGCCTTTACCCCATGTCCCCCTTCCCAGCTCTGACACCGCAGAGCTTTGCCTCTTTCCCCATTCCCCTATTCCACCTTCCCTAGTCCCCATTCCCTATTTCCCCCTCCTCCTCCTTAGCAGGCCCAAATATACCTGCAATGCATGCCCACAGTCCCACCCCTTACAACTTATGGTCATGTTCCGTTTGGGAGGGTCATGAGTAGGGGGCTTCATCCCACCCCTTTTGTATCTCATGGGAGGGGTAAGGATTGAGGTTGTGTTTTGGCCAAGGCCAGGCTTTTCTTTGGCTTTTAGTGTGTCTTATGCCTGTCCCCCATTCCTTCTTCCCCCTCCTGCCTGGTTGTTTGACCTTTCCTTGAGATAAGGAGCTGAGGCAGTCTTCAAGTGTGCGCTCATATATTACATTCCCACCATGCCCAGTAACACTTTAACTGCTCTATCCATTATCTCTTCCCCTTGTATTAACAAACCTATCTGTCTAGGGAGAAGCAACACACACAGTCTCTTTTGTTCTTTGTTCACACATATTAGTATAAGAGTATCAAAAAGTGAACCCCAAAATTCTATCTCAGGCTGACAAATAATCTTACATGCTAACAGAGGCCGAAATCCCCCCACCGACTGGGATGGCCAGTCTGGGCATTGACTTGAGCTGGGATCAGAGGGAAGACTCCACACTCAGCTGGACATATGAGCACCTGTCTGCAGTCAACGGAGCAGTAACCAACTCCCAATGAGTGAACCAGTGGCTCCAGTTTGAGCTAACCAATAACTGTCTCTATCACATCGACCTGGATCCCTGAATCCAAGAAACCCAGACCCAGCTGGTGGTGCCCCAGTGTTACCGATGGGCCATCTATAAACTAGCACACAATGTCCCCACTGCGGGCCACCTGGGACATGAGAAGACCCTGGCCTGAGTCATTAGATGGTTTCTTTGGCTCAGGGTGCATTAGGAGATCAAAAACGTCTTTAACTCGTGCCCCAAATGCCAGCTGGTGGCCCTGCGGGGTTTTATGAAGGCTCCCCTGGTGCCCTTCCTTCTGATGGGGGTTCCTTCGAGTGGGTCACCATGGACCTCATGGGATTTCTCCCAAAGAGTGCCACCGGGTTCTGCTACATCCTGGTCATTTTGGACTATGCCATCCGTTTCCTGGAAGCTATTCTGCTGTGGAGCATCATGGCTTGGACTATTGTGGGAGAGCTCCTGAAATTTCTCACCTGGGTAGGCTTATCCCAAGAGAGTCTCACTGATCAGGGCACCAACTTCACTTCCTGGCTACTCCAGCAAGTGTGTAGGCTCTTGGAGGGTCAAACAATTATGCACTTTCATCTACCACCCTGAGACCATGGACTGGTTGAGAGTTTCAATTGGACATTAAAGGAAATGCTGCACAAAATTCCCCTGGGAGAGCTGTACCAGTGGTACCAGCTGATTTTGCCCCTGCTGTTGGCCATCAGGGAGGTGTCCCAGTCCTCCTTGAAGTTCTCCCCCTTCGCACTACTCTTTGGGGGTTACTTGATCTGATGCATGAGACCTGGGCTGGCCCAGGGACTCTTGCAATATGTATTCCAGCTCCAGGAGCTCCTGACTGTCCACAGGCATGGCCGCACGCAGCTCCCAGTGGCTGCAGTTCGCCGTTCCCAGGCAGTGGGAGCTGTGGGAAGCAGCGCGGGCCACAGGGATGTGCTGGCTGCTACTTCCAGCAGCTCCCATTGGCCAGAAATGGTGAACTACGGCCACTGGGAGCTGCAGGCGGCTGTGCCTGTGGTGGTCAATGTAAACACACTGTCTCGTGGCACACCAGCGGATTACCGTGACGGGCCGCAGGTTGCCCACCACTGCTCCAGAGGAACTAGCCACCCTAAAAGGGAGGTTAGGGTGTTTCCTTTCTAAAGGAGATGCAGCAGCCATGCTCTTTCATACATATGGGAAGAATGGCCTCCCTAAAGCATAACACTTCCCCGAACCTACACACTGGCAGGCTGACTCCAAACCACCACCAATGCAGACCTCTGGGTTTATGCCACAATCTACCCTATATTTAAAAAGCTGTCTGCAAATACACTAGCCTGTTCCATAATTATTATGACTGAGGGGAGAGAAGTTTCAATTCCACCTCACCCTTCAGATCTGTTACAGGTTTCATTCACGGTATTAGCAAAACTACTACTGTTCTGCACCGTCTATTGTTAGTAGTTGGAAACCTCCAGTTGTCATACACTAGGGAACCTCCTACCCCACAGCACTGGTTCTACATTTGACTACATCACTAACACAGTGAATTCCATGTATATTTAGAGACTTCCAGATCTCATATGAAATGGGGCAGAAAGCATTAATCAAAACTCCAGACTACTCAGCAGGTAAGATTCCTGTGAAAATAAATCTATCCTTTAACATCATAATAAGTGGCTTATAATTTATGTGACAGTAAAAATAATAGAAGCCTCAGGAGACAATTTCCCTGCACTAGTCCATGGATAGTGAACACAAATAATTTGCTTAGATGTCCAGTGACAGGTACTGCAGCTGCTGTAGTTGCCATCTGTGTTCTTAAAACCCTACAAAACAGGAGGGGAATGTGGTTAGCCAGAAAACATGAGATACTGCTTTGAAACTTTTATTATAGCTTTTATACTTGTACTCACTGTATTAGATTATTCATTTACCCTTGTTGTCTTTTAAAGCCCCATATCATATTTACTGATATGGATAAGGAATTTTATCCTTTAATTCCATCAAAGAATGAAGATTTATTTTGTGTTAGAAAAATTCATTTTCAAATCCTTTTTTCTTCTCCCTTCACTGATTAGCTTTATTGAGTAAGATGTCTGCTGAGGCAACACTTTCAAAAATCCTATTATATATGTACAGAGGAACCTTAAAGATACAAACACCAGAGTTATGGACTGACCAGTCAACCAGACACCATGTGAAACTGGAAGTAACCAATCAGGCAGCAGCAAAGACCAAAAAAAAAAAAAAAGACAATACTGTACTGAGCCTGTATTGCATCTTAAAGGTAGGCATATCTGGGCTGCCTGTCCCCACCCCACCCTTACGAGCGGGGCAGCCACTTACAGCTATGAGGTGAAGACGCCGGTGCTGCCAACTCAAGGCAGCCAGAGCCTGCAGAGCAGGAGCAGTGTTGGAGACTCTGCTGTTTTCATCCCTCCCTCCTCCCCCAGCTGGGAGGGAGATGCACTGTTTTTTACACTCTCCCCCCGGCCAGGAGGAGGCATGCTGTTTTCACATACACACCCTGTTAGGAGGGGAACAAGCTTGCAAACTCAGTCCGACCCAGAGAAAGAAGCTGCCTGCAAGTAAGCTACCGGTGCTGAGGAGGGAGCTGCTGCTCTAGCCTGGCCTGGAATGTCAGCTGCTGGGGTTGGAGCCCAAACTGCATTTTGTTCAGCCTTACAGACATGTCAGAATTACGGACAACCTTAATTCCCGAGGCAACTGTAACCATAAAAGTGTATTTTTAAAGCATACATCATAAGCTGTCCATTGTAAGGCTATCAACACTTTTCTCATACCGGATACAGTTGTCTACTTTTATGTAATACAGGCAAATCAGTTATTGTGGCTGCTTCCTGCAAATCTGAGGACCCTGAACTTTTTTGATTTAATCTTATTGCCCCAATATTTGCTGCTGGAATTTTAGAGATTTTTACCCTCCCCCCCTTTGTTCTGTATATATTCTAATTAGGGGACAAAGAATGTGGAGGTGGGCTTTGCAAAACATTTTTCTTTTCATTTAAGGCATTGTTTTTCAAGGGAAATTTAATTAAAGAAACCATATATTTATAAGTGGATGGAAGCCTATGCTATGCAAACAACAAGGATTGTTTGAACGTAATTCTTGCTCTGCTTCCAGGCTTGGAATAACATTAAATCTTGCAGCTGTTCAAAATTTGCATTTTGCCTAAACTCAGTGGAAATTTTGAGTTCTAACTCTAAAACAAGTTCCTCCATTCCTACTAAAAATAACAGACAGATCATGATTCACAGGGAACATCAGGATCTTCACCTCCAGTTCCTAGTAGAGAGATGGTAAAATTGCAAACATGACTGTCACAATTGGCACTTACTGGTTGGTGGTCACAAAGACTGAGGCACAGATTCTCAGCCCTTCTCTGCTCTGACTGCACAGCTCAGGTGGCAGGACGGGAGTGGGGACTGGGTGCAGTCTTGGCACTGGCATTTCCCTCACAAATACTGAGGTTCCTCAGGGGGTCAGAGCCAGCATAGCCCTGGTGAAATGGACATGTTGGGAGTGAGGAGACACAGGGAGCAGGAGTGGCCAGACCATGAGCCAGCAGACAGGTGGATCTTATGCTGTTCATGGCTGCAGCAGAGCTGGGGGCTGGGCAGAGAAATGGGGAGTTGTAACCAGCTGCCTGACAGGACCCCTGGCTCTGCTTCACCATGCATAAACTTTGCAAAATAGAGAATCTAGCTGAGAGCTTAATTGTGCCATTTAGGCACAACCCATAGTAAGGGTCATATGGAGTTAGCAGATCTTTAGCCTCTATTCTGCATCCCCTCAGGGGCTGCATCTTACTCTCCCCTGTGTAAATGGCCAATTTTGCCTTTTCTCGACCCATTCTTTCCAGAGGATGGAGCAATCTGTGAATGCAGGTGATGTATTTCTCCCTAGTCCCTGGCCCTTATGCAGAGGGCACTGTGTGCATCAACATCAGAGCCAGAAAGAACCTGTCTCTGAATGAGCATGGATGGAGAGCCCCTCTGTCTGAACATATCCCTCTTTCCTCATGGAAGAGAAGTGGTGTCTCCCTGGCACTGTGTCTGCACCTTCTGAAGGGTCCTAGACTGTAGGAACAATTTAACCTGTACCCCTCCATGCTGTATAACCCCCTGTTTATGCTGGAAGGTGCTAATGGTTGCCATCAAGTGGGTCTTTAATCTATAGACAAAGGCCTGGTTATAGCCAGTGCATCTGCTTAGCACCCTTCTTTTGGGCTGAATGAAAGGAGCAGTTAAATGTCCCTGGCAATGTAGTGATAGATGGAAACAATAGGAGGCTACTGCCCAAGGTGCTTGGCCAGGCCATGTGGTCTGAGGGTTCCCTGATTGCAAACACACAGGCTGAGAGAGTGGTTCTAGTGTGTGTCTGTGTGTTTTGATCAGAAAGCCAGCAGACAGCAAGAGAAGCAGTCGTGAGGATAGCTCTGAGAGGGAGCAGAGACAGACTTCCTTGGGCACAGCACTCATGGGTGAGGCAGACTGGAAAGAGTGAGCAAGGAAACTGCCTGCTGCACTTTGTTTTTACTGTGTTCAGGGAAACAGGACTTTGTGTATATGCTTTGTAAATAAACAGGATTGCACCAAAGACATACCTACAGGAACAACCCTATGAGGCCCCTTATATTGGTTAACCACTCAGGCCAAAGGGGCAATATCCCTTAAAGCAGTTGGGGTGGGGATCTGTGGGGAGCCCGTAACCAGTGTGGGTCACAAGGCATTTGTGTAGACATACCTGGCTTCTGGTGGCCTCTCCAAGATCTGCAACAATCTTAAAAGATCCACAGATTCTGAGAGTTGAACCCTGAGCTTTTTCCTTAGGGAGAGGGTCAAATCCTACTTCCCAGATGGAGTGATCAGATAAAAACTCATGAGAGGAAAACTGTGTGAGGAGGAGATCTGGCCTATTATCATTAATACAGGAATCATAGTACTCCATGTATTCCTTGGATTCTGCAATTGCTTCCCCTTAGGCGTTGTCAATTGCTCAGTACTTTGCTGTCTGGCCTTTACAGCTTTCTCTTGTTTACAGTCTCATTAACCTTTGAGGAATGAGGTGGATTGGACAACAGACAGTCAAAACACAGAGAATCTGAGAAGGTCAAAGCAGTACAAGTTTCAGCTGCACATCACATAATGGGTTTTGTATCAATGTGTCATGATGCCACACTCTTATGTCAAAGATTTCAATGAGGAGGAAGTAACACAATGTTCATCATTCCCATAACGAACATTGAACCAGATTCTTAGCCCCATATGGTTCGTGGGCATTGCTCTGGTGGTGCAAAGGAATCTTGAAGCTGCCCATAGCCTGGCCCCTGGGTTTTGCTTTGGCATGGAGGCATTCTTGTGTGATGTCAAGCCAGCACAGCCAACTATATACCACCTTTTCCCAGTCCTGTTAGTCTAGGCGCTATGCAAGGGCATGCTGGAGGGGTGACCAGGGTGGAGGAGTGTGGTTGGAGTGTAACTGTGAGCTAGTGATCCAATGCCCCACTTGTGGGTTGTTACAACCAGTGCAATTTAGAGCAGCCTTAGGGTGATTTATGCTGGGTGCTGAACTGACCTCTGGCAATCTTGGAAATTGGGGAACTGCAATAATTATATAATTTTTGAAGCGGCACCTAAAGGCCCTTATTGGAATTGGGGTCCCTTTGACCACTGTACAAACAGACAGATCCCAGTTCCGAAGAGCTTACCAGGGTCTAAGGAAACTCTGAATGTTAGGCTTCTATCAATTGGCACGTTCTGTGCTTTTTGGTACAGTTACGTTTGGATCTGTGATCATTGTTTTGCTCCTCGTGATTTGCTCACTTTTTAAGTTCATTACAAACCACAGGGCATAGGGCAGTTTGGTTTGGTTTAGAAATGTGCCTGATGACTGTTCCTTCTGGTTAAAACCTGCAATCGAGCCCTGCCTGTCTATAACCAACGTAGTGGAATAATTGGAAACCATAGACTATGGAAAAGGAACATCAGAGTGCCTGTGATAGTGAGAAGCAGTCAATGATTATTCTGAAGGAATGAACAGACTGAGGGTCTTCTTTCACTGACTGCCACTAGTTCAGACTTCATTACAGAACTGTCGTTTCACACTCTGCACATTGCTGTGACTTTGCTAGAGCTGAAGTTAACCACTAGCACAAAAAAGGAAAAAAAGTAACCAATCTTTGTCCCATTGTAGCAACCCTGACCTCAGAGTGCTGTGTTTATTGAATGCTATTCAATGGTTAAAAAACTCCATTAACACAGAGTTAAGGTTGCTTGGGGGCATGTCAGCCCCTTGCAGAACACTAAGTTGAGCAAAACGGAAACTTCTGAAAACCAGGAAATGCACAGGTAGGGTTACTTCTGCAACCTTAACTCTGTCCTCTTTCGGCAATGGCCCAGAATGCCCCGTTAACCTTCATAGCTTTGCTCTTCCAACCCCCAGTTGCTGGAATGTACAAACTCTTCACCTACTTTTATAACCCATTCATTTTCATCATCCGTAGGCTTCTACTGAACGCCATTAAAGGCCAAAAAGGTGGGGGAGGTTGCCTCTTTCCTCTTTGGGTAATGCCTCAGTGTGCACATAGCACATATACTGGCTCTTGGCACTACAAGTTTCAAGCAATGCCAGATCCTGGAGTATACTCACTTAGCCAACTCATCAGAAAGAACACCACACATATACAATTAAATAGCCACATCACAGCCTTTTACAACTCTCTTACACTTAGGGCTTGTCTTCACTAAAGAGCTAAATTGGCGCTGCTGCAGTCGATGCAGTGGCATTGATTCAGCAGGTCTAGTGAAGACACACTCAATCGATGGGAGAGCGCTCTCTCATCAATTTCTGTACTCCACCTCAACGAGAGGCGGAAGCAGTGTTGGCGGGAGAGCATCTCTCGTCGACATAGCTCAGTGTGGACCCCACGGTACGTAGATCTACTAACGTAACTCAAATTGCGTAGTTTAGATTGACCAGCAGCGATAGTGTAGACCTACCCTTACTCACAGGATACCATCTCAAACTTCACTTTAACTTAACCATCATTAAAATCATTAGAATCCACTCATATTCCACCTCCCTGATGACTACATCCTTTGTAATAAAAGCCCTATGCCCTGCTACTGACATAATCTAAACAATTCTGCATAGAAATAATGCATCCCGAAGGTACACATGCACCTCTCGCCTTTCCACATACACATGAGAGGATGCAAAACATAGATCTCCTCATGTCTCAATCACAGCTCTGTCACGTACCTCAGAGTTCATTTCCATCGAATTTCCTACTTTTTCTGAATAGGAAAAATATGTTATTGGTAGGAGTTAGTAGTTATTTAGGCAGTTGTACACATCATGTCCCACAATTTGCATATTGAGCCAACCAGGCCCCAAATCAACTGGGCCCCATCAACCCTTCTCCAGCACACGTTCCAGCCCCTAACCCATGCATTGCATTTCCTACTCCAACCTGGCCTCACTAAACTACTGTACCCAGGCCTCTCCCATCGAAAGCAGGGAACACATCTCTCTGATAAATTTGCTCTAATAAATTTGTTAGTCTCTAAGGTGCCACAAGTACTCCTGTTCTTCTTTTTGCGGATACAGACTAACACGGCTGCTACTCTGAAACATCTCTCTGAAATCTTCCTTTATTGATTGTCAGGGACCACAAGTCTTAAACACTGGTCCACAGAGCTTGTTGGAGCTAGTAAGCCTCCAACTTGCCAACTGTTGTCAGAATAGGAGCTGAACTCTGACTTTGGGCCTGGAATCTGACTGACAGAATGCTGGGTGTCCTGATTGGTTCACAGCTTCTATGTAAACCCAGCACAGGAACAAGTTGGTTCTTCCTGTTTTAGAGTGCTTCCCCTGAGATATCTGCTCCTACTGCCTGCTGCTGATTGCCTGGTAACCTGACCCTGCCTCCCTCTTGACACCTGATTTGTGGTTTGTCCTCTGGCCTGACTCAAACTCTGACCTCCTGGTAGCAGACCCAGCCTGACTCTTGACTCCTGCTCTGACTACTATATCAGACCAACCACATCCTGGTCATGATGTTGGTAGACAAATGTTTCCCTCCCTCCCGCCTGCCATTCCTACAACCTAACTCAAATGCAGTGACTGGAGGGAATGTTACAGTGAAATACTGATCCTGGTTGTGTTGCACAATGGTTGGCGGTTTGATTTTATGGCAGGTCTGGTGAGAGAAATCACAGACAGGGTTTCTGTTCCAAAATACTGACACTTTTATGTTTGAGAGAAAGATCCTCTGTCCTCTTTCTCCAAAAAACTCTGAGGTGCCAGAGCTTGTAATGTTTCTATGCCGTACAGCACACATTTTCTGCTCACCCATGAACCCTCCAATTTCCTGATTAATGTTCTTCCAACACTTGTTAATAACTTTCATATGGTCACGGTAGCAATTATTCAGACACTCAGTCAAATCAGAGGGAACTGTCACAGCTCCTGGACACAAATCTCTGATAGAGTCCAAACCTACTCTGATGTATTTTATTAGGTACACATGAGGAATGAGGCCCAGATAATTTCTTCCATGTCATTGGTTAGACACTGCAGAGTGGGCAAAACATGATGCCATGTCTGCAGGTCATCTCTGCACCCAAATCAGCCTGTAATAGTAACCCGCAGGTCACGGTGTACTCCTTGCTCTCCCACCAACTTTTGCAACCTCATGACCAAGGAATTGCTGAGAATTCACACATTGGCAACCATGGCAGTGCACATATTTCTTTTCCCTTAGTGCAATGATTCTCAAACTTTTGTACTGGTGACCCCTTTCACACTGCAAGCCTCTGAGTGCAAACCCCCTTATAAATTAAAAACATATTTTTTATATTTAACACTGTTATAAATGCTGGAGGCAAAGCTGGGTTTGGGGGTGACAGCTAACAGCTCGTGACCCCCATGTAATAACCTCGCAACCCTCTGGGGGGTCACAACTCCCAATTTGAGAACCCCTGCCATCTTGGTTGAAGTACCTGCACTGTCCCATTCCAAATCTCCACACTGTATGTCTTTGGAAACAACACATTAGTCTGTCTCCAGATCAGGAGGTAGCCACTTGACCCCTCCCCCATTCTCCAGGGGCTAATAAAATACAGATTTTCTTGACCAACCAATCCAAGGCTTGCCTGTCACCTGTCCTCATTTTTCCCACTTCCTCTGCAGTCCCAACCCTTCTCCCTGTCCCTCTTCTTTCCAACTTCCTTCCCCCTACAAAGGCCTATGTCTGTGACTCTGGCTCTTCCCCTCCCAGTATAACAAAAATGTTGATAAACTAGCTGCTGACTATTCTTCTCTGTTCCCAGTAAACCTCCCCATAAAATAAAAACTGGTTATAACAGAGATAACTTGTAGCAAGCAATATGAGTTAGCCCTTTCCTGCACAGGTGTAGAAAAGTTTGGACTAGCAATGTCATTGTTTGGGTGTTCACCGGGGGAAATAGTTGGCACATTCCCTCAAATTATTATTATTAAGCATTAACTTGTCCTTAGTTATGTTATGTGAAGAATGAGTTCACAGCCTTCAAACTCAGTGAGGTCTGTGATTCATCCAGTCATTAGTACGTCTCAGTTTATCAGTACAAGGCAGCAGAAGGAAGCAGGGGTTGGGGGATGAAGGTGGCTATAACTTGGGAACCCTCAAACCCCCCCCACCTGTGAACTTTTTGAAAAACTGCTATTTTTCAGGGTATATATCTTCACAACCCTTAGCTCAAATGACTCCGAATTTGGTTTGCTCACTCTACCTTGCACTCTCCTGAGGCTCACAACATTTTGATGGAATCCAACAAAGCATATCTATTTTAGAGAACTTAGAATGGCCGACCTTTAAGCAGAAGATGAGATGCACCCATAACTATAGTTGTGCTGCTGTAGCAACAGTGGAATGCATGACACTGTGTGGGTTAATGTTCTATATGGGATGGTTGTATTACTCAGAAGCAAATCAGTCCTCTCAGCCACTCCCACTCATGCAGGTCCTTCTTAGAAATGTGGGCTCAATAACTTAGATTGATTTTTGAAATCTTAATATAGCACAGCCGTATAACACCCATTTAACCCATCTAGTATACAGAATTTCAAAAATACCTAATATAAGGTATTTTTAAAATGCCTCTCATCTTACTATTTAAGCACCAAGTAGATTAGTAGGTAACCCATGTCTGACTATAATTAAATGGTTACTGATATGTTGTTCATAACCACCAATGGGACTGTTTGCAGCAGTATGCCCTACACTTGGTAGTAGGTATTCTCAGTTTAGGAGAGCCTAATTTATACTATGCTATTATGAACTCTAAGGTGATGACAATTAAGGATGTGTTTTGTAGAAATGCAGAAAATTTCCACTTGATCACTACTAACCAACTTGTATGCAGAAAAAAAATATTACTCCTGTTTAAAACAAAAAGTAGCTAAAAAAAATCCCAGTAATTTCCTATAGCAATATGTGGGCCTTTGGCTGTGACAGGGTAATTGTAATCATGCATGAGATTCAGAATCTTCATACAGCTAGTAATCCTCCCTGGCTCAAGAGATAGATATCTCATATACTCACAGAATGCAGGAAGTTATCAATTTTTTGACTACCATTCCAGTGTCTTTCTTGTAATAAAAGCTAATAAACCCATCAAAGGCAAGGGCTGAAAATTTATTTTGTGTGATTTTTATATTAAAAGGGGGAGGGAGAATATGGGTGATGACTTTGCTTGTATAGGGCAAAATTTGCAGTTTAACTATAACACTGTGGATAGATAAAGCTGCATTATTTATACTTTTGAAAGGATGGTACCTAGTCTGGAAAAGTAAGTTGTGATACACTTGCTTGCCTGTCTCACTAGAGAATGCTCATTGACTTCACTAGAACTACTTTCAAGCATAGGGCAAACCGAATTTGGTACTGTGTAGTTGCCTGTGCTTGTATTATTGCAGTGTCTCTGCATTTGTAGTTTCAAGAGGACCTTTTAGGTCAAAATTGGACTAATGTGTTATATGTCCCATTCCAGCAAAGTCAATGGGACTACTCATGTTCTTTGCTGGATATGAGTAATAAATTGTCAATCTAAGGGGGAGACAATGTCTTCCTGATTGAAAATCTTTTTTTTTAAATATCTTCTACTGTCACCAGGAAATTAAAACTACTCTAAACAATATCAGCTGTTTGTTGAAAACCCAAGAGTGCTCTGTGCTCTGCAAGAACAGAATCTGGATTTTGTGCTGTGTGATTTAGTAAGGCAGAGACTGAGACAGACTGTCCAGCAGGAGAGGGAAGCACATGTGTGCTAACAAACCCCAAGCTCACAGCAATGCTGTTATAATTGATAGCGGCATTATCATAATCATTGAAGCTGCTGCGTGAACAAGGAAGTGGCCCAAGCAAAATTAACCATGTTAATTCAGTCCTATGGCAAACAGAATGATTTAATTGTTTGCTAAATCAACAAGGACAACTACAATTTCTTCTATTGCTGTATTTTCAAGTTTGAGAGTGAGAGAGGTTTAAATAAAGGAGAATAACAAAACAACTTCACAGCATCTTTTAATCTGAAGAGTAAAAATCCAGATGACTGGAGATAGAACATATATTCCTGGATCTTTTATCTGGATTTTATTGCCAGTATAGGTTATATCTAAATCCAAATGAAAACAACATTGGCAAATAGCTTACTTTGTCTTCTAGTTTCTCTTTCATCGTTATCATTACTGCTTTTTATTTTTAGTCACCAATATCCTTTCACCTCCGTTTTTCATTCTGTCCAGTCCACATTCAAATCATTTGGACAGTTGAATCTTTCAAGACATAGGTTAAACCTCCCAGATCGATGTGTAAGTGGCTCTAAATATGGACTCGTCTACACGGGCGTTTAATGCAAAGGTTTTGATGTGTGTCAGGTGACTCACAGTACACGAGTTGCACCAATAGCATGCACATGGAACACTTGTTCCATTTTCAATTTGCATTGTGTGAATACATGGCAGCAGCTTTCTGCAAACTGATGGTGTAATGTTCTCTGGGCGTATCCCCATGATGTCACAGATCCATAGATCTGTGCAATGCCCCATCTTTTAAATAGTCTCTTGGAAGAACCCCTTCAGTGCCCCCACTCTTCCTTCAGGGTAGGCTATGCGGCCTCAATGCCTCCCAGGCTGAGCCTCGGGCTTCCAGCACTCCTACTTCACCCCATGAGCTCTGCTCAGGGAGTCCAACTGCGATAGACTACTGGTAGAGACTTGTACCTCTTCAGGGACTCCTGCATCTCAGGAAGTATGTGCAGCGACAATCAATGTTTTTAAAACAGAGTAGGATTAATTAGTCAAGTGGAATTCTGCTTTGGAAATCCTTAGGTTAGCATAGATAGAAAGGTTAGCTAGAGATAAAGGTTAAAGCATAATCCATTCTGGTGAAGCCAGAGTAATTCATCAGCTACTCTGCTGAAAGCTCTATATCACTGACTTTCTTAGTAGTCTCTGTTAATGACGAGTAGAGAGCTCCCAGCAACCAACTTCTTATTCCCTCCCAGGCCTTTGTTTTTCAGGTAGGGCTATTCTAAGTTCACAGCCCCCATTAGGAGGCAGGGACAAATACAATCTTCCAGGTTGTTTATGGATAGGTATCTGTCAGGGATCTTGAACCCTAGTCCACAGGGCATGAAAGCGTTAAACAGTCTTTACCTGCCGCCCAGCATCCTGCTAACAGGTACTAGAATAGCAGCTGAATTCTAACAGAGGACTCCAGTCTTGGGATCTGATTGGTGGAATCCTGGGGATACTGATTGGTCCCTACCCTCTATTTAACTCAGGAACAGGAAGTTGTCCATGCAACTGGGTTCTCCTCGCCTAGGACTACTTCCCCTGATCTCCTGGTGAGCTGACTGACTCCTGCTCTGACCACTATGTGAGACCACCCACATCTGGGTTGTGACTGTGTCAGTGTTCTGGCATTTTCCATGATCATCTCAGATTTTTCCATTGATATGGGTTGGCCTGGGCCAGTCCTTTTAATGACTCATTCAGTCTGCTCAGTCAGCTAGGCAATACATGAACATCTATGTCTTTAAGTCTTCCCCATGAGCAAAATTAATCCCTTTCACTACCACTGAGTAGCAATGCTGAGGCACACATTGGCTTCATCAAAAAAATTACAGAAGATTCCCACTTTGTAACATGTGGTCCTTTGCTTTGCTGCTGAGCAACATGCATCCTGGGATTGTTTTTGCTGCGAGTTGTGGGGAGCCAAGTGAGTTTAATTTGTTTTTTTTTAGTTTGTTTTTAAATCCCATATTTCTTCTGTCTTTGCCCCAGGCTTCCTTTCTGTGCTGGCTCTCACCATTTTCTAATTGCTGCCAGCTGGCATGGCCCCAGCAATGCTATGATGACAAGTGCAAACACACACAGATTACCTGGGATGTATTACAGCACTCAAAGCTAGTTGAATTCAGCATTGGACTTTGCCCATTGCACTACCAAGCAGATGATGTGGGAGCTGGAGAATATTCTATGGAAGCAGGATGAGGCAGAAGGACAGGAGGACACTGAAGTGTTTGGAACAAGAAGACTGGTTTCTGGATCACCTTAAGTTTTCAACACTGCTTCTTGGCCTGGGAAACCAGTGGGGAATGGTGAGAGAGGATTGTTTTGCAGAGCTCTTATGTCCAACAGTGGTAAGAAAATTGCAGGATGGGTAGGGCTACCCTTTTTTGAAATCTGTCAGAGCACACCCCAGAGCTTCAGTGACAGTATAGCAACATGTGGTGTCCCATATCCATGGCAAAATGAGTCACCATTGACATCTGGGAGCTGACCCCTTTGGAAGTACCAGTCTGCAGCCAACCAATCCAGTGTATGGAGATCAGTTGTTGGGGGCCAGTCTCATGCATATCTGCTATGCCATTGATAAGGTGCTGTCTAACTGGGTCATGAAGATGAGCAACGCTCAAGAAATTATTGATAACTGTGTTTGGGTGGGATGCCCCAACATTATTGGGCAATTGATGGAACTCATGTGCCCATCATTAGCTCTCCCCACTCCCCCTTCTCCCCCAGGGTGCAGAATTAATAAACAGAAAGGGGTATTTCTCCATGATGGTCCAAGGACTAGTGGGCCACCACACCAGGTTTACAGACAAAAATGCAGGGTGGTCTGTGAGGGTCTATGATGCTAGAATCTTTCTGTACTTAATAGTATTAAAATTAGTGGAGAAAGGACTGTTTGCCACCAGGAGCACTATGAACATTAACGGTGTGGAGGTTGGCCCAGTTATTCTAGGAGACCTGGCTTATCCCCTGATCTCCTGAATAATGAAACCATACATGGGCTGTTTGGACAGAAGGAAGGAACATTTTAACTTTTTCCTGAGTAGTTGAAGAATGGTTGTCAAGTGGGCATTTAGCCATTAGAAAGGCAGGTGGTGCTGTTTATGGACTAGGTTGGAAGCAGCTGTAAAAAATGTTCCAATCATTATAACTGCATGTTGGTTTGCACAATATTTATGAGAGTAAGGAGGGAAAGTCTCACTGACCGGTGGAAGACTTAGTTGTGGAGACTTGCTCGGAGGTGCAAACGGCCAGCAAAATGTCCCACAGAGAACACAAACACCTGAGGGGATTAGGCAGGCCATTCATCCAGTTTTATGCTGGACAGCCCTGTTTTTAAATGGTTTGTCCCTTGTCCAGTATTGAGACCAAACTGGACATGGTATCATGGACAGAGGACGCCATTTTGAAGTGTGCCACTTTCCCCACTGGCATGACTTTGAATGCACTGTGCCTGTGAGGTCATGCTGGTGGGGCGGAGCACTCTTCAAAATAGTGTTCTCCATGTGGCGTGATCTTGCAAAATGAGGTTCTGCCGGTGGGCCCACCCTGTTCCTGTAAGTACTGGAATGTCCAGTATTCTGGGGATGCTTTAGCAGGGCCGGCTCCAAGGTTTTGGCTGCCCCAAGCAGCCAAACAAAAAAACCAAAAAACCCCAAACCAAAACAAAAAAAGCTGCGATCGCGATCTGCGGCGGCAATTCGGCGAAAGGTCCTTCGCATCCCAGTAGGATGGCCACTAAAGCACAGGGCTGGCTCCAGGCACCAGCTTACCAAGCAAGTGCTTGGGGCGGCCACTCCGGAGAGGGGCGGCACGTCCAGCTGTTCGGCGACAATTTGGCAGACGGTCCCTCACTCCTGCTCGGCGGAAGGTCCTTCGCTCCGAGCAGGAGTGAGGGACCGTCCGCCGAATTGCCGCCGAACAGCTGGACGTGCCGCCCCTCTCCGGAGTGGCCACCCCAAGCACTTGCTTGGTAAGCTGATGCCTGGAGCCGGCCTTGTGCTTTAATGGCCATCCTACTGGGAATGCTATCAGGGATGGCTACTGTTTGTATTTTGAGTCACGCACCTGAACACGTTAGCCTGTCCATTGTGAGTACTGGGGTATTGTCTGTGGGTGGTTGAAATTTAGTGTTTCCTATGTGTTTTTGTAAAACTCTATGAATTATTTCAGCTATATTGAAAGGATTTTCTGTGTTAAATGTAATGATGACTCATAATAAATGTAATGATGACTCATAATGAATGTATTGTAAATGGTCTTTATTATGAAATAACCATTAAAAAGGGTTTTAATGAAACCAATGGAAAAATACTATCTTGCTATTTGGTTAGTTAAATGTATTTCCAATCTACTAAATAACCAGCTATACACAAACCTTTAATTAATGCAACAGTGCAAACAAAACTCAAAGTGCAAGAGTAAGAACATTTCAAAAAGAACACTTTTTGAGGAGTGCAGGTGCATAAAATTAAAAGTGAATGTACAACTTGCCTCTGACTCGTCTTGTTTGCCTGAATTCTGGGGTTGTGCCCTGGCTCAGAATTCTCAGGGGAGTTTCAGGGCTCAAAAGAGCTGGACTCTGTGTTCTTGGTGTCCAGAAGCTGGATTTGAGAGGTGAATGAATGGGAGCACTGCTGCAGGGATACCAAAAATAGGGGTTGCATTGTTCAGGAGCTGAAAGGCATGGCTGGAACCCAAAGCATATTTACCAGGAAGGCATTCTGGGTCAGGATAGTGTTATGTAAAGCCTCCGCTCAAATGCAATTGTAAGTTCTGTAACTTGTATCATTAAGTTCTGCAACCTTTTTGCAGACTTTGTAACTTCAGTTATTGTTAGCATAGCCTTTTAAGTTTTGTAACCTTTGCAAGCTTTGTGGCCTTTTTAGGTTGCCACTTGTATGAACTTCCAAGCTTTGCAATATCCCATCCCTCAGAGAGAGTGTGAATGAGGGAGTGTGAACAAGGGAGTGTATGTGGAACTGGGCGGAGAGGAACTGCAAGGAAAGAGGAGCCCGTCGACAGGTACCAGGAGCCTGGTGTGTCTGATATAATCTGCCCTGAGAAGGCAGTCATGAAGTGCTGTAAAGAAAAGAAGAACCTGGTATGCATGAAAGGAACTGGTCTGGGAATGCTTCTCGGTGACAAACACAGAAAGGAAACTCAGTGTTCGTGACAGGAGCCGCCTAGTTCCAAAATAAGAGGAAGAAGGCATGCACACAAGCCCCTGCTTCTTGACCCTCGCAGCAGCCTGGATTCGTGACCGCAGACTGACACACCAGATCTACCATGCTTCAGCTTCTCGGCCTCCATGCTGTCTCTGGTAATTCTCTGCCTGTGTAAGTGTGTGGGTGCATGAGGGTATGAATGCAGTGAATGTGTGCGTGTATGAATAAGCTCCATCTCTTTTCTATCTGACCCAACAGTGGCATCATAATAAAACTAATACAAGTGTGACCCTGGGTTGGTTTTTAGGGGAACAGAGGTAACAGATAGCATCCATGAGTTTTTAGTATCTCCGTGTGACTTTACCTCCCTGAGACTCTTACGGTCTCTAAGGTTCCCCTAAACAATGGGAAGTGGCCTGAGTGTACAGAGGGTACTGGGTGCATTTGGATTTCTGTATCTATATTTTCATGCTCGTAAAGGTGGGGTGGTTGGAGCTATGTTTCAGCTTTGTTTTTGAAGTTGTTTGTATGCTGGAGGCAGTTCTATGGCATCAGAGGTGAAAAGGGTGTGTGGGGGGAGTTATGGGAAGCGACCTGTCTCCTCTACATTCCCTTTACGCTCCCCTAACCCTCAATAGTGTTATGCTGAGGTGATTGACTAGGCGTCAGAGATTGGCCTTACTCAAAAAGCAAAGAGCAGACTTGCAAGACATGCTGTAATGTCCCCCCAGAAGCGCTGCAGGAGTGGAAAGGACTAGCAAGCTATACCACAGGGCCTGGGCATGGGGCTATTCGCTATAATGTGTGAATCAAAATTGAGCAGTTTCTCAGCCTTAAGTTCTTCTATAGCTCCCCTGCAGATATTGAGACAGTGCAGAGAAGAACAGATAGGATCCTGCAGTGATTGTCAGCTGCAATGTGTTGCAGGGCATTTGTACTGCAGTGGGGAGCAGTATTGTTTGTGCCTTGACCTGGGGGTGGAATATGCACTTATACCTCACGTAAACTACGAAAGCTACCCAAACTTCTTTTCTGTAAGCACGATCTCAAGAAATTGAATTTTTAGCAAACAAATGCTTTTGTTATTTGCAGGGCCGGCTCCAGGCACCAGCCTGGCAAGCAGGTGCTTGGGGCGGCCGCTCCGGAGAGGGGCGGCACATCCAGATATTCGGTGGCAATTCGGCGGACGGTCCCTCACTCCCGCTGGGAGCAAAGGACCTCCCGCCGAATTGCCGCCGCAGAGCGAGATTGCGATCGCGGCTTTTTTTTTTTTTTTTGGCTGCTTGGGGTGGCCAAAACCCTGGAGCCGGCGCTGGGTATTTGAATCTGCTGCGGTGTGGGTGGGGAATACGTGCTGCAACTGCATCATGCTGGCGGGAGCCATTCTGAAACAGCAGAAGGTGGGAGGGAGATGGGAACTCCTTGGTCACATCACCAACAATAATAATGTATTATACAGATTAGATATTTACATGCTGAAGATCCCTCCAGTGGATCTGACTGCTTCCAGACTGGGTTTGTGGCTTGGACTCAGTTCATACAGAGCACAAAAAAAGGGTCTAGGCAGGACTGGGGCTCTCTTAACAGCCAGCTGGAATCAGATTCCTGGGTCCCTCAAAGATCCTGGCTCTAAGGGAGCAGCTCATCTCTGGCATCCCTCTGCTCATTCCCTGGTGGGTCTAGCTTAGGGGTAGGCAACCTATGGCACGCGTGCCGAAGGCGGCACACGAGCTGATTTTCAGTGGCACTCACACTGCCCAGGTCCTGGCCACTGGTCCGGGGGGCTCTGCATTTTAATTTAATTTTAAATGAAGCTTCTTAAACATTTTAAAATCCTTATTTACTTTACATACAACAATAGTTTAGTTATGTATTATAGACTTATAGAAAGAGACCTTCTAAAAATGTTAAAATGTATTACTGGCATGTGAAACCTTAAATTAGCATCACCACTTCTGAAAGGTCGCCGACCCCTACTAGCTGGTTGTCCTTGATGGGGAGAGTGTGGGCAGCAGGTTCCAAATAGTGCCTGGGGGGAGGAGTTCTACTTTAATTGCATAGAATCCTGTCCAATTGTCAAAAAATGGATAGGTCACATGTCCCCTACTGGATTCTCCTTTTATCCCTCATTTCAGTGTACTTTCTCTAGAGCTTCTTGCTCTTTTTCCAGCACTGGTCAGCATCCAGGTTGTGACACTTGACAGACTTCTGCTTTGCAATGTCCACGAAAAGATCCTTATTCTTGTGGCTGGCCACAGGAGCTTCCTGAACAGATGCTTCTCCTCAAATGGCGATGGGATCCAGGGTCTCAGCATGTCTCCAAGCAGTTGACAAAGGCATTTTATGGTGCTTCTGCAGTGCTATTATGATACACTGGGATCCAGGAGCAAATGGGCAAAATCTGGCTCTGGGCTAGTTTTTAAAGAGGGGGAAGGATCTTCCTGGAAACTTGACAGCACGATGGAGAAGGCACACAAATAAACGGACAGGTCAGTAACGGTTAGCCTGCAAAGCACTGTGAGATAGTCATTGGAAGCATGCAAAAAGTGTGCACATGAACAAAAGGCCAAACTAATTCAGCTAGAAGCAAACCTAGTCCACGTTGCAAGAGGATTCCAGAGTTCCTGATAAAAGTGGAGTTAGTGCACCGTGATGGGTTGCATTGTGTGTATGCAAGCCTTGTCAAACCAAAGTAACGCAATTAGATCTAGTTTAAAACCCCAGTGTAGATGGGTCCTAAGTTTGTGTCATTTACAAGTTTAAGGGGCCAGAAGAAAGTGTAAGTGAAACCAACTTGAACTCCAATTCTGACTGTTCTAGAGAAATCTGCAGTACTGCAGTAGTGCCCAGACACGAAAGTATTCCATATATTTCACAAGATTTTTCAATATTGTTAACAACTATATGATTTCTGAGCAAGTCCTAAACATCTCTGCCCTCATCAGTTCAATTCTAAATATTTTAGTGCTAATGCAGGTGGCGTTACAATTACATCAGTTCATTTGTTCCTCCCAGCACAATCCCAGAGGGCTTTTACTTATCCTTTTTCAACCACTTTAACCTTCAGAGACTCTGATATCCCTGGACACATGCAAGTGCATCCCATGGAGCATGCTGTCCTGATGATGGGCTGCCACTGTAGTTCCAGCCAGAAATGAAGTGAAACTTAACTATACTTCAAAAAACTCAAGCAATACAGAGAAAGCTACAAGACTGGGTCCTTGACAGCAATGGAACTATGTGGACACACACCCATTGAGGGTCGGGCCCACAGTGTTGTGTGAATCACATCAATCTTACTCACATTCCATATATTGGAAACACAGGCAGTACATTGCATTAAATAGCTGTTAAGCTGTGCTGAATTTATTCCTGTTTCAGATGCTGCTGTTAGAAGGGAGGAGCTGCTCTGGGCCAATGAGCAACTCACATTGGACAGAAGGGTGGGTAAGGCAAAGATTATCCCGACAATGTCCAAAAGGCAATCAAAGGAGGATGACTTATTTTTCTTGTGTGTGGGGGGTGGGGGCGGGGAGGTGGGGTGGGAAGGCGGGAGGAGATGGGGATGAGAAGGGAGTCTGGTCTGTTTGCAGAATGAGATAGAGGAGGAGGACGACAATTGCCCACTGCTTATTGGGAGCAGCACAGGTTATATCAGGATGACACTTCAGACTCAAATGGAGGAGGAGGATCATACACTGACTAAGCATACAGAACATGAGAAGTAAGTCAGACAGCTGGAAACAGAGCAATAATACTTTGTGATGGAGGCGGGCTTGCATCATCTCTTTGTCAATGTCTGTCACCAACTTGGCCAAAATCACACCAGGAATGGGAATTTAGCATTATTTACAAGCCAGGGTGGCAGTATCCCAATTGTCACTGTTTCCACTTGCATCTCTTTAGGTATGCCCAATGCCAGTACCTTATACTGCTGGCACACCTAGCATTGGCAGCTGTTGTGGCCAAGGTTTGGCTCCGGCTGTTGCCTGATTTGCCCACTTACTTTGGAACACTTTCCTTTTGCTTTCCCCAAATGTGATAAATGTAGCAGACAGAAATAATTAAAGGTGCCATGTTCAATAACCGTGTTTTTTCTCTTTGGCTTGCCTTGAGGCCCCCCAAAGACATTCAACCACCATTCTGATCTGCTGGGGCTCTAGTTGAACTGATGTCACCTTCTCTGTAAGAAGGGAATGGTTTCCTAAGCCAGGCTAGGAGTGGGTAAACAGGATTATCTTCCTTGCCTGTTTCTGTCTTGTGCGGAATGGTAACAGGATGCCACTTTGTACATTCTGGAGCTACATCATGCACTCTGCTAGAGCAGCCTATATAAATGACTATGAACTAGCCCTGTGATCTACCTATCTTTATCAGCATGGAGTAGTAGTAAATGCTTGCTTCAGCTCAACAGATTGCTGCAGATAGTTTCACAGCTGTATTTGTAGCTTTCTTAGACTCAGAGATGTGACTCAAACAGGATACGGATTTAGATACAGGTCTTGGATGGTTAGTGGATACTAAAAGTGTCTCTGAAAACTGGATGAGGACATGTTTTCTCAATAGATGAGGCAGAAGGATGCTCATTTATCAGCTTTCTGGAAAATTTAGGGTGTAGGGAAAAGAAAATAGTAGAGATTTGTAAAGTATTTGACTTACCTTTGATTTAATCTTCTGACAATCTTATATTCTCATCTTTAATTCTCCGGCTCATTGAATTTGTGATAAGTTTCTTTGACTTACAGCTGTAGTTTTCCAGTCAACACTTTTCAATTGTTTTCTTTTTCTGTGGTTTTATTTTATGTTTCCACTTTCCTCAAGTCCCTCTAGATTTACATAAATAATATTTAAGGTCATTCTCTCATCTTTGCAGAGGACTGGGTTCTGAATCTTACATCTGCTTTGTATTTTTAACTCTGACATCATGTACTGTGTATAAATGTCCCTTTTCTGATATTTTCAAAAATGTTTACATTTAAAATAAAACAGGATTGAAATCAGAGTAGAAGGCTAGTTGACAAGACTTGTTATAATGTTCCATTATATAATGAAGCAGTCCATATAATTAGGGTGACCAGATAGCAAGTGTGAAAAATCAGGACGGGGGTGGGAGGTAATAGGAGCCTATATAAGAAAAAGCCCCAAATATCAGGACTGTCCCTATAAAATTGGGACATCTGGTCACCCTACATATAATACAATATACTTAAATGTTTGCATCAGTAATACAGCATCACCTATTTAAACTTGGAAAACACATCTTTTTTCCTGCTACGTGATCTGGGCAATAAATCAAAAGAAAGTTACATTTTTTTCTTTGATGTTCAGACTCTATAGATAATGACTTTGACTTTAGCTGGACCTCTTCAGGTGGCAGATAACCAGAATATGATGTGTATGATTAGAGAAGACAGTGTGGGGTCAAGAGGTTCAATTTCCAAATGGTCTTGGAGGATAAAACTAAAGGATTTTAAAGAGATAGTTAGACAGGATTTCAGAGACACTTAATCCTAACGAATTAGGCTGTACCTGCAGGGTGTTCGCTGTGCTAGCATATGGCTTTACATGAAATAAGGGCTCAGTAACTATTGCCTTATGTTCCTCGGGTCATTAGGCCTCCTCTGTGCATACAGTTTTCTTCAACAGCTGCTGTGTGGCAATGCTTTGGAGAAGGAGGATATCAACCTTCATGGTGAATATAACGTGAAAAGTTCTCCCATTTTATATATCTCATATCATATGTAATTATATGTTTATAAATATATAAAATAAATGGATGTGCACATCATTATGAGTCCAATAATAAAACTGAGAAGCACTGAGCAGAAAATTTCACTGAGAAACAGAAGCAAAGTTTTGTAATTATTTTGTATTTTTTCTCCTTTTCCCTCACTAGTTCTAGAACAGAGTAAGCATATATTGACTTTCCTTACCCCACCCCTTCCTATTGTTTTCTTACTCATTGTGTTACATCCACAATTAGACTGTAAAATCATCTGACCAGAGACCTGTGTATTTATTCTGTAAAGCAGACTTGCAGCTGCTACAAAAATAAACAATGCACTGGACGCATACCTGTATCACACACATTAATAACATAAATCGGTATTTCTACAAAATGTAGAATTCATAAATGGATAGACACTGAAAAAGAGGTCCAGTCATTAGGCACTGATGTAATTTTCCAGAGGTCAAAAGAAGGGGGAAAAAAACCAGCAGTTAGTCTCTGTGGGGCATTAAATGTGTCCATTAAGGAGGATGTGTTACCATTAATTCATCATTTTAGTCCCACATAAAATCCAAATATTGCACAGTGTGCGTTCAGATGAATTTCTTGTGTTTCTAGTAGTAGGGTAAGTCTTAGGGACTAGGATAGCAGCTTTCTTGTTCTCTTAGCTAGAACAGATATTTGCCAGTAGTCTCTGTACATAGTTTGTGCTTGAAGGGAAAGGAGTGTTGAGAAAACAGTGGGAAATCAAATAATCAAGTGAATGAAAAATATGGCTGGCTTCTTCCTTCATATCTTAATACAAGAAAAGGGTGTCAGGAGTCATGGTGATTGCTTCCAAATGATGGGCAGGCTACTGCCACATAGCTGTTCAGAGATCAAAAGCTAAACTTGGTCTCTCTCTTCCTAGTCCAGCAAGGAATATGAAGACCCATTTCAGTATCTAGGCAGTAAGGGCAATCTTACATCCATCCCCTCTACTGCCCCAACCAACCCTAATAAATAACCAGGAACATAGTCAAGGAGAGTTTTGACCAAAATGATGCCTCGATCTAGCTCTAAAGGCCAATAATCTTGGACACTAGCAGAGGGAGTTAAGTCTCAAAACAGGAAACCCTCCACTGGGAGCGTCCTACATTTATCCTTCAGAATCTTTTTTATGTTGTGAGACTGACATGACAGATCAGCCAAGGTGCTTTTACTATTTCAGTGGAGCATACAGAAAGAGTCTTTCCTATTACATAGGTTCTAACCTTCTATAAAGTAGAGCGGCCATGTTGAGTTTCCATGGAAATATGAGATGCAGTTGCATAGATGGAGGATAGGAGCCTCCGTCATAATTATTCATTAGATGCAACCACCAATATTCCAGTGCATCAAAAGTTCATTAAGTTCCAATTCCAAAAAATGCCAATTAAAAATAACATGTAATCCAAGGAAATAATTTATCCAAACAGTTTTATGTGCTGCTAAACACCTTGTTGGGCTGTTGATGTGCTGCAGTGCACTTTTTTCCTTATTGCATCTGACAAGCCATTAGATTAAACTTTAGCAATAGGAATGTTCTGTAATTGAGAATACAAACTCATGTTTACAAAAGGTATTCAGACATCTTCAATTCATAGATTCCATGGCCAGAAGGGACCATCATGATTATCTAGTCTGCCCTCCTCTTTAACACAGGCCATAGAACTTCCCCAAAATAATTCCTAGACTATGTCTTTTATAAAAATGTCCAATCTTGTCAGTGACGAATTGTTCCAGTGATTAATTACTCTTACCATGAAAAATGTACACCTTATTTTCAGTCTGAATTTCTCTAGCTTCAACTTCCAGCCAATGGATCATGCTATATTTTTCTCTGCTAGATTAAACAGTCTATTATTAAATATTTGTTCCCCATGCAGGTATTTATAATCTGTAATCAAGCCATCCCTTAAACTTCTCTTTATTAAACTAAATAGATTGAGCTTCTGGAGTCTGTCACAATAAAGGATTAGAAAACTTGTCTTTAATCATTCTTGTGGTTCTCCTCTACAGTTTATCAATATCCTTCTAGAATTGTGGACACCAGAACTGGACAAAATACTCCAACAGCGGCTTCACAAGAGCCAAATACAGCGATAAAATACACTCTCTGTCCCTATTTGAGATTCCCCAGTTTATGCATGAAAGGATCACATTAGCCTTTTGGCCAGAGCATCACACTGGGATCTCACATTCAGCTGATCATCCACCATGACCCCCAAATCTTTTTCAGAGTCACTTCTTCCCAAGACAGAGTCACTCATCCTGTAAGTATGACCTACATTCTTTGTTCCTAATGTATAAATTTACATTTAGCCATATTAAAACACATTGTTTGCTTGTGCCCAGCTGACCAAGTGATCCACATGGCTCTGTATCAATGACAGGTCTTCATTATCTGCCATTCCCTCCCTTTTGTGTAATCTGCAAACTATATAAATGATAATTTCATGTTTTATTCCAGCTCATTGATAAACAAATAGCATAGGGTCAAGAACAGATTCCTGTAGGGCCCCACTAGAAAAACACACAGTAAATGATGATTCCCCATTTACAATTACATTTTGAGACCTATCAATTAGTCAGCTTTAAATCCCCTTAATGTGTGCCATGTTAATTTTATATCGTATGAGTTTTTTGCTCAAAATGTGTTACCAAGTCAAATGCCTTACAGAATTCTAAGTACATTAATTCAGCACTATTACCTTTCTCAATCAAATTTGAAACCTCATCAAAAAAAGATATCAAGTTAGTTTGACAGGATCTATTTTCCATAAACACATGTTGATTGACATTATTTTACATTACCCCCCCTTTAATTCTTTATTATTCAAGTTCCTTATCAGATACTCTATTGTCTTGCCCAGGATCAATGTCAGACTGACAGGCCTATAATTATCCAGGTTATCCCATTTACCCTTTTAAAATATTGCCACAACATTATCGCTCTTCCAGTTTTCTGAAATTTCTGCAGTGTTCCAAAATGTATTGAAAATCAACATTATTGATACAGCAAGCTTCTCAGCTTACATCCAAGAATTTTTTAAAAGCTAGCTATCTGGACCTGCTGATTTAAAAATGTCTAACTTCAGTAGTTGTTCTATGTCCTCCTGAGATACTAGTGGAATTGAAAGAGTATCATCTGTTTTCTCCAAATACAGAACAGAAATATGTACTGAACGCTTCTGCATTTTCAGCATTATTATTTATAATTCTATCCTTTCCATGTAATAATGGACCAATATCATTTCCAGGATTCCTTTTGTTTCTCATATACTTTAAAAATGTCTATTCTCCTTAACTCTGCTGTGCATAGATTTCTCTTTGTGTCCCTTTGCTTCCCTTATCAATTTTCTACAATTCATAGCTTCTGATTTATATTCATTACTATCAACTCCCCTTTCTTCTATTTGTGATATTACTTTTTATTATTTTTATTGAAAATTTCCCCTTTTGATCATGCAAAGAACTGTAAGATTCTATAGGCTAGATTGTATCTGGATCTTTCATGGATGTGCAATGTTGGGACAGGGTAAGCAAGCAGACTCAGAGTCTGAGCAGAATCATGTAGTACAAGGACTGCAGAAAGTGAATGCCACTGCCAGGGCTAGCCTCTCTGAAGAGAATGGGGTGGGATGACACTGTGTCAACAACCCAAAGCCCTTCTGCACTACCAACTGGTATGACTAGATGCAGATAAGGATGGGTGTTGCATCCTATCAGAGGGCGGAGCACACTGGCTTTTCTCCTGGTAGCTGCAGGAGGCATCATAGTGGCTTCAGGCACAATGTTTTCCACAGCTCTCCCTGGAGCAGTGCATGGCAGCATAATCCTCAATGTCTTCAAGTCACAGTTGAGCTGTTTATCTCAAGAATTTTGATGGGGAATGGCCTTTGCTCTGATATTTCATGTTGGATACTTACTTTGGAGGTAGTAAGAATATAAAAGAGAACCAGAAAATGTTCCAATCATTGTTTCTGTGTTCATGGGCTTTTTCTTCTCATTTTCTACTATGAGAAATTGTGGATGAAACTAATGTGGAAAATTGGCTATAATATTACATTTAATTATGAAAAACACCAGAGCTTGAATAATGAATGTTATAATAAAAACTTGAGTTTTACTTTTCTGGGTAATCTACCAGGACCTATGCTTCTACATCAGATGTTGCTACAGGGCAAAACAAAGAGTATTGACTACCTCATAGAGTGGGGGGAGGGATAGCTCAGTGGTCTGAGCATTGGTCTGCTAAACCCAGGGTTGTAAATTCAATCCTTGAGGGGGCCACTTAGGAATCTGGGGCAAAATCAGTACTTGGTTCTGCTAGTGAAGGCAGGGGGCTGGACTCCATAACCCTTCCTTTCCAGCTCTATGAGATAAGTATATTTCCAACTATGACCTGTAGCCAAAACACTTTGTGCTTTGACCCATCAGATTTCACAAGCTAGAAAAGGTTGGGTTAATATCTGGATTGGAGATCACAAGGGATACCTTGCGACTGCAATAATAGGCTTGGCAAAATGTGATGGATAATGTTTATTTGAGCTTTTTTTTAGATTTTTATTGATTTAAATTTTCACAGTTGCATGAAATTATGAGTTTTAAACAATTTTTGTCTATTTGGATTATTCTAGTTGTGGGAAATTGGGGGCAAAGCGGGTGTCGGAAAATTATTTAATGACAGTAGACAGGGAGACTCAAAAAGTTAAAGCTTTCTAAACCGTTAAAACACAAATTGTCAACATCATATGTCAAAATATACAAAGAGCAAGTATCTTTAAATCAACAAATCATGTGTGTTTTTTTTACTGTTCATTTGCTAGTCCATTTGTAAGAAACCTAATTCAAGTCTAAATCACTGGATTTTGATTCTACTAAGTTTACAAGAAGCATTTTTCTTACTTTGCCTAACTGTAAACTTTGATTATTATCAATGGAAATATTTTTTCATCAGTTTGTGTGTGTGTGTATGGGGAAATTGACATTTAATGATAAAAATCTAATCTTGCTAAAGCTAAGTATAAAGTCATGATGTTGAGTTCCTCTGTGGCACTTTTTCCTCTGAATCAAAACTGACCAATGCTCAGAATCATCTTATTGGACACTGCCCTGGAAGTGGCATCTTTCAGATTTGGTAGCAAAGTGGTATATATATTCACCAGTTTATTCTGTGATTACTTAATCTAGACTAGGTGTTAAGAAGATTCTGTGTGGTGATGCTATAGAATTGCTTGGCAAACATTTAGATACTACAGTGAGGCAGGCTATTAAATAATAAATACCGTCCCCAAGACAGAGTGTGGTCCTCCATGTGTGAGCTAGAGTCAGGGAAAGCTAGTGTTTGTGTGTCCTGAATCCTGAATGAGGATTTTCTTTGATTTTACTCAGGGATGAAAGTAACTTAAAGGCTTACTGGTACTCCGGAGTCCTTAGGAGGGGCGGGACCTCAACCGGAAGAGGCGTGGCCTCTACCGGAAGATGCGGGGCCTTTAAATCCCCGGGCGCTTTGAATCAGGATTTAAAGGGCCCAGGGCTGGGGCTGTGGTAGCAGCAGCTGGGAGCTCTGGGCCCTTTAAATCACCCCCGGAGCTACCAGCTGCAGAGGCGGCCAGGAGCCCCAGGAGTGATTTAAAGGGCCCGGGGCTCCAGCTGCCGCTACCACAGTGGAGCCCGAGGCACTTGAAAACACCATCAGAGGGGGCTCCCAGCTGCCGCCACTACCCTGGGGCCCCGGCCTCTGGCGGAGCTTTAAAGGGCCCAAGCCGCCAGCTGCTGCTGCTACCCCAGGGCTCCAGCAGCGGGGCTCCGGTGGCGATTTAAAGGGCCTGGGGCTCCTACTGCTGTTACCCTCCGGGGCCCTTTAAATCGCCACCTGAGCCCCACTGCTGGAGCCCTGGGGTAGCAGGGGTGGGGCTCCAGTGGCAAGTTAAAGGGCCCGGGGCGGTAGTGGCAGCTGAGCCTCTGGCCCTTTAAATTGCTGCCGGAGCCCCGCCGCCGCTACCCCAGGGCTCTGGCAGGCTCCGGGGATGATTTAAAGGGCCCAGGGTGGTAGCTCCGGCAGGAGCCCCGGGCCCTTTAAATCGCTGCCCAAGCCCTGCCGCCGCTTCCCCAGGGCTCCGGCAGCAGGGCTCTGGCATCAATTTAAAGGGCCCGGGGCTCCAGCTGCTGCTGGGAGCCCCAGGCCCTTTAAGTTGCCGCCAGGGGAAGCCGATCCGCCCCGGTATGGCACGCCGGCTCTTGCCGGTATGCCGTACCGGGGCATACCGGCTTACTTTCACCTCTGATTTTACTAAACCTGAGTCCCATTTCTTCTACTTCACAGAGCTCACTACAATCATTAAAGCTCCCAGGGTATATCCTTGCCATCCTGGCCAGTTCCATTTTAGCTAATTGCATTCTGCCTCCCTAAATTCCCTCTGCAGTTTGAATTGGATATGAGATTCTTCTTTACTTTCTGTCCTATATCATTGTGAACAACTACTGTCTAGAGGCAGCGCTGCAGTGGAGAGTGATCTACCCTTCATCTACTTCCCAGTCGTGGTGCAAATCTGAATTTAATGCTTGCAAAGCTCTAAGAGCTGTGGATGAAGGCCCTATAGACATGCAAAGCATTAATTACTTTAACTATTGCATGGATTCTGAAACTCTGATAGAAGGCACATAAAGTAGCATGACATTTTTGTTTCTATAAATGCCACAGGTGGTAACCCACGGAAAACAAATGGGGACTTCCTGCAAGTAGTGCTGCAGCAGATGTGAGTCCACCACATTCCTTTGGTCTTCAGGTGGCAGAACTGTTTCAGAGTAAAGGTATGTCTGTACAGCAAAAACCAAACCAAACCCTGCATCAGCAAGTCTCAGAGCCTGGGTCCCCTCCTTGCTGTATTTCAAAGCCTGGGCTCCAGCCCAAACCCAAACATCTACACTATTTTTAGACCCAGACCACAAACCCCACAAGCCCAAGTCAGTTGACCCAGGCTCTCAGACTTGCAGGCACAGTAGGGTGACCAGACAGCAAGTGTGAAAAATCAGGACGGGTGTGGGGGGTAATAGGAGCTTATATAAGCAAAAGACCCAAAAATCGGGACTGTCCCTATAAAATCGGGACATCTGGTCACCCTAAGGCACAGGGTTCCTCCCGCTCCTGTGTAGACATACCCTAAGTGTACATCTACACTGCAATTAAAAACCCTGTGGCTGGCCCACGCCAACTGACTCTGGCTGACAGGGCTCAGGTTAAGGGGCTGTTTAACTGCAGTGTAGACATCTGGGCTTGGGCTGGAGCCCAGGCTCTAGGTCTCTGTAAGCTGGGAGAGTCGCAGAGCTTGGGCTTCATTCCAAATATCTATACTGCAGTTAAACAGCCCTTAGCCCAAGTCAGCTGGCATAGGCCAGCCATGGGTTTTTAATTGCAGTGTAGACATACCCTAAGAGGCAGAAAAGGGGAGTTAGTTAAAGATGGCCAATGCAAATGTACATATTAGAAGGAAGAAAGAGAAAATGGAGCTTGTCCATAAACTAGGTAAACTAATGCAAGTTCATTTCCTTTTCTAAGATGTAGCCTGTATTGTAGAGCGCACAACAGAACACCATTTATCTGCCTAGATCAGGGACAAAAATGTGTTTAGACAGATGGGAAGCTGTCTGACAAATGTATGCAGGGCCATGAATGTAGGGCTGGGGCAGGGGATTGGGGTGCGGGAGGGAGTGCAGGGTGTGGGAGGGGGTGCAGTGTTCAGGAAGGGGCTCAGGGAAAGGGGTTGGGGTATAGGGTGCAAGAGGGGGCTCAGGGCAGGGGGTTGGGGTGTAGGAGGGCTGCGGGGGGCAGGAGGGGGCTCGGGGCAGGGGGTGTGGAGTACGGAAGGGGGCTCAGGACAGGGGGGGCTACATCCTCAATATCAAGCTGAATAACATGTTATCTAAACAAACTGAAAATGTTTTCTTTGTATGCAATATAGTGTGTCTCAGAGTCTGACTTGCTGAGATATTAATGAAATATATTGACAAGAAGTCAATGTTCTTCTTGAAGAGTCTTGAACTTTCATATGCTCCAGCAAGGAATCATATGACCCGTACTAAAGTTAGACTTTGGACTGCTCTCCACTGCAGTAGTATAAATCCACAATAACTTCATTAATGGGATTATTCCAGATTTATGCCAGTGTGACCGGGAGTAGAATCTGGCCCGTTGAGATGAAGTAGCATAGATTTTCATTATGCCATTTTGGGGACTAGTCTGTGGTGTAATGGTATCATTTCTGAAGGTAAAGGCAAATGCATGTTTATGCTGAACAAAAAAAGTCAATAAATAGCACTCTCTGTTCATGCCATATCAGCTCATGTGGATATTAAAATAATTTTGAAAGCTGTATGTGATGACAGGCTGGTTCATTAATCAATGTTTTGTATACATACCTTTTAGACAAATGATGTAGATCACCATCAGCAAGAAAGCTGATTCCCTTTAACCCTTCCCCCATCTGCATGTGCTCTTATGTGATTGACAGGAACTGGAAGTTTCTTCAAGGATAATAAAACCTTGGACCATTATTTACTTCCAGTTTGAGCATAGTATTGGGTGACTCAGAAAATTCCACATTTTGTTTTACAGAGGTATAAAACAGAATTATACTTGTCATGTTAAATTAGTGATTCCATGGGAGCCAAGATATGTCTGCATAAATGGTGGTGTGATGGGATGTGCTCCTCGCCCCAGCCCTGAGAGAGCTGAATTAGGCCAGGTGGGCCCAATCCATCAATTAAGTGGCAAACAAGGGAGATTTAGGCTGTGTGGAGAGCCTTGATTAGAAAGAAGCTCACCTGTGAGGGAACAGGAGTGAGTTTCTGTAAAGCCAGAAGACTAGAAATAGTGTAGAGGAGCAGCAGGGAGGAAGCCTGCAGTCTCTCTCTCTGAGGTAACTAAGAAGGGTGATAAGAGCAGTAAGGATGGGGTAGATGTAGTCTGTAACTGTTTACTGCCAGGCCCTGGACTGGAACCCAGAGTAGAGGGTGGCCCTGGGTTCCCCTATTGTAGAGGGGTGATGTTAAGGGCAGTGGATATAAAGACTACTAGGGTTGCAAATTGTAGTTGGATGCATTCCTGGAGGTTTTATCAAATGACATAATCTTTAATTGAAGATCAATCTTTAATTCCTGGAGACTCCAGGCCAATCCTGGAGGGTTGGCAACCCTAAAGAGTCACTGCTGGAGTGACATTGCCAGGGCAGCAGGCCTGAGAACTACCTGATGTTGCTTGTAGAAAGAGACTTTGAAAGATTACCTTGGAAGGGGAAACTACTGAGTGACCTGGCCGGATGCCTAACTCATGAAGAGGCAGCAGCAGTTCCTGCAGTGAGAGGGGGCTGTAGACTGAGCGAGAGGCAGAGTGCAACTGCAGGAAGGGCTGTCTGCCTTGCAGAGCTAATCCCCCAAACCATCAGGAGGTGGCACCGTCCAGCAGTGAGTAGACCACCCCATCATAGGTGGAGTTCCCCCTTTCAGGCTGAGGGTTGCAACCACTTTTGTTTTTAAGCTGTCTGCCAGGCAATTAAATCAGAGGGAATGGGACTAGTTAATGGGACAAAATAATTCTTTTAGGACTACATCACTCCAGGTTCTTTTCTTAGATTACCCTGTTTATTCTGATAGCCCCCAAAACTGCTGTCATATCATGGTCATCTACCTTGTCAGCATTCAGACTTTTTGTGTGTGTGCAAGTCTTGCATTTGTGCTGACCTGTAGCTAAGACACCTGAGTAATGAGCCATGCACCTGACAATTAAATTTTCAAAAGTCCTTATAGATACTGTTGCCTTAAAATTCCAGAGAGAATATTAAACCTCTGACTTTCCCTCCCTAGTCCATTCCCCAAAGTTTGCACTTCCTACTCAGCAAGCTGTGCTGTGACAGTTGCTGAAGATGATTGTTTCCACTCCAGTTCCTTCTCCAGTAGAGTGGTGCTCTTTCTCGTATTAGTTTTGCTGATATTGTGTATCTACTTAATGCTATATTTGCAATGTACCTGCTAATTCTATCCAACAGAGCTTGCATTCATAGTGGAGTGAAGCAAATAATTCACCACCTATAGTTAATAATTGCATATGTTTTCATTATTTGAATTTGACACATTTTGGTGAATTTTCCTTCCACCCTGTGGCAGACATTTTCTTACTACTAGGGTTGGCTGGAACACACAAATTCTGTTTTGCCAAAAAATAAAAAAATAAAAAATGGAAGTTTCAACATTTAGTTTTATTCCACATTAGAACAAAAACTAGATCTTTTGAGAGACTGACCCCCTGACTAATTCTGTGGTTAGAGCACTTACCATTAATGTGGGAGACCAAGGTTCAGCTCTATCTGATTTGTAGCAGTGATTTGAAGCTAGGTTTCCTAAACCCCAGGGGATGTCCCTGTACTGAATTAGCTAGAGTAGGGATTTGAACTCCAGTCTTCTATATGTTAGGTGAATGCCCTAACTACCAGGCTATATAATCTGCTGCCTATTAATTTCATTTGGTGACCCCTAGTTCTTGTGTTTATGAGAAGGAGTAAATATTACTTTCTCACACCAGTCATGATTTTACAGGCCTTTATCATATCCCTCCTTAGTCGTCTCTTTTCCAAGCTGAAAAGTCCCAGTCTTATTAATCTCTCATCATATGGAAGCTGTTCCATACCCCTAATAATTTTTGTTGCCCTTTTCTGAACTCTTTCCAATTCCAATATATTTTTTTTGAGATGGGGTGACCACATCTGCCTGTAGTATTTGAGATAAGGGCATGATAAGGGCAATATGATATTTTCTGTCTTATTATCTAGCCATTTTTAATGATTCCTAACATTCTGTTCACTTTTTTTTTGACTGCCGTTGCATATTGAGTAGATGTTTTCAGAGAACTGTCCACAATGACTCCAAGATCTTTGAGTGGCAACAGCTAATTTAGACCCCATCATTTTATATGTATAGTTGGGATTATGTTTTTTCAGTGTGCATTACTCTGCATTCATCAACACTGAATTTCATCTGCCATTTTGTTGCCCAGTCACCCAGTTTTGTGAAATCCCTTTGTAACTCTTTGCAGTCTGCTTTGGACCTAACTATCTGGAGTAGTTTTGTATCGTCTGTAAATTTTGCCACCTCACTGATTACCCCTTTTTCCAGATCATTTATCAATATGTTGAATAGTACAAGTCCCAGGACAGACCCCTGGGGGCCCATCACTATTTACCTCTCTCCATTCTGAAAACTGACCATTTATTCTTACCCTTTGTTTCCTATTTTTTAACCAGTTACTGATCCATTAGAGGACTTTCCCTCTTAAGCAAAGTAAACTGTAATGGGATAAGAGCCTTTGGTGAGGGACCTTGTCCCTTTTGGGTCAGGACTCCCAATTTGAGAAACTCTGATTTTTCCCTCCGCCCCTGAAATCTGTATAGTATAGGGTAAAAGCGTACATGCGTGCGCGTGCGCGCACACACACACACACACACATTTCACAGGGAGGAGACCAGATTTCAAGGTCTGTGATGTGTTTTTCATGGCCGTGAACTTGGTAGGACCCTACCTATTTAGGAAGGTCCAGTGTGCAAAAAGGGAAGGGGATTGGTACTCTTTTGTTTATTTAAAAAAAAAATTAGCTGTTTGAGTCACTGATAATTTGAAAGAAAAATATCTTGAATGCTTATGGATCAATGTCATAACAGATAAAGCACAAAATGAGTCGGTTTCTTCTACAGACCACCAAATCACACTAGGAAAAAGGATGACTAGCTCCTTCCACATCTATCTACAACATGCAGGGAGAAAAAGATGCATGATCATGGGGGACTTCAATTTGAGTGACATGCTGGAAGTCTCATGCTGCCAGTACTAAAACAGGACAGTGACTTAACTTAGAAAGTGCGGTATCCAATATGGGGGAATTGAACATTCGACTTCATGTAGACCATAGTTTAGTTGTACGTGATCATAACTTGATCACTTTATTCTGTTATCACATTACAAATGACCTGTGTGTGTATATGTGTATGTATATTTAAAAGGGCCAGTTTCACAAAGCTGAAAACAATTCTGAACCATATCATCTGGAAGGAAGAATTTAATGATTAAAAATTCCCAATTATTATTCATTAAGAATACTTTGCTAGATGCCCAAAAAACCACAATCAAGGCCGTATTTTTTTTTTACACTACACAAAAGATTTGGTTCAGAAGGGAAGTATAGGCAACTATAATAAATAAATAAAATTATATAACAAATGTAAGAAAGGGGAAGTTGATACAAATGACTATAAATTAGAAGCTAGGTATTGCAGCAAATTGATAAGGGAAGCAAAGGGACACAGAAAAATCTATGGCCAGCAGAATTAAGGATGATAAGGAGATTTTAAAGTTTATTAGGGACAAAAAGAAACCTAACAATGGTATTGGTCCATTAGATAGATGTGGTTAAAAATTTCAGTAATAATGCAGAAAAGACTGAAATGTTCAATATTGCTGTTCAGTATTTGGGGAAAACAGATGATCTAGTTTCATCATATGATGATAACTCTTTCTATTTCATATTTCAGGATGACTTTATAAAGCAGCTACTGAAGTTAGACATTTTTAAATCAACAGGTCCAGATAACTTGTTTCAAAGATATTTAAAAGAGCTGGCTGAGGAGCTCACTAGAGCATTAATGTTGTTTTTTTTTTTTTTTTTCCCAAAAAGTCTTGGAACACTGGGGAAGTTCCAGAAGCCTGGAAGAAAGCTAATGTTTTGCCAATATTTAAAAAGGGTAAATGGGATCACCTGGGTAATTATAGGCCTGTAAATCTGACATCAATCCTGGGCAAGATAATGGAGCATCTGATATGGGACTCGGTTAATAAAGAATTCAAGAGGGTAATGTTGTTAATGCCAATAAATGTGGGTTTACCGAAAACAGATCTTCTCACACTGACATCATTTTTTTTAATGATGAGATTACAGGTTTGTTAAAGGTAAAAGTTGATGTAATACACTTAGAGTTATGTTGGCATTTGACTTGGTACTGCATGACATTTTGATTAAAAAAAAAAAAACAGAATGATATAAAATAACATAGCACATGTTAAGTGGATGAAAAACTGGCTTATTGTTAGGTCTCCCAATATAACTGTAAACGTGGAATCATCACTGAGTGTGTTTCAAGTGGGGTCCCTCAGGGATCTGTTTTTCGCCCTAAGCTATTTGACACTTTTATTAATAACTTGGGGAAAAAACAACAACATGAAATCATCACTGATAAAGTTTGCAGATGACACACAATTGGGGGCAGGCAAATAATGAAGAGGACTAGGTCACTGATACAAAACGATATGGTTGGTCTTATAAGCTGGGCACAAGGAAACAATATGTGTTTTTAATATGGCTAAATGTATACATCTAGAAAAAGAGAATGTAGGCCATGCATCCCCCATTGGTAAGGTCTCCTGAGGAGCAGTGACGCTGAAAAAGATACGGGAGTCATAGTGGATAATCAGCTGAATGTGAGCTCCCAGTGAGATGCTGAAGCCAAAAGGCTAATGTGATCCTACAGGGGAGACTCGTGTAGGAGTAGAGAGGTTATTTAACCTCTGCATTTGTCACTGGTGTGACCACTGCTGGAATATTATGTCCAGTTTTAGTGTCCACAGTTCAGGAAGGACGTTGAAAAATCAGAGAGGGTTCAGAGAAGAGCCTCGAGAATGATTAAAGGATTATAAAACATGCCTAGATTGAGCTCCTTGAGTGTATCACTATATTTAACTTGATTATAGTCTAAGAACCTGTATAGGAAACATCTATGTAATAATAGACTCTTCAATCTAGTGTGATCCGTTGACTGGAAGTTTGAAGCTAGACAAATTAAGACTGGAAATAAAGTGTAAATTTCTGATAGTGAAAATAATGAATCACTGGAACAATTTACCAAAGGTCATGGTGGATTCTCTATCACTGACAAAGTGTAAATCAAGATTGGATATTTTTGTAATAGATACACTCTAGGAATTATTTTGGGGAAATTCTATGGCCTGTGTTATACAAGAACTTGGTCTGAATGATTATAATAGTCCCTTTCTGACTTTGGAATCTATGAATATTGCCACAACATTAGCAGTCTTCTTGACTTTTCCTGATATTCTAAGATTTATTAGAAACTAACAGCAGGCCAGAGATCTCCTCTGCCTCATGTTGACAGATAAAGAAGAGCTGATCACAGAACCTCTGCCTGGTCTTTTATGACTCTTGGGTGCCAGTTATCTGATCCAGCTGTTTTACAAATGTTTAACATCCTCCTTGCTAATGTACATCTTCCTCCTCCAATGAAACAAGCCCATTGTCCTGCTTCTTTCCAGAACAAAGGTAACACCCACATTATGAGCCAGCCTGGCAGAGAGAATGTTGAGTAATGTCCATCATGATTTGGAGAGTAGGGAGAGTTTGGAAGGAAGACTAAAAACGCTGCTTTTGTCAGAGAGAGTCTGAGATTTTAGTTTGAAAAATAGGAGCTGTAAACTCGAGTAGAGAGGTAGATTTCTGAGTAGTCGGCATACAGATGACAGCTGCATTTGTGAACAAGATTACCTAGAGACAAAGTATAGAGGCAGAAGAGGAGGGGGGGCAAGGACAAAGCTCTATGGAGGAAGCCCCCCCCCCAAAAAAAAAAAAATTGGATGGGGAGATGAGGATCATCCTCTGAACAAATCACTGAAGGATTTTTGTTGGCAGAATTTGATTTTGAACATTCAAAGTTTGACCTGTGTTGGTGACTGGACACATGGTTGACAGGGCTAGTGGGTAGGGGGAAGTAGTATATGTGTTAATCTCAATTTTAGTAAAGCTTTAGACACAATACCACATGACATTCTCATAAGCAAACTAGGGAAATGTGGACTTGATGAAATAACTATAAGGTGGGTGCACAGTTGATTGAGTGCATTTTTTCCAAAGAGTAGTTATCAAAAATTCACTATCAAGCAGGGTAGGTGCATCTAGTGGGGTTCCCGGGGTCTGTCCTGGGTTCTGTATTAGTCAACACTTTCATGAATGACTTGAATAATGGAGTGGAGAGTATGCTTATTACATTTGTGAATAACACCAAGATGGGAGGGGTTGCAAACACTTTTGAGGACAGGATTAGAATTCAAAATGACCTTGATAAATTGGAGGATTGGTATGAAATAAAGAAGATGAAATTCAATAATAAGTGCAAAGTTCTACACAAGGAAGAAAAAAATCAAATCCCCAACTAGAAAATGGGGAATAACTGGCTACACAGTAGTACTGCTGAAAAGAATCTCAGGGTTAATGGATCACAAATTGAATATGAATCAACAGTGTGATGCAGTTGTGTAAAAGGCTAATATCATTCTGGGATTTATTACATGCATCACTCCTGTTAAGAAATGGGAGGTAATTGTTCTGCTCTACTTGGCACTGATGAGGCTTCAGCTGCAGAATTGCATCCAGTTTTGATTGCTGCACTTTAAGAAAGATGTGAGCAAAAAGGAGAGAGTCCAGAGGATAACAAATGATAAAAGGTTTAGAGAACCTGATGTATGAGGAAAGGTTAAAAAACTAGGAATGTTTAGTCTTGAGAGTAGAAGACTGAGGGGGGAACTGGGAGAAAGCCAACAGGTGTGGAGGAGCACATGGTTCGGACAGAGAGATCCCTTAGGGGAGGATCTATTAATGGAGATTCTGTATGTCCTAGTAAGAGGAGAGGATGGAAGATGATACAATACAAGTAGGATCTGATAAGAAACAGTCCCATTCAAGTACATCATGTAATGGCAGACAGCTAAAAAGCGACAAGTTTTTAAAGTGCTTATATAACAATGCTAGAAGTCTAAATAATATGGGTGAACTAGAGTGCCTAGTATTAAATGAGAATATTGATATAATAGGCATCACAGAAACTTGGTGGAATGAGGATAATCAATGAGACACAGTAATACCAGAGTACAAAATGTATTGGAAGGACAGAACGGGTCGTGCTGGTGAGGGAGCGGCACTATATGTGAAAGAAAGCAAGGAGGAGTACAGATTTATTTGGGCATAAGCTTTCATGGGTAAAAAACCCACTTCTTCAGATGCATGGAGTGAAAATTACAGATGCAGGCATAAATATCCTGATACATGAAGAGAAGGGAGTTACCTTGCAAGTGGAGAACCAGTGTTGACCGGGCCAATTCAATCAGGTTGGATGTGGTCCACTCCCAATAATTGAGGAGGAGGTGTCAATACCAAGAAAGGGAAAATTGCTTCTGTAGTGAGCCAGCCACTCCCAGTCCCTGTTCAAGCCCAAATTAATGGTGTTAAATTTGCAAATGAATTGAAGCTCTGCAGTTTCTCTTTGAAGTCTGTTTCTGAAGTTTTTTGTTGTTGTTGAAGGATGGCTACTTTTAAATCTGTTATTGCATGTCCAGGGAGATTGAAGTGTTCTCCTACTGGCTTTTGTATGTTACCATTCCCAATGTCTGATTTGTGTCCATTTATTCTTTTACGTAGAGACTATCTGGTTTGGCCAATGTACATGACAGAGGGGCATTGCGGGCACATGATGGCATATATCACATTAGTAGAAGTCAAACACCTTGTGTTTTACAGAGGTGTAAAACAAAATTGTACTTGTCATGTTTAAATTAGCAATTCCATGGGAAAATAGAAAGGCGCCTAAACTCTGGCAAATGAAGTGCAAAAATATAATTAGGAAGGCCAAAAAAGAATTTGAAGAACATAGCCAAAGACTCAAAGTACTAGCAAAAATGTTTTTAAATACATCAGAAGCAGGAAGCCTGCTAAACAACCAGTGGGACCACTGGACAATCAAGATGCTAAAGGAGCTCTCAAGGACAATAAGCCATTGCAGTGAAACTAAATGAATTTTTTGCATCGGTTTGGAGATGTGAGGGGATTCTCAAACCTGATTTTTTTTTTTCTAGGTGCCAAATCTGAGGAACTGTCCCAGATTGAGGTATCATTAGAGTTAGTTTTGGAACAAATTGATAAACTAAACAGTAATAAGTCACCAGGACCAGATGCTATTCACCCAAGAGTTCTGAAGGAACTCAAATGTGAAATTTCAGTACTACTAACTGGAGTCTATAACATATTGAAATTAGCTTCTGTACCAAATGACTGGAGGATAGCTAACATGACGCCAATTTTTTAAAAGGGTTCCAGTGGTGATCCCCCGCAATTACAGGCCAGTAAGCCTGACTTCAGTACCCGGCAAACTGGTTGAAACTATAGTAAAAAATAAAATTGTCAGACACCTAGATAAACGTAATTTGTTGGGGAAGAGTCAATGTGGTTTTTGTAAAGGGAAATCATACCTCACCAATCTACTAGATTTCTTTGAGGGGGGCCAACAAGGGCAATCAAGTGGATATAGTATACTTAGATTTTCAGAAAGCCTTTGACAAGATCCCCACCAAAGGCTCTTAAGCTAAGTAAGCTGTTATGGGATAAGAGGAAAGGTCCTCTCATGGATCAGTAACTGGTTAAAAGATAGGAAACAAAGGGTAGGAATAAATAGGTAAATAGTGGCATCCCCCAAGGATCTGTACTGGGAGTTGTACTATTCAACATACTCATAAATGATCTGGAAAAAGGGATAAACAGGGAGCTGGCAAAATTTGCAGATGATACAAAACAATGCAAAATAGTTAAGTCCCAGGCAGACTGCAAAGAGCTACGTAAGGATCTCTCAAAACTAGGTGACTGGGCAATGAAATGGCAGATGAATTTCATGTTGATATATGCAAAGTAATGCACATTAGAAAACATAATTCCAACTATACATATGAAATGATGGGGTCTAAAATAGTTGTTAACACTCAAGAAAGAGATCTTGGAGTCATTGTGAATAGTTCTGTGAAAACATCCACTCAATGGCAGTCAAAAAAGTGAACAGAATGTTGGGCATCATTAAGAAAGGGTTAGATAATAAAACAGAATATCATATTGCCTCTATATAAATCCATGGTATACCCACATCTTGAATACTGCATGCAGATGTGGTCACCCCATCTCAAAAAAGTTATATTGGAAAAGGTTCAGAAAAGGGCAACAAAAATTATTAGACGTATGGAACGGCTTCCATATGAGGAGAGATTAATAAGACTGGGACTTTTCAGCTTGGAAAAAAGATGACTGATTTGGGGGATATGATTGAGGTCTATAAAATCATGAGGTGTGAAGAAAGTACCGGTAAATAAGGAATTACTATTTACTCCTTCTCATAACACAAGAACTAATGGTCACAAAATGAAATTAATAGGCAGCAGATTTAAAACAAACAAAAGAGAGTTTTCCTGGTGCCCCATCAATAACTGTCCGTACAGGGACCATGGGGTTGAATTAATCATGATGCATGTACCACTTCCTGTGTGACTACAGAGCTTCAACTTCATTTTCCATAAGCATTTCTTTGAATAAAATATTATCTATGGAATGTTTGCACAAAGCAAACCCCCAAGGGACCTGCATATGATTGAAGCAAATATATTTTTAAATTCAAGTGAATGCTCCTGAAACATCTTATCTGCATAATTACCCAGCTTTAATTAATAATTGGACCTTCTTGTCTACAGCATAACTAAGCAACAATGGCAAGATGTCTTTTTCATTCACTTACTTTGTGTCCCCCTTCCTATATGCACTACACATTAATGCTCATGACCAAAAATCTACTGACACTGCTACTACATAGCTGAATATTTCAGCTGCCAGTTCAAATCTATTTAAGCAATGTTGATGATTTTAAACTGTCAGTGTGCCAATGGGCAGAAGTGCCTATATTGTAATGGCTTTGGCATTAAGCCACTGCCAGTGAATGACAATCTGCTGTTGCGGGATATGCCACATCTTTGTTAGGCTGCATCTTGATAACGAAGGGTAATTGTTTACTCATAACATTTACCTCTCCATGCTCTCATTGTGTGCAACCTCAATATGCTGTAGTGGATAATTAAGTCTGTAACTTGTTTTGCAAAATTTGTACATATGTCATGATACATATAGGCGTCTCCCTGTACCCATTCATGGGTTTTGCCTCAACATTTATATGCCCCAAAATGTACATCACTCACATCACTGTATGCATCTGTATTTACTTTTTTGCGGATTGTGAGGTTACAAAATCCCATAGGTTTACAAGAATACAGATTGCTCAGCGAATGGAATTGGAAACAAAATCATGAGTCCCTCTCCCAGGCTCTAAAAGCAGATTATGAAAATAAGTGGCAGACTTGTCTCTAATGTTTTTTTTAAGTGACCCTGTGTTCTGCGATACAGATTTCAGAAGGATGGCATATAGGGGGTCAGTGAAATAGAACAGAAGAGTAGGGCCAGATTTTTTTTAAGTCTTCAGTACTTGCGACAGTGAGTTGTTGAATAATTTAAAACAAGAGCTCTGGGTACTGAGTGCTGTTGAAAATTTGGCTACTTCATTCAAAGGACTTAAAAAGCTCAGGTCCAGTTTGAAAATCTGGACTCTAGGGTAAAGGGAACAGAATTCTCTTATACCATTGCAGCAGTGCTACCCCTTGACTTCACAAGTCAAAATAAACTAGTCTCTTAGGGTTACTGTTTTCAATGTGTTTATCTCATAATGTCAGTTAGTCACAGTCATAGAGCTTAAGGCCAGAAGGGACCACTGATTCATCTAGTCTGACATCCATGTATCACAGGCCACCAACACCTCCCAGCACCTGCATGCTAAGCCAGACGACTGAAATTGGATCAAAGTATTACAGCCTACAGGAGACTAGACTATTATGTGCCACACACAGAGAATAGCAGGGACTGAGGCGCGCCAGTATTTGAGACCCCAATGATGGCAGGAAATGATTGAGATATACCCAGATGATCCTGGCAAGTGACCTGCATCCACGGGCTGCAGCTGAAGGTGAAAAATCCCCAACGTCCCTGTCAATCTGACCTTTCCAACCCCACATATTTGATTAGTTAGATTGAGCAAGAACCAGCCAGCCAAGCACATGAGAGAATACTTGGTCCCACCTCAAAATGCTGGTCCACTCTTCCCAGTGACTCATCTCCAGTTAAATAAGAGAAGCAAAACGGTGTAGGCAGCTAGGTCCCAGTCCTCAACTATATCCAGATACTTGTGTTCCTGAAGCAACTTGTTGACTTAAATAGGACTCCACACAGGCACAAGGACCCACCATTATTGTGGTGCAGCAGTTGCACTATGATTAGATTGCCCTACAACTTCTGGTCAAAAGTTGACCTTGCTAAATCCTCTTGATGTGCTTAGATTCCTTTGAAATTTTCTGTGCCTCGGGAGGGTGTATGTTAGGGTCAATGACCCAAGTTTGGCGTTATTTGGATTAGGGGTTGTGAAGATTTAAGCCCTGGAAAAAATAGCCATTTTTCAAAAAGTTTCAAGGTGGTCATATTTTGTCTGTGTGGATTTTTTTGTCTTTGTGATTTTGTACAGTTAGTGATCAAACTGTTGATGTGATACAGGTCAGAGAAGTCTCAATCTGTCAAATTTTGCACAAGGTAGTCCATGGCACCCCCTAAATCTTTGGGGGACTCAGATTGAGAATGGTATTTAAGAAATGTGCTTTCATTACAGTGTACATGCACCGATACAGAAAAATGGCTAGGGGGTTTCTATTCCTGCCATTTTATGTGTTTTAAAGCTTGAGTCTTTGTAAGTGTTTTAAAATTTGAATAGCTACTCCTTGCTTTGAAATTTGGTATAATGGGTCACAGGATAGCATTAGTGATACAAATTTGCGGTCATGGGATGAAGGGTACCTCAGTTACAGCCCTTTTTCCTTCTGCTGCCTTGTACTGTTTAAACTGAGAGGTACTAATGACTGTATGAAGCACAGACCTCATTGAAATTGGTGGCTACAATCTCATCCTTCAATTAACATAATTAAGGATAATTAATTATAGGCCCCCATCTAACACAAAAGGAGTTTTGGACTGAGTGACTGGAGGTTGCTATAATTTTCAGAGACATGGATGGCAGTTTTATTTTGGGGAGAAAGTAATCAGTGTTTTGGGCGGGGGGAAATAGACATGTGAATGCTTCCTGGGAGGGGAGGGGCATTAGGGAGCACAGGAGTGGGGGATAGGGAGAGTGGGGTTTGGGGCAGCAGTGAGGGGAACGGGGGGGTCATGGAGAGAAGGATAAATGGCAATGTGTAGTAGGAGAGGGTAAATATAATGGGGGGGGGAAGGGGAGGTGTGGGACAGTACACAGAGGCATGTGGGGTGAGTGGTAGAGAGACTGGGGGAGAATAGGGGCCAGAGGCACTTGTCAGCCCCATATTGCCCACGTCCCGTGTGTGAGCCCAGATGTGGGGGAATCTTGTTCCTTTAGGGGGCTTTGAGCCCCCATTCTTGCCCCTCTTAGATGAGCTGGGGAATGGGGGGCTTTGCCCCTCTTGGGGAGCCTAAGCTGTTCTCACTGCTCCCTGTGTGTTCCAGGATCTCGGGCGCTCATGACCGTCTACAGGACTTGGACCCTGCCTCCCTACTCTCTTCCTACGAACAGGGTTCTGGAGAAGTCCTGCCCTCTTGGGTGGGGAGCAGACAAGACCAGGCATACTTCATGCATATCACAGGCTCTAAAGCACTCAGGAGTGGGATGGGAACACTCACTAAGGGCTCGTTTACACTGGCAATTTACAGCGCTGCAACTTTCTCACTCAGGGTGTGAAAACACACCCCTCTGAGCGCTGCAAGTTTCAGCACTGTAAAGTGCCAGTCCCATTTTTAGAGCACCGGGAGAGCTCTCTCCCAGTACTACAGGGTATGTCTACACTACCCATGTTATAGCATGGCTGCGGCAGCACTGTGACATGGGCAGTGTAGACATGCTTTATTGCCTGGGGAGAGCCCTTCCCCGGCGATTTTAAAAAAACCAAAACCACCCCTAATGAGCGGTGGTGGCTTTATCGCTGTCTATACTGGCACTTTTCAGCTCTAAAACTTTTGTCGCTCAGGGGTGTGTTTTTTCACTAGTAATGTTGTAGGTATTTTTGTTATGCTTATTGCCAACCGGTGGTCAATGTGAGAATAGCTATTTACTGTTAAGAGCCTAATACTCTGCTGAGCATGCTCCAGTACATGTCAGAGGAAATTTTTCCACCCTGGAAGCTGATTAGTGTCTTTGTGAAGCTGTATCAGAGTAAAAGTCTCCTTTTTCAGTTCTAATCTGTTTTGGGACTCCATATACTACACTGGTGATGAGGATAAACTGAATACAACCAGAAAGTTCTACACACTATGTAAATGTCAACCCTTTTTCTCGCAAAGAAAAAGGGCTGCATATGGTAAAATGATGCAGAGCAGGAGGTCTGGATTCAGGATGCAGACTCTCCCAGTACTTCACTACAAATAATATAGAGGGTGATAACAAACACGCCATTGTATTGAGTATTTGTGGAGCAAAAATGTATTGTTTAATTAGAAGTTTGGTGGCACCGGTAAAGCCCAGTGCCAAGTCCTTTGAGCTGGTGAAAGCTGTCATGCACCATCAGAGATTGTGCAGCATTTTAAATTGAACAGGTTCTCCTGCCAATCTGCAATGGCAGTAACAGTATTTGTAGCAGAACTGTGTCCTTTGCCAGAGCACTGTGGTTTTGGAGATGCATTGTCTGTGATATCAGTGATGAAAGAATTCAGAGATGTCTATTGGCAGAGTCCACCTTAGATTTTAAAAAGCTCTGGAAATTGCACAAGGCATGAAACCAGCTGCACAGCATGATTTGGATTTACAGGGAGGCACTATGCAGTACATAAGCAAACAGTTGTGGGCACCATGCACAAATTGTCCAGCATTGCACACAAAGCAAATGAATTTTTAAGAAAACAGAGGTACCTCTTTAAGAACACACAAAATTGCTTTAGATTGGGGGCGGGGGGGAAACGTAACCAAATCTTCGGCCCATACAAAGATATGAAGTGTAAGGTCACATTGCAAAAGTGTGATGTAAAAAACTGACACATGGAATGGAAATGTGAGTCACATGAAAGAGCTTCATCCTATTTCCAAGGAGGAAGAGGAGCCAGAAGCTGAGGACTCTGTGTATACAATGTTTAATATTACCAGCACATGCCAAAAGGAGAAGCCACTATGAGCGGATGTTACAACTAATGGACAAAGAATAACCATGGAGATTATGGACAGAGACTATGGACAGAAAAGCTCCTGTATCAGTCAGTAAGGTTATCAACAGTAGTGGCCATGGGACAGTACAGCACAGCACAATTGGGAGTGGCAAAGGTGATGGTGTGTGTGTGTATGTATGTCTATGTATGTGTGTGTATATGTGTGTATATATATATATATATATATATATATATATATATATATATAGCCATAGGGTAATAGCCTTGGCTTAACATCTGGATCCAGTAAATTCTGCCAGTGACCCCTTTCGGATTACCAAGACCCTTCCTGAACCGCTCTTGAGTCTTTCAGTACACTAGTATATGGACATGGTTGAGGTCTGCCCAGTTAAGTTTTAATAACTTAAACTAGTTTCGTCCCATGGCGCTGGGGTCTTCCCCCTTCACTACTACTAAAGGTAAGTAAAGCTTCTGGTGCTGGTATCCCACCTCCACATTGACTGTACTTTTCACAGGAACTTTGTGTGTGTGCAGAATTTACTGGATCCAGATGTTAAGCCAAGGCTATTACCCTATGCCATGTGCAATAAGGAAGATCAAGAATTGGACTAATTACAGGCAGCTGGTATTATTGAGCCTGTCCAAGTCTCAGACTGGGCTGCTCCTGTTGTCCTTGTGCTGAAATCAAGTAGTGAGGATATACAAGGACTAAAAGGTTGGAATCAGCTGTGGGCAAACTAGATACATATCTGCTTTCCTCTATTGAAGACCTTTACTTTATTTTGGGAGGGAAAAACTTTCACAAAAGTCAATTTAAGTAATGCATACCTCTAGATCCCCCTGGACAATAGATCTAAACCCTTTAACTATCTATACTCCCAATGGGTTATTCCATTACAGCTGCTTCCCATTTGGAGTGTCAGCAGCTCTGGGTATTTTTCCACGGGCGATGGACAGTGTATTCCAAGGCATGCCACACATCTATGTATACCCTGATGGGTTTCTGTTTGCAGGGGAATCTGAGTCAGAACCCTTGCAAAACTTGGAGTGGGTACTATAAAAATGGCTGAGTGTATGCTTCACGTTGCTGAAGTCATTTACCTCAGACATAACATTATTTCAACTGGCTTATATCCACTAGAGGAGAAGATATGGGCCATTACTGAGGTGCCACCACCAAAGTCAGTGTCCTAATTGAAATTCTTTCTAGGCCTGCTAAATTTTTATGGTACATTTTTACCCAGCTTGGCATCCATATTGGTTCTATTACACACTGTTACAGAAAGGGATAAAATTCTTGTGAGATCAAAATCAAAAAGTAGCTTTTGCAGAGACAAAGAAATTGTTAAAGTAATTAAACCTTTTAGGCCAATATGGTAGCCAGAAAGAACTAGTATTGTCTTGTGCCTCACCATACGTGGGGGGAGAAGTACAAGCCCACCAGATGTCTGTCTGATCTAAGCATTCCATCAATTATGCATTAAGTAGGGTGACCATATTTCCCCAAGGAAAACAGTGACCGTGTGGGGCTAGCCTGAGCCCCACCCCTGCAGAGCTGGCTCAAGCCACTCGCTTGAGCCCTGACCCTCTGTTCCCCACACAAGGCTGGAGTTGCTGCTCACCCCCTGTGTGAGGCTGGGGCTAGCATTGCTGTCTCTCCCCTCCTCCCCCACACACCGCACATTCCTCTGCACCCCACATTTTACAAAAGTGGGCATTTATCCTGTTTTTGTTCTTGCTAATTGATCATGTTGGCAAGAGCAAATGGGACAAATGCCCACTTTTGCCAAAAAAGTCGGGACAACCAGGACAGGGCTTAAAAAAGGGACTGTCCTGGCCAAAACGGGATGTATAGTCACTCTAGCATTAAGGTCACTAGCTCAGAAGAGAGTTTATTCCCATCTAGAACGAGAGAGGCTAGCAGTGGTTTTGGGGGGGGTTTGAAGTTCCATTCTTACCTAATATGGCAGGTATTTTGTTAAACATTCAGAAAATAAACTTCTGAAAAGTTTGAGAGCACACCTGTACTCCCTATGGCATCTGACAGAACTCAGAGATGGGCTTTCACCTTGTCAGCTTTTGACTAAGAGTTTGCTTATAACCTGGTAAAGCATTCGGTAACATGAATATTCTGAGTAGACTTCCTTTACTCACTGGATAGCTTGTCAAAAACACTTCCGCCTAAAGAAACCATCCTCCTTATTGGGCTACTATCCACTTCTCTGATGCAGCACAGATGAAAAGAGAGACAGAGGCCATTATTGTCCTGAGTGCAGAGAATGGTTACAAATGGCTAGATAGAGAGGATAAGCACAGAGCTCCAACCTCATTACTCTAGAAAGGGGTGTTTAAGAGTTCAGGATGGCTGCTTATTATTTAGGTCCCAAGTGATTATATCTCCAGTAAGTTGGGCCAAAGTTGTTACATGAAACACATCCTGGCACTGTACACATGAAGGGTCTCGCATGAGGTTGTGTGGTGGCTGAGAATGGATCAAGAAATTGAGGTTTGCCAGTCCAGCCACCATGTTCCACTGAAAGTGTCATGGGAGTGGACACAATGACCCTGCGTGAGGCTTCATGTAGATTATACTGCTCCATTTACGGGGAAAATATTTTTAATAATTGATGCTCATTCCAAAATGGATGGAGGCACACATAATGCCCTCCTTTTACAGCCAAGGCTACAACTGATCACCTTCAACTTATATTTTCTATTTTTGGATTGCCTGGGACAGTGGTGAGTGACAATGGTCCTCAGTTCATTGGTGCTGTATTTCAGGAATTTATGGGGGGAGGGGAAAGCATTGAACACGTCATAACTGCACCATACCATTCCTTCTTCAAATGGCCTCACGAAGCGAGCTGTGCAAATCCTAAAAGAGAGAATGAAGAAGATGACACATGGTAGTATAGAAACCAAGATGGCCAGGCTTCTTTTCCAGTATTGTGTGACGCCACAAGTCACAACAGGAAAGTCAGAACTCTTAATGGGAAGGAAATTAAGAACTCATCTGGGCTCTCTATGCCCTGATGTGAGATGTAATTAAGAATACAATTCAGCTCAGCAATACTTTATATAAGTTAGTTCCATATGTAATGCAGTATTATGAGAAAAGGGCCTTTCTGTAATAGTGGCAATAGGCTTTCAGCCTTTTTAGAAGTTATGATTTACGGTCCACATAAAATGTCTGTCTTCATTTGTCATGATAAATTTGCAGAGAGTTGCTTTAGATTCACCTCATCTTAGGTGTACATTGTAAAATAATAATGTAGCTTGATAGAAATTATTGTTCATTTAATTGAGTCCTTGTTAAGATGGCTGTTTGATTTGGAAATATATAGAAGATAAATCTTCATAATGATATTAGGTGATGAAAACAAATGGCATTATTTTTTGCTGTGGCAAATGAAAGAATAGAAATAAGCTAATCCATATATTTATTATAAGAGAAAAAAGTTAATGCTTTATTCATGACAAATCTCCTATAGATAAATTGTGTGTCATGTCAGCATTGAGTTGCAAGTCTTCCAAAACGTGAATGAATCTGGTCTCTGATTTTTAAAAAGGGCTTCAGTGCAGCTTCTGATTGTATAGGTGCAATATTGTTCCTGCAATTCATTTCAGCCAATCTGGGTAGGTAGTTGTGTAAACTCCTGTAACTGATATTTTTAAGCAAAAATTGCTCTTTCATTATTGGGGCAGGTCTGAGGTTCCTTTTAAAAAGAAGAGCTTAAATGTTTAGACTTGTGTATTGTTTTCCCCTCACTCTCTTGACCGACAAAAGTGCTAGCGTAGACAGTCTAATAATCTGCTTCTGCATGTCTTGTCCAGGGACAGATTAAAGAGTGGCTAATCTCCGAAAAAGACTTTTTTTTTTTAACCTGGCATTGTGAGGATCTATGCTAATTGTTTGTTTTTCTCAAGAACTTCATAGCAAATCTGCATATTTCACTAGTAAAAATGTCTTTCCGACTGCCATGCTTGCAAACTCGCCTTGGGCTCTAGAGTGAAGCTGTGTTCCTTTCTGCACTGGTAGCTGATCCAGGTAAGGCATGTTAGACAGTGGTTACTCTTTAAAACCTTTCCAGTTTTGCCTTGGATAACAAAATAATGTTTCCTTAGTATCTGAAGGATTCCTGAATTATTCCTGAAGAACCTAGAACACTGCAAATAATAAAGACAGTTTATTTATTAGTTATCCAAGGCAAAATAGGAAAGATTTAAAAGCAACTGCTGTAAATATATCTAAGGACTTGTCTATACAGCAAGTTAGCACATGGCAAGCTGGGGTCTAAATCTGCTATGCTCTGGTGTACCATGAACTAAATCACCATGTGGACCCTGCTACCATGCACTCAGATTCTGTAGTGTACTTTGACCTTCTGCTATTTCAGACAGCAGTAGGTCAAAATGCAGTTCTAGTGTAGGGTTACCATATTTCCACAAACAAAAAAGAGGACACTGGGGGGGGGGGAAGCCCCGCCCTAGCCCCGCCCCATCCACTCCCTCCCACTTCCCACCCCCTGACTGCTCCCCTCAGAACCCCAACCCCCCCTGCTTCTTGTCCCCTGACTGTCCCCTGCTGAGAACCCCCTACCCTAACTGCTCCCCCCCCCAGGACCCTACCTGTTCCCTGACTGCCCTGACCCTTATCCACTCGCATGGGTGGCAGGGTTGTAGAAATTTTGGTGGTGCCCAGAACCCCCCACCCCACCTGCCTAAGGCTCTGGGAGGGGGTTTGGGTGGGGGGAGGAGGTCTGGGGTGCAGGTCCTGGGCTGGGGATTAGGGTGCAGGAGGGGTGCAGGTTCTGGGATAGAGTTTGGGTGCTGGGTGCAGGCTCCGGGCTGGGGCAGGGGGTGGGTGTGCAGGAGGGGGTGAGGGGTGCAGGCTCTGGGATGGAGTTTGGGGGTGAGAGGCGGTGCAAAGGGAGGGGGTGCAGGCTTTAGGAGGAAGTTTGAGGGCAGGAGGGGGTGTGTGGGAAGAGGGAGGGGGATTGGGAGGGAGTTTGGGGATAGGAGGGGATGCAGGGGTGAGGGCTGTGGGTCTGGGGATGAGGGGTTCATGATGCAGGAGGGGGCTCAGGGATGGAGCAGAGGATTAGGGTGTGTGGGGATGAAGGCTGGGGGGTTTGGGGTGTTGGAGAGGCTCAGGGCTAGGGTGGAAGGGCAGGGTAAGGGCAGCCTGTCTTCCCATTAGTGGATGGGGGCACTAGGACCCAGGGGCAGCAGACAGCAGTTGTCTGCATGTACTGCCGAGCCAGCAGGCAGACAGGAATGGGGGACCCACTGAGGGGGGGATGCACGGAGGGGGGGTGGCAGGTGGAGGCTGGGGACCCATCCAACACTCCCCCGCTCCCTAACTGCCCACCCCCGACTCCCCTTACCATTCTGGCTCCACGTGGGTCTGTTTGTGTGTTACAGAGGACTACAGAGAGAGGGAGGGGGGAGCAGGGGAGGGCTCTGGCTGCTGGAGGCCAATGGGAGTGGGTCAATCGGCCTAGCCGCCCAATCAGCAGCCACACTCTGCATGGAAGGGAGGGAGGGAGGCGAGGGAGAAAAAAAACCCGGACATTTTAACCTTGTTACCAATTCCTCCCGGACGGCTATTTAGAGACGCAAAAGCCGGACATGTCCGGGGAAATACGGACGGATGGTAACCCTATTCTAGTGTGCAAAGGGCCAGTTAGAAAGTGGCACACTAGAGCACTGTTGGTTTACAATGTAGCTTGCAGCACCCTAGCTCACCCTATAGAAATGCCTTTGCTGTACTTACCATATAGACATGTCTTAAGGTGCAATTCAGTGCTGCATTTCAACCGTACCTTTATTCCTGCCCTCCACATAATTGTGGCTTGTCCCCCTTAGAAATATTCTGTTTCCTCTTTTTCTTCTCCCTAGGTGGAGAAAGAACAAGCTATCAGCACAGGCATTGAGGTGAGAAATCTCATGTGACTAAAGGCTGTCCCATGAGATACCTGCTATTTTTCCAGAAAAACAAAATCATCATAATCATTCTGTTCCTATTACGCCTCTGGTGTTTAGGGCAGTGACGAAGCTCCTCCATTCCTGTCTGTTTCTGGCAAGTCTTTCAATGGTTCCCCAGCTGTGCCCCAGGTTTTTTCAGCTCAGCTTCTATAGCTCTTCATGTTGTTTTCAGGTGGCCTCATTTTCGCTTGCCTTCAGGTGTCCATCTTATTGCTACTCTGGTGATGGAATCCGTTTCCATCTGAAGCAAGTGATGGATCCATCTCCAATGCCTCCTGGCAGTGATGGTGCTCAGATCCTCTTGGCTGCACTGTGTCAATAGATCTTGGTTTGAGATGGAGGATTTTTCTGAGGCAGGTTGTATGGAATGAAGACAGTTTAGACACGTCAGACTTTCTCATTCCCCAGCATTCTGTACTATAAAGTAGTGTTGAAAGTACGCAGCTCTGATAAATCTTGAGTTTGGTTTTGGTGTTGTATTTCTGCTGGACTTCGCAGATGATGTCGCTCTCCTATCACATACCCAACACCACATACAAGAAAAAAACAATTTGACTCAATGCATTCAGCCAGCAAATTGGACTGAAAATCAACTGCAATAAGACAGATATAATCACCTTTTAATATTGCCTCACCATCACCAGTACGGATAGAGGATTATGTTCTCACCAATGTAGAAACATTCACATACTTGGGCAGCACCATCAGCCAAGATGGTGGAACAAGCCAGGACATCCAGAATAAAATCAATAAAGCCAGGAACACCTTCAGGAGCTTAAATACATTCTGGAAATCATCAAAATACAACACCAAAACCAAACTCTCAACATAATGGTCTCTACTATTTCGATCTTGTTTGCCAGGGGATGGCGTGACTTTCCTGTGACATAGATTTCCAATACCAGTTGGTGTAAGATATAGGTATGGTATACCCAGGATACAATCCAGACTGATTAACTGTGTCACCCCTGCTCTCTAACCTGGAGTGCCCTTTACTCTGCTTTGCTGCTGTAGCCTCCAGTCTGGACTGCTCACAAACAGTCTCTGGCATGCAACTCACTCCCAGCTAAGTCTCTGTGTGTGGTGCAGCCAGCCAGCCATACCTTAACTCTTACCAGCCTTGGTTGTATTGCAGGATGACCCCAACACACCCCCAGTCCTAGACTTCCCTCCCCCCCCCCCCCCCTTACTGACCAAACTTCTTAGGTCAGGACCCTTTCTCCAGTTCAGTGGCTGCTTCCTTTGTCTCTTCTGGTGTAGTAAATCAATGGGCAGAAACAGAGAGAGAAAGGAGTGTCTGCCCCTTCTTTTTATGTGCCCCCCCCCCGGCCCTTGAGAAGCATTTCCAACTGGGAACAAGGTGACATACAGTCTGTGTAGAAGGAAACTCCATGCTGTTTCTTTGCTAAGATGTAGGTGATGGTTGGTTTTTTTTTTTTTTTTTTTTTTTTTTTTTGGTCCCTGCCCCTTTTCTTGCCAAAGAATGGTAACTTGGAAGGTTATGGTCCATCAGCCTTGTTTACACCCGGCTGAGGCATCAGCTTGCCTTTTGTCTCTGGGGAACTGGTCTGGCCACTCACTCTCAGGAAAACCTAGTTTTAGTGGTGATCTCATCTTATGTTATCTAACTAATATGTGGAGTTATAAACTTAGTCTACATCACAGCCCCCATAAAACGCCCTCGGTTGAATGCTCTCCAGGGTGCTGTGTTTGGGTCTCACTATGCTGATTCATGTGCTTTTAAATTTCAGTTAGTCTGGGTAGGCTCCAGCTTTATCTTTTTCCTTTTGGCCTATCCAGTATACTTCCTGGACACAGTCTGTTACACCTTCATAGAGGACCTCATGATCCAGACGTCTTAGGCCTCTAGAACCAGTGCTGATACCCCACAGATATCCCAGTTGCTTAAGCACATCCTCATGGGACCTCTAGGATACAGTTTACCTCTCCAAGGAAATGTGATAATTGACACACCCACAAAACAGAGACTTTACTCTATAATCAATCTTTACTTTGGATAGCACAAAAAATACACAAATCCAGACAAAACTGTTGGTCATCCCTCCCTCAGTTTTCCTCACCATTATGGAGTGTTTCTTCAGGATCTGGGTCAGTATCTTTCCAGGAATACGTGTCCTCTCACCTGCACCTCTCGCCTCATGGCTTCTCCTCTAGAACAAGAAGTTGACCCTCTGCTTCCTCAACCTGGTTTCCCTCATCTCTATGGGTCCTCTGAGGATATGGCTATACAACAGTTGGGAATGGTGATGCCTAGCTTGGGTATACATACATGTCATACAGTTTAAGGCATGAAGAGACCTCTAGATCATCTAATCTGACCTTCTGTATCTTATTCATTTTTTTTATTTATATAACTAAAAAAAAAAAAACCCTCTTCTTTTAAGTTCCTCGAAAAGATCTAATTCAATTTGACTTTTAGCATTTCTCAGTTTATCCCTTTGTTTTCTAGCTTCCAAGATGTAGCTTTTTTTGACTGATCCTTTTTCCATTCCCTTTAGGCTCTCTGCTTACTCCTAATTATCCACTTTGGTATAGACCCTTTGTCCACAGGGTGGTTTTTCTTTTCTTTTCTTTGGTTGCAAATTTTGGTAGTGTGTGTTTTTTTTTTTTTTTTTTAAATGTGACTTGAAGAAATTCCAAACTTCCTCTACATTTAAGTTCTTTAGCTCTTCAATCCACTTCTCTCCTGGCAACCTCATAAGGACAGTTCCCCTGCAGCAGGCTAATTGATTGACTACGCCACCTGACTCGACAGGAGAGGCAGCAGCTCTTTGGCTGCTCAATGCATTCATGCATGCAGCTCCGATTCTCCCTGGGCCTGCTCCTCCTTGCCTTGCTTTAGTCCGATTTCGGCTTTATTTCCCAGTCTCGCACCTGCTCAGTCCTTGCTACCTTACCTTATTTCTTCCTGACTTCTTTACAGGTCTGACCCTGGTTTTTGACTCTGGCTTTGGCTCTTGACTACTAGTTTCCAATCCTGGCTTCGACTTTTGGCTTGGCTATTAGTTTCTGGTTCTGACTCTTAGCATGGCTACTGGTTTCTAACTCTGGCCCTGATCTTTGGATTGAATGTTTCCTTCCTGGCTTCTGCTTCAAGCACTAGACCTGACCGCTCATGGCTTGGTCTATAACACTAATTCCCTTATTTTCCCAAAGTCAGCCCTTTTGAAATAAAAAGCCATAGTTGAAGACCTGGTTTTGATTATCCTATCTCTGCTTGCCCACAGTGTTGCTTGCTAGTTGCCTCAGTATGTTCGTAGGCAGTCAGACGATATAGTACTTGGACTGCTAACCAGAGCTACAGCTGCCATGGCCATGTTGCTATTTTTAGCACACTAGCTCAAGCAGAGTTAACACGTGTGTCTAACCAAGCTGGAATTGTGCCTCACAGCTGCTGTGTAAAAATAACCCGAGTTTTAAATTATGGCACTAACACCTGCTTTCTTTGTCCTGCTTCTTGTGAAATTCCATTCCTTCAAACCCTAGTGCTGCCTATTTCCCCTTGCCCTCTCCCTCCCCAACAAAAAAGTTGGAGAAAACTGCAGTTACTTTTTTGTTCTCCCCAGGTAAGATCTATTCTGGAGCTGATAGTCTTCAACAGTCAGCCTATTCATGGATACACAGGCTGTCTACTTAGCACAAGGAGCACGAGGCAGAACACGCTCCAAGACAGTCAAAAGACATAAGGACACAGTTCATAAAAATCAAACTAGAATTGATAAGTTGGGGCTTATTTACATCACAAATGTTTTGCCATGATCGCTATTCTGGTATAGCTATGCTGGCAAAGCCCCCTAGTGGAGACACAGGGTGTACTGACAAAACAAGTTATTTTGCCATTATCGCCAAACCACCTCCCAAAATGACATAATCTATACTGGTAAAAGGACTATTTTGTTGGTATGACTTTATCTTTACAAGGGCTTTTATTGGTGTAGCTATTGTCAGCTGGGGGATATGGTTGTTTTCACACTCCTAGCTGTGAGCTGTGGCGGCAAAACTTTGTAATGTACACTGAGCCTGGTACAAAGACAGATCCCCAAATTGTCACAATCTTTTGCCCCAATTACCAATTTTTAGTATATCATATCTTCTGTTTCATAAAGTTTATTTTGTTTTAGCCACATGGAAGAAGAAAGATCTTGGGGTAACACAATGGACAGACTCAGGACATTTGGATTCTATTTTCAGCTCTACCATTTCCTTCTTGTGCAACCAAGGGCAAATCACTTGATCTCTCTGTCCCCCAGACATCTCTATAAAACTAATGGGTACTTGTGAGGAGAAATGCATTTAATGTTTGAGAGGCATTCAAATGTTATGGTGATGGAGGGGGGATATACAGCTCCTAAATACATAAGCAGAAGCACAGAAGACCTGTTTTTTTTCTGTGGGGTTTCTTGAATACTCTTTTTGTATAAATAAATTGGAATCTCCCCCCCCCCCCCCATCCCCTTCAGAGAGAATGACAAGAATCCTGGTCTGCTTTAATGGCTGATTGCTTCCAGATCAAGTTTCACATTTTACATTTTATTTCTTACCAGACATTCATAATAAAATGTGAATGTGTTTAGAAAGAGACACACAAGCAGAAATTTGGAGAAGAGAGAAGGGCATGGCTGGATCTCACTTCTAGTAAAATTAACACTCTCAGATGTAAATTTATTCATTGTAACCAATGTGTCCCATTCTTCCCCACTACCGTTTATTACCTTTGTTCCAGGAGGAGTTTAGAAATCATCCTGTTTTGCCTACATGTTCACAATGGGCCTGCAAAGTGCTGATCACTTTAGCCCTGATCCAGAAATACACTTTAGCATGTACTTAACTTCAAGCACATCAGTAGCCAGGCCTTCAATGGAACTGTGCATGTGCACGTAGCTAACCATGTATTTAAATACTTTGCTGCAACAGGGTCAGAATGCATAGCAGAGCTGATCTCCATATTGAGATATAATACATAGGACCTTTTAAAATCCTCAGATACAACCACCTCACAAGTAATAAACATGTTAGTGTTATTTGGTACACCACTAGTATATCAATCAGTATGGATATCATTTAGCATGTAGTATTAGAATTATTAAATATGCAGATTTATTAATATTTCACTGCATCATTTAGTTGGATGTTAAAAAAAAAAGATGTTATGAATCTATTATTCAAATGAGATAAAGGATTATATGGTTCTTTATGCAGAAAATATATCTAGTCTCTCTTACTTTATTATCTCATTTGGTTTTAGATGAAGGATGTCATCTTGCATAATGAGGGAACCAGATCTCATTTTCACCATTGCTGCTCAAACTTAATGCATGTGCTTCAAGCTTCACTGTACTTCTAAGTAATAAGCCTTTATATGTCCTACTTTTTTTGTTTGTGAAATGTGGAGAAGCACATTTTGAAGTTTCTAATTTCTCGGTGCTCAATTGCCTGTGACATTATTAATTGAAAAGATTACAGTATACTATGGCTTGCTGAGTTGGTTTTCCCTTCATTTTAATATGCATGGTTTTGTTTTTTCACAGCTCTTGAAAGGAAGAGAATGAGTGGTCAAAAAACATTTAGCAATAGAATATTAACAATTTTTATTCATTTCAACTGCTTTTCAAAAATCTTGACAACAGAAGGAATTTCACGGGCAAAGAATTTCACAGGCTCTGTAAAGAGCAGCAACCAACCTCTACCTTTATTCATATAAACATAACTAAAACTGAGCTGTTTTCCACCTATTGTCCAGGATAATTTTAGAGACCTGTGTGTATCTGACTCCAGGTGAGGAAACCAGGGTGCAACCTGTCTGTTCTTAATAAACCTTGGATGGTTCTGTGCAGCTTTCCTTGAAGTGCCCAGAGTAAATTTATGATGCATAAACCAATGGTAGTTAAATTCAACTGAGCCTCACAATCTCGCCCAAGGGCAGATTAGACCCTTAGAGCTGAATTATGCAAGATAAGTACTATGGCCCCAATTCATACTTTTTTGCTTCATTTGAAGAATGTGACTCAGTGCTTTGCTGGCTCCGGTCCAGAGTGTTCAGCACCTTGCAGGTTCAAGCACTAAATGCGCAGTTAAGTGTATGACACGAGGTACATTTATTTTTGGTGATTTGATTCAGAGTTTAAAGTTGTCTTAGGACTCTGACACCAAGATATTTAAAGAACCACATTCAGCACTGAGTCACACTCTGTATAATTCCCCAGCGTACATTACGACTGCCAAAATTAACAGTGAATTTTGCCCAAGGATTCTACAGAAAGTTAGACATCTTCTTCATTTGTATTTTGTTATAGTGATTTGTAAAGCAAGCTTTGGTGGAAGTGGAAGTGTCTGCTGTATGATTTAAGTGCCAGAGGCCATATACTTTCCTTATTTTGATTAATTTCTTCTTCTTTGTTCAGGGCACAGCTTCTTATTCCATGCCTGTAAGCTGGTGTTTGAGTTCTACTCCCACTTATAGCCAGGGCCGGCTCCAGGTTTTTTGCTGCCCCAAGCAAAAAAAATTTTGGCTGCCCCCCGTCCCAGCCCTGGGCTCCTCGACGCACCCCCTGCCGCCCCAGCCCTGGGCTCCCCTTACCCCCCCACAATTGCCTCTGACACACACCTCTTGCTGCCCTAGCCCTGGGCTCTCCACCCCCGGCCTTGCACCCTCCTTCAGCTGCAGCCCTGGGTCACTGGTAACTCGCTCCCAGGGCGGGTCATTCAGCAGGAATTTTGGATGTGCACAGAACACCGACAGGATTGGTTCCCATATGGTTACAGAACTGCAGTAAAGTGGATCAATTTTCAGCTTGTGTGATTGGAGGATATCTGGATGCATATTATAAGACTGTCCTACATAAATGAGGAAAAGTTGAGGTGCCTTTATTATTCTTTTGTTCCACTCTTTCTTTCTATGGGGAATTTGCCAATGCAATATCACTGTCTTCCTTTTAAACAAACCAACAAACAAAAGGCAATGGCTGTTGAAAATAGCAATTCCAGTCCTAATAACCACTGGGAAGCATTTCTTGCTCAATTTTATCCTACTTTTTCTACAGCAAGTTACAGTGGATCAGTATATTTGATTTCGGAGAAATGAAGTAACAGCCGCCTAAACTGAGCTTGAGCACTCCTGAATTTTGAGGTGTTCAAATCTGGAAGGCAGGTGCTTGGGGGGAGGGGGGGGGGAGGTGGCTCCGCAGGGGAGCATGGCAGCATGTATGCAGCAGCGTGTCTGGCGCTGAACGAAGCCAGACACGCTGGTCTGAGTGGCATGGTAAGGGAGCTGGGGGGTTGGAGAAGGGGTAGGGGGTTCTGGGGGGGGCAGTCAGGGGCAGGGAGAAGGGGGGGTTAGATGGGTCAGGGGTTCGGGGGGGCAGTCAGGGGATAGGCAGCAGTTGGATAGGCATGGGAGTCCCAGGGGTTTGTCAGGGGACAGGTAGGGGGTGGGGTCCTAGGGGGGAAGCAGGTGGGGGGTGTCTCAGGAGGGGGCAATCAGGGGACAAGGAGCAGTGGGGCTTAGATAGGGGGTGGGGTCCCGGGAGCGGGTGATCAGGGGACAGAGAGCACGGGGGTTGGATGGGTTGGGGTTTCTGTGGGGGGCAGTCGGAGGGAGTGGATGGTGGCAGGGTGGGGCTACCCTCTCTCCCCGTGGAGTGTCTTATTTTTTGAATGTTAAAACATGGAATCCCTACTCACAGTGCAGCTCTCCATTCACTGCAGGCTGCAGCACGAGATCTCAGCTTCCTCACTCCTCCTCCCCCCCTTTCCTGTTGGTAGTGGCCAAGGGAATGCTGGGAAATGTAGTTCTTTCCCTGCTCCAGGGCTGGCTCTATAGGCAGGGAGCTAACCAAGGAACTACAGCTCCCAGGGTCCCCTGTTGGTTCTCAGCTCCCATGCTGGATCCCTGCCGCCTCTGCAAATGGGCTGCCCCAAGCATGTGCTTGCTTTGCTGGTGCCTAGAGCCGCCCCTGCTTATAGCAGTAACTCAGGATTTTGGCATAACACGACACCATTTCCTCTCGGAGTTCAATATTACAGGCCACAGCAACTTGCCTTGTTACTGGAGAGTTAGTAAGTTTAACAGCATAAATATATTAGTATGATGTCCTTAGTCTTCATATGTCTAAAAAATGAATCCAAATCTTTGTTCTAAATAAGAGAACCTGACACCTAAAAGAATGCATTTTGAACAAAAGATACACTGCCTTTAGATTAAGAGTTTATCCTAGAAAATCATAGTTATTAGCCCATCCTGCCTGCAAATCTCTTCAGATGGAAAACATTTCTTTCATATTTAGTAGCTAGTTAAAATGTCATAAATAGTAACTTCAAGATAAGTCTGATGGACTCATCCATGGCAAAATTTAGCTCTGTAACACAGAAAGAAATTGCCCCAACAGTACTGACATGTATCATTGTCACAACCTTGTTTTCAAGCACTGCATTTTAATGGTGACCAAGGAAACCAGATTCATTAGTAATTATTAAAAAGATAATTGAGGATTGTTTAATTTATTTTATGAATAGGCTTTCCTCTGGTGCTCTTCACCATAGTGAGTGAGCCTCTCAAACATTTATGAATTTACCCTCACAATGCTATTCTGAGGCAGGGATGTATTATTTGCATTTAACTGAGGATCAAATTGAGATGCAGACAGGTTAAGTGAGTTTTTCCAAGGTCACACACACTTTGTGGTGAACCAAGAATAGAATCCAGCTGAGTCCCAGTCCACATGACTATCCTTCCTACACGTGGGGAAAACAAAATGACCTACAGTGTATGATATGGAAATTCCAAGATGTGCGGTATCAGAAATCAGTGACTGGAGTATAGGAACCAGGGACCTATCTCAAACAGTAAAACTAATAGTATTAATGATTATTATTAATGATCATTTTAAAGTTTCCCAGTCCAGAATCATAACTATAAGACCATTCTTAATCTATGCATCTATATAGCTCTTAATAATCAATTAGTTAACTAACATACATCCATTAGTAAAATTAAACTTAATATTCCTATTAGAGACAATTTATAAATGACCAAAATGTCTCCTAATAAGATTGTTAAAATTTATTTCCAAATCAAGATGTTTACAAGAATTGTATAATTATAGCTTTCTTAAATGTTCACCTGTGTATATGTAATATTCTCTTGAGTACTTTTTTGAGGTGGAGTCTGATTTAAAATCAGGTATTTTACGTCTGCCAAAAAAGACTGCCACATATGTAGGATGATTTGGTTTGTTTATACTCTAATAACATTTTATAGTTGCTTATGTTTAATAGCATCTATGATAGCTTATATTTTTCTTTGAATAATCCCGCTGGATAAATTCAAACAGGTATCATTTCACTGTCATTGGGCAGAAAAAAATATTTCAAGGAGAGGATAGACAAGATGCTGACTTTAACAGCCAACCCTCTCCTCTCTTTCTCCTCCCCCTGTGCACACTCAATATCTATGTTGTAAAATCACAAACACATTTTGCATTTGAGAAATGAAAAGCAAATACATCTTTATGCAAAAAATCTTAAGGTACTTTGTCTGATCCCACATCCCTTGCACATCCAAAACTGTTGCTGTTGGGAAGAGTTTTGGGTGTGCATGGAGGGCTACATCCTGGTCTCTTCCCAAAACTTGGGTAAACTCCGATCCCCCTTTTGTGGGAGTTGGTTGGAGGGAAACAGAATCCATCACTAAACCATAGCCTAGGTATGTGGCGGCAATGTAGCTGATCTGCAGCCACTATTACAGTCTCTCAATTGTAGCAGCATTTGTGGCTGGCTGCACTCTCATACAAATGTTATGGTTTAATGAGGAGTTACTGCGCTTGTGGCATTTAAGTGCTACCCCAGCATACATATTTAGCAATACTGCATTGTGGGTCTTCCTTGATCCCTCCATGCCCCCAAAGGATTTCTCCCAGAGTGTATGGTTGGGAATGAATAAATATAAGACCTTCTCTCTTTTTATTATATTACCCAGATCCTATGTGTTTCATGATTAAGTTGGAAATTTTAACTCTTAGCAGTCTTTTATACTGGAGCAAACTTGAGAAATGATGTTTTTTAGGGGAACAAAATTGACTACTTATTTCTTTCACAAGGCTTGAAGATGCTTGTTTGAATAAGGACACTCTACCTGTAGGACTGCCTGTAGTATCTTGTGGAAGAAAATCCAGGCCTGCACATGCAAAGTTATGAGGTCAATGCTCTGTGCTCATTAGCAGAGCTCCAGCACTGTGCTTGATACTTTAACAGCTGATGCAGTAGACTAACTTTGAGTGGTGATTGGTTTCTTAGGTTATAGAATATGGTGGCCGTGAAAGGACACCTCTTTACACTGCCCAGATTTTCTTCCTCCTTGATCCTGCAGTGATGTCATAATCCTGTGTTTCTTGTGGTAATCTCTACATTTTAAGTTTACAATCTATTGTCAAATAAGTGTGTGTGTGTTGTCACAAATTCTGCATCATGAATTCACTGCAGAAGATGGACTGTGGAAAATTATTGAAATACTAATCAATTTAGTAATTAGCAAACATGGACACACAAAATAAGAAAAAACCATAAATGGTGTAAGTGGCCATAACTCTATAGCAAAGATTTAAAAAATCTCTCAGGTGTAAAAGCCCCTTTTTAAGACATTTAAGTTTCATTCCATTAAAAAACCTTTTTGATACCAACTCTCAAATTTGCTTTCAACTCAACTCACATCTTCTTTTTCAATTATCTTCTGTAGGTGAGGCTAGTAATCAAGGCTGACATTATCAACATCACTTAGAATTTCATATCCTTCAATTAAATCCATTCTTGACAACCTATTTTCCTAGGCTATATTAGAAGTAGGCATTGCTCCATCCCTTAAAATTCAGACTGGCCTTCCATCCAGATTTTTCTCCTTGTCCATTTTTGGAGTAGATTAGCATAGCGGTCAGTGTATATGAAAACCCTGAAGTTCGCCTCTTATTTTATGTAGATTTTACAAAGTGGGAACAGCTATATAAGAGCTAGTGGTATTCTTATTTATTTTGGGTTCTTAAAATTTTAGCCATGTGCCCAAAAGAATTACTCGTTTGTGTTTGTTTTTCACAGTAAAACGTCACAATTTGAATTTAAATTTGCATTATTTCCATGCAAAAATTGCACTACAATAATTTACAAATTATAAATGTTAAAATACCCCACCCTAGTGGGATCTTGTGATGCTTCCCCGGGCACCCAGGCTTGTGAAGCATCTCACCACCACCCACCCATAGCGTGAGGAAGTCCTAACTGTGCCTGCTCCCTGAAACCACCACCCTCTGGCAACACAAGTGCTGCCTTGCAGGCCTCGCTCTTTCTGTACAGGTTAGCGATCGGCACACACCACGCCCCCTGTTCTCCAAGTGTCACTCTGGAGTGCTCAGCCCCATTCCACTGCATGCCCACAGAACTCTTAGGTTCACTGTTCCCAAAGGACTAGTACATGTTAGCTTGCAAGATTCAACTCAGCATCACCACTCTGCTTAACACCCAGCACTTAGATGCAGTGAAAACAAGAATCCGTTTATTATTAAAGTACAAAGATTCAAGTAATAGTGAGAATACTGGAAACAAATTGTTACCTATAAAACAAAATCCTAATGCATTTTCTAGAGCCTAAACTTAACTAACAGGGCATTCCCCTATCTCCTTACAGGTGAGCTTACTCAAATCCTTTCCTCAGTGTTTTCAACCAAGTTGGCCTACATCCCTTCTCCTAAGATACCTTTGCTGTTGGCTTGTCCTCACAGACTGAAGGAATAACTGAGGATTCATCTGCAGCCCTGATATAGTTTCAAAAATTCATTCTTAGTCCTAAACAGGATAACCCCACCTGTTTTAGTTTTTTTTCTCCGCAATCTATTGATTAACATTTTGCTCAGACTGTAAATGGGCATCCATTGTGAACCATACAACACTTAATTTGCCAGAGTGAGATAAGTGTCTCTTCTTACCTCCCTGGAATATGTGGATCACTTTTTGGTGACCTGTCTTAACTTGCAGACCCAGAGAACATAATTTTTATTATATATACATATTTTCCATACATACCTCTTGCAATGATTATGATGACCAGTGTGACACAGGCTTTCATTAGAGACCTTACATGGCATTCTTTGGTGGACTGGTAGGTAGGTGCCAGACACAGGGGATCTCTGTAACCCTTATGTACCCCTGTGGCCTCTGCCATTTGGCATCAAGAGGTCCTTGGGTCACAGATCTCACTGTATATGAAAACCTGAATGATGTACGTTAATATTACTGAGAACTTTGGCATTTTTTTCTTAAACTCCCCAAGAATGAACCATTTTTCATGTAACAAATGTTTGAAAGTCTTCAGAGCTCAACTTAAGATAGAACTGGGTAGCGTGGTGATACATTCACATACAGAGTAAGTATGGCTAAATGGCCTACATTTCTCATTCTGAGATGTATACATGCATACAGGATGTGGGACTTTATCGTGGGAAACAGTGACTCTGAGGGTACATTTACACTTCACACTCCTTACAGTGGCATGTAGAGTACATCCATTGAAGCCTTCCCCCACCCCCACATTTTGGGTATGTATTCTACATGCCCAAGCAGTGCCTCCCTTATCTACAGTGCTATTGTTAGCAGTTAGTTTCCCAGTGAAAGACTCCAGCAGTGGGGAAAGGCTGTGCTCCCCACTGCCAGAGCCTTTTTCAGCAGCCTTCCCCTGCCTGAGCCTTTCACTGATGCGTGTAGCTATACACCACAATGCGGGCACAGCCTGCTTTTCACTGTGGCTTGTAGTTAAAATACCCTATACACCACTGCCAGTGATGTGCCTTGTAGACATGGCCTGAAAAAGATCTGAGAGTCGTGGTGGATGATCAGCTGAACATGAGCCAAAAGGATTAATGAGATCCTTGGATGCATAAAGAGGGGAATCTTGAGCAGGAGTAAGGAGGTTATTTTACCTCTGTATTTGGCACTGGTGCGATCACTTCTGGAATACTATGTCCAGATCTGGGGTCCATAGTTCAAGAAAGATATTAATAAATTGGAGAGGGTTCAGGGAAGAGGCAAGAAAATGATTAAAGGATTAGAAAACATGCCTTAGTGACAGACTCAAGGAGTGCAATCTTTTAACAAAGAGAAAGGTAAGGGGGACTTGATTAGTCTGTAAGTACCTACATATAGAACAAATGTTTAATAATGGTCTCTTCAATCTAGCAGAGAAAGGTATAACATGACATAATGGTTAGAAGTTGAAGCTAGACAAATTCAGACCAGAAATAAAGCACACATTTTTAACTGTAAGTGTAATTAACCATTGGAACAATGTACGAAAGGTCATGGTGGATTCTCCATCATTGGTTATTTTAAAATCAAGATTGGATGTTTTTGTAAAAGATCTGCTCTAGGATTTATATTGGGGAAGTTCTATGGCCTGTGTTATACAGGAGGTCAGACTAGATGATCACAATGGTTCTTTCTGTCCTGGGAATCTACTGGGGAGGGGAGGGGGCGGGCCTGACTTCATTGAAGTCAATGGGGGTTTTGCTGCTGACATCAGTGGAGCCAGAATTTTACCCCATGACTTAACATGGGAAATAGCAGGCTAAAATTGTTTTTTGTAAAATATGTTAGAAGGGGGACAAAATGTCCTGTAGCCATGAATATGCACATCAAATCCCATAAGGCAAGAGGAGAGAAGTAGAGAATGAACGGTTGAAGCAGGGTTTGAAGAAAAATCAATACAGCTTTTTACTCCTAACTCTACAACTTGATCAACTTTGTGACTATTTGGAAGTTACTTAAATTAAAATGTTTGAAATGAAGTTGCATACATTTAATCACTTATTCCACGTAGAGACACCTGAATGTCTGTGACCTGATTTCCATATTGCTGAGCAGTCACAACTCCCATTGATTTTTATATAGTGGTGGGGGATCAGCACTTACCAAAATCAGGCTGCATTAACTGAAATTTTGGTATGGGGATTTAGGTGCTGAACTTCAGACACTCAGGTCTGAAAATGTTGGTCTTAACTTCTTGAGCTTCAGTTCTCCCATCTATAGTATAGGGCTACAAGTATTTAGTTTATAATGAAACTTCTTAGGTACAGTAAAAGTGTTGTTTTTAAGTTTATTTAATTTGATTATTTGTTACAATTCTAAGGCCTGGTCTGTGCTTAAAATTTAGATTGACCTAGCCATGTTGCTCAGGGGTGTGAAAAAATTTGCAGCCCCGAGCACTGTAATTAGGTTGACTTCACACATTGTATAGACACAAGTAGGTTGATAGAATTCTTCCATCAATCCACCACCTACTGCCGCTTCAAGGGGTGGATTAACTATATTGATGGAAAAACCCCTTCTGTCTAGGTAGGAAGCATCTACACTATGGTAATACATCTACAGCTGTGCCATTGTAGCGCTCAAAGTGAAGATTTAGCTTAAACGTGGATGCTGAATTCTCAGTGCATCACTCATAGTTGCATTATCAGTACCTCCAGTTGTAGCTCAAATGGCTATTGGTTGGCTTTCCCACCCATCACCACTACTTCCCCTCCTCTGCTTCCTTTCTAGGTTTCCTTTCATTTTCTGAATGCACTTCCTACCTTTCTTTCCAGCATCAAACCGATTAATAATGCATACCTAATTTAAAAACAAACAGAACAAACTGTTCCTAGCATGGGTATAAAACCATTTCCATCCTCTTCCCCCTTCTCTCACTTCTACCTTTCCTTAGTAAATGAATAATTTAATACCTGTGATATTAGTATTCATACACATCCTGATCATTTAGTGCTGACAGTTTATCAAGGCTGAAAACATGACTGTTTACAGAGAAATTAACATCTTTCATATATTGCATGCAAATGATATGTTATTTCCTCCAAGGCAGAATGTTCACTTTGCTAACACACTTAATTACTTCCCCTATCTCAGTTTGACTTGTGGCTCAGTTATTTGTTTTTTTACTGTGGCATTTGGAATCCTCTTCCTCACAATGAATTTGGCATGTTGAATCCATCCTGGTGGAAGATGACACAAAAAGCCTTCGTTTAGACATCCTATTGCTTTGAGCTTGATAATTTATCACATAGAGGAAAAACAACAATGTTGTGAATATACTCTAAATAACAGAAGTCTAAATTTAAACAGAAATGTCTACCTCATTATGTGTATCTTAGTTAAATTGGTTCAATATATTTGCTTTCTGATTTTTCCTAATTAATTATTCTCCCCTTATTTGCAAGAAAAATGGCTCCATCAAATATTTAATTGCAAATCTAGTATATAATCTTACTGTAAAACTAAAATGAAAACTAAAGTGTTGAGCTCTTAATACAGCACAATAATATAGCACATTAACAGCACATATTTTTATCTGTTTGATAGTCTTTCAAGTCTGCTATATTTACAAGCTTAAAAAAAATAGATTTCTTCATGAGCATGCCCTCTCTTTGGGCAATTAAGTAAAGGAATAATATCACTGAGCTTCCAAAAATCTGTACACTGCACAAGAGATGTGACACTCCTATATCATTCTTTCTTTACCTTAATTGTAGAAATAAGAACAGCAACCAGCCAATCAAATGAATTGAAATATTTTGATACAATATAATGTTTTTGTTTGTCATAGGCACAGTTATTTATCTTCCTGCACACTTTGCAGCCTTGCTTGCAGAAATCAACAGGGAACTGCAAGCACAGCTGCTGAGTGCTGGGGAGGTCTGGCAGAAGATGTATAGAATAAAGTCCCAGAATGCTTACAGGACAATTATACAAAATCATGGTAAGAACAGCTTTTCTGAACAGATCAGAGACATGGGCGACCAAAGAGGCATTTGACAAGACCTGAAGCCATTGATATGAGGTATTTGAGGAGAGTACGAGGGCTAATGGTGCTGGACCACATGTAAGATGAAGTCATCAGGAGTCAGACCAAGTCTGAGATATCAGATAGAAGCTGTAAGAGAGGAATCTGAGCGGATATAAGCACAAATGAAGGATGGATGAAGAGAATCCTGTTAGGGAGGCATTTGAGCTAGAACTCAAGACTGGAGAGCAAGAGGGTGGCCAAGAAAACCATGGATAAACCTTGTATGGTAGGATGGAATGGATATGGAGTGAGTGTTGGATCAGCAAGTCCTGAAAAGACTGACTTAGGTAGCTGGAAATGGGGAAGAAGTAGTAAAGTTTTTATTTGTTTGTGGATATATCCTGCAGGCAGCCTTAAAAATCAGTTGACAAAGGCAGTAATGTGCACATCTTCTAAAAAGAATTCCATCAAAACTAAATAATTAGCATTCCTCCAACATCTGACTGCCTGTACAGTTAGTTAAATGGGCCTTGTAAGACTGTCTGCACTATTGCTGTCTGGTGACCCATTAATAAGTCAACTTATGGGGGTGGGGGACACTCTATGGGCTAAATTCTTCTGTGTTACAACCCTGCAATTCCATTTACTTTGATGGAAATCTGAGTCGAGTATCACCCATTATATGATGTCACTGGTGGCTTAATCCTGCAGGCATGTCATGCAACGAGGATTTCAGAAGTTGGGAATTGCCTTTAATGGATCTCAACAGAACATTATTTTGCCTGTTCATAATTAAACTCTCCATTGACTTTAATCCTATTCAGCCCCACTGAAATCACAAAGGTTGAAGTGGGGTTAAATCAGACCAGAATTTGGCCTCACCCCTGTTATGTACATGTTAAGATTCTCACAGGAAGGCATATGGCTGTCTTGATCCCATGCAGCAGTTAGTGTTGCAGCTCTTACCAAAGCTGATATAGTTATGGATGCAGTATTATGCTGATTTTGCTGGTTTAATGTTTATGGCTTCTACACGCTGGGGGGAACTCTGACAGACAGTTCACTATCCATCAATCTGAAAAATTGCCATTCACGAAGTTGCTGCTGCATCACTGTAAAAATCAACTGGGCTGGCCATCACTGTACCTTGCCACTACAAAGACTCTGCCAACTAAGACTGCAATAGTGGATCAGAATAAATCTCATCTGGCCCAATGTGCTCCTGTGTTCTGATACTGATTATGCCAAGTGGATAAGGCAGCTGATACGTCTTATAAAGCTAACATGAAATAATTAGTTAGGCAAAAAATGTGAATTTTGACAAATCTGAGTTTTTTCAGTCCTGATCAGAAAGTTATTTAGTATGTCCGAAAGGATATTCTAATTTTTATGATCTTCTATTTTGTTGTTACATTTTACTTTGGTATTTTGTTTAACACAAAGTTGTAGATAATCTTTCATTAAGTGAAACTAAAATAAAAGTAAGTCACAGTCCCTTCATAAGTTTGTTATCTTAATGTGAATGTTCTTGAAAGACTGTGATCCTTGAAGACTTGAGAAATTATTTACTTAGTTAGTCCTATTAAAGTTTACCTACAGATTTATACTATCATTTTTTGTTCTTTGTCGTCTGCAGAGGCTCCCAAATTGATGTCTATGAGAACCTTCTCGCTGAAATGGGAGAATTGAGAATTGTGCAAGGACTTAACTACTTTCAGAAATATAAACACAAAATACATTTCTGTGACTTAGATTTTCCTCAATAATTTCTACACACACACACACACGCACTCACATGCTCAGACAACAACAATCCTTATAAACTAATTAAACTATTTCTCCCGTAGATATTATTTCTATTTTTAAACGTGTTTTAGAAATAAAACACAGATCAGATACAATGAGGGTAGGGCCACATAAATACCTATACAAATAGAAAGGCAGCTATTCAAATGCAAAATTATCACTTCATAACATAGCAAGAGGGAAGATGGCTATTTCTCTCAGCTTAATGTTTAGTTAAAAATCTTCAATTTACTTGAAATAAATGGAACAATCCAAAATTTGAGATATATTAAAGGATTTTGTTAAGAAAAAAGCAATAGAGCAGAAAAGGTGTTAGTCTGGACGATTAAACGAAAAGACAAAGGAATATTTTCTACACTTAAAAGGCTTAACAGTGCGTTGGTGGAAGCTAACAAGGAGATTAAGCAAGATTTTGTTTTCTATTACAAATTCTTATATAGCTCCCAACATTCTTATAATAGCCATTCTCAGGAACAAATCAACAATCTAAAATTACCTCAAAAATGCTCAAAATAATATGGAGCTTTAAATAGGAGCTCATAGTAGAAGTCATAATTAATGTGATTAAAAATAATTCCATCAGGCAAAATGGCTGGGCCCATATGGATTCATGGAATAATTGTATAAGCCATTGGCAACAAAATTAGCCCTGCTACTAAACTATGGTATTTTGTGATATTATTATGTGTTGGGTTAAACCTCATTGAAACTATGGGTGTAACAGCCACACTTCTTTATTGATAAATGTAAGAAACAATTAAGCTCCTTTATGGAACCAGATAACTGAAACTATAGCAGCCTGTACCCAAAACAGCAGCATATTGCCACTCAAAACAAAGGGACGTGCAAGAGACGTGGGTGGAGGCGTTTTGCAGGATATTGTTTGATGGAGGTGTGTGTCTTCTCTATGAGACAAGCAGCAGAAAGCCCTAGAGAAAACCAGGGCAAGCACAGGGAATGTCTTCCTGAGAAGAGCTTTGAGAGAGAGATTTTGGGCTGAGTGCTGACTGAAAAGAGGCTTTGAACTGTGAGCAAAGAAACTGTCTTCTGCTTTTTGATGCCTGCTTTGTTCAGGGAGATAGGTGTTTGTAAATAAACAGTATTGCGTCAAAGAAATAACTGACTCCAGCATCAGTTTCTCCTCCTAACTGAAACCCACTAGAACTGAAATTTGGTTAACTGCTCGGGTTATTCAAAAGGAAAAATTCTTTCCATGTATGATATTGGCATCATGCTATGCCACAAAGCTGATTATGCGATAGATTTATAGCTGGCATATTTATCCATCTCATTATTAAATGCTGACTGAAATATCTCTTCCAGAATTTTGGCGCTCAGACGGAAAGGGCTAATTTCTCTGCTCAGTCACAAAGACCAAGCTGGGTTCATCCAGAAATGGCACTAAATAGATAACAGGTATAGAACAGTGAATCTAATCCGTTGGTTTGGTCCTTTGATAATCCTGCTATAAGTCTCTCATTAGCAGCACAAAAAGCACTTGACCAGGTTGACCAGTTACATATTCCAGCTATGGGCTTTGAAGGGAATTTTGTAAAGCAGCTTTGAGCATTGTACACTTACTGTCAATCAACAATAATTATAAATGGCAATAAAACAAGAAGTTTTAGTCTGGGGTTGGAAGTGGGCAGAGCTGTTCGTTATCTCTGTTCTTTTGTAAAGTGGACTTAGGCCAAGAGTCTCAAATGTAACTAGCTTTTGATTGCCCAACTTGAGACAACTTAAGCGGGGGTCTGATTTTTGAGAAGGTGGTTGCTCCACAAGTCAAGGTGGGCACTTAAAATTTGAGATACTCAGAATCAGGGCCGGCTCCAGGCACCAGTTTAACAAGCAGGTGCTTGGGGTGGCCAAGGGAGAGGGGCGGCTCCTGCGGCAATTCATAGGTGGCAGGTCCCTCGCTCCCTGTAGGAGCGAAGGACCTGCCCCTGAACTGCCGTCACCGATCGCGGCTTTTTTTTTTTTTTTTTTTTGCTTGGGGCGGCAGAATGCTGGAGCCGGCCCTGCTCAGAATAATCAGTTACCTTTGAAAATATTCGCCATGAGAACTGTGTTCTGACAAAAATTATAACCATTTCACTATTGCATGATTCAGAGTGGATGCCCATTTATAGTCTGAGGAAAATGTTAATAGATTCCTGAAGGTGCAGGAAAAAACAAAAACAGCCAGTGTGATCCTGTTTAGGAGCTCCTACTTAGGATTCTGTGCATGCAATCAGCACTCTCCCATTTTGGTCAAAACCTGAAGTTTCTGTATTAAAATTGTAAGTAGCACTGGAGGAATATGGAAAATGTTCTGGGTTTATTTTTAACATAGAAAAATCTAATGCCATGATTCTGACTTTAAGTAAAGCTGAGAAGTATAAGAAAAGAATGATTTTAAATATTTGGAAAGAAAGTTAATATTCAACATTAGGTAGAGCGAGGAGAAATTTTTCAGAAGAATAGTTTATTTGCTAAAAAATGTTGGTCACCCCAAAAATATCTGTGAATTTGACTCAGTTATTTTTGGCTGGGAAAAAGTTTTTCAGGTTTAGCTTCAGCAAACTGTGCGTGTGGAAGACCAGGTTTGAATCCCCATTCTGGAGCAAGCCTTGAATTCACATCTCTCCCTTATCTCTGTGAGCATTCTCACCCTGGTGGTGGCTCTCAGCCCTCCTGTTGAAGCTGTTGCATTTGGTATACGTATTTATGTATTCATTGGACCAAAGAGAGGGAGCGATTCTTTAGCCTGGTGATTTAAGGCACACGGAAGTAAGGTAGTAGATGTGAATTCAAATCCCTCCTCTGAAGCAGGTGGAAGATTTAAATTCACATCTCCTACCTCCTAAGTAAGTGTCTTAATCACCAGGCTATTGAATTATTCTTGCTCGCTTGCTTTGGCCCTATGAATATTGAAGTATTTATACAAAATGGAACAGCTTCAGCAGGATGAATTGAGACTTCTCCACTTCAGAAGAGCCGATAGTCCTGGTATTTAGGGCGCAAAGACTTAACTTCAGGTCCCTGCCCCAGAGAGGGGTTCAACCTCAGCTCCCCTACACATCTATGGACACACAACAAATTCCAAACACTTTTGGAATTGAACTGAATATTGGTTCTGATTTTTTTTACCATACCCAAAACATAAATTATTCTCCTAGTTCTACATTCAAAATTATTTGACTGGAAATACATCTTGCTGTTAAAACAAACAGCCCAAGATTTACATAACTGATCCATCTTCTTAGTCGTTAGATAGGTAGAATCAGGGTTATTTGTATGATAGTCGTTTCCAGAATTTTATATTATTTTGTTCTTCTACCTACTAATATTCCAGAGATCGTCTTTAAAACTGGATCGATATAAGAAATGTGTCTGGAAGTGCAACTGACCATACATCAGCTGGTTCACTATTATTAACCCAACAAACCTAGTTGGACTTGTATGTCCAGATTTTACTTCTAGGCCTCTCTAGAAAGAGCTCTGATCAAGAGTTTCAAAAATAGACAACAAAAATTATGCTCCTAAATACTTAATTGAGCATCTACATTGGTGACCTGTTTTTTCAATTATTTTGTAATTATGTTTTTGATGTAAACACTGCCTGAAAGGTGAAATTTGAGCAATCTGTATAATTTTATTAAAATTTATTAAAATATATTATTATAATATATATAAAATTCCTTTGAAGAAACATGATTCAATGGTAACTCTTTTTCCTGTTTACCTTCATTGGAGGTCCATGCCAATGATTGTAATTTGGAAGAAAATATGTGGACAGAACCAGAGAAATAACACCTACACTTATGATAACAGTTGGGTGGTGAATGCCATTAATTTACAATGGATGGGAGGAAAAAAAGTGTCTCTGTAACTGTCTTCATTGATAAGAATGAAAGTCTAATTTATGTTAACCGTGTCAACCTGAAAACATTATCTGTTTCAGCATAACAAAGGGCTTTAGAGAGGATGGAGTGGAGCATGTTCAGGAATGAACTCATGCATTAGTCAGACAATAGTATTTGCATTATGAGAGAAAGAGAGAGGAAATAATAGTGACAGACACTTCAAGTCAAAGAGACAGTTTCATTTAAACTGACTAAAGGAGAAAACAGTGGAGGAGAGAAAGAGGCAGAAAAATAGGGAAGATGGAGGATCTGTAGATACTAATTAAATATTAGTCATGATCAGGGGTGAAAGTAACTGAGGACACTTACTGGTACGGGGGGTGGCTCTGGCCCCCAGAAGGGGCGGGGCCTCGGGTGAAAGGGGCGGGGCTGGGAGGGTCAGCATCACGCAGCCAGCCCTTGGACCGCGCTGCCCGCGGCTTCCATCTTGATTTAAAGGGCCCGCCGCTCCGGACACCACTGCTGTGGTAGCGACAGTGGCGTCCAGAGCCCTGGGCCCTTTTAAATCACCGGTCCCAGGGCAGCTGCTCCCTTTGCCCCCCCTCCCATTGGCAGGGCCCCCGACAGGGGAGGCAAAAGGGGCAGGGAGTTTAATATGGGCTGGGTATGGGCCGGTGCGGGTTCTTACCGGCCCGTACCAGCTCACTTTCACCCCTGGTCAAGATGCATTAGGTGAGCATCCAACATTTCTCATTCCATTTGAAATGCACTCAGTAGTAGGTGTTTGCAGAATTTGACCCTTAGACTTGTCAGTTAAGGCCCTGATTCAGCACTTAAGCATGTGAATGTAGTCACGGTGACTTTTGAAGGGCATAATCTGAAATCCATTGAAATCAATGCCAAGCTTCCCATTCACCTCAGTGGGGTTTGGAACCTTATACTAGTTTGGTACTTGCTGACAAGCAGGAGAACATCAGCTGTGATCCGTTGTGTTAACTCATCTTGGATTTCTCACTTAATCTCAACTTGAATTTCACTTAATAGCAATATTATATTTAATATCTTGTTAGAACCAAACTCTCTCTCTCTTCAGGATTTTGACCTATTTTTCATGTTAGTGTTTCCACTTCAAATTCTCAACAATGTGAAGTCAGTTAATTACTATTTAAAAAAAAAAAAAAAAAAAACTTTTCCTTTTGCCGTACTTGGAGATTAATACGTCTAGGCCAACTTACAAACAGTATAACACCATATTCATTATTTTCGACAAAGAAATATGTAGAATTATTGTTACCTATCCTAGCACGGAACTGGATTTAATGTTCTCAGATACTTAGAAATGTTAAGAAACAAAATGCAAATATGTGTTCCTGTTAAGGTAGAAATGTACTGACTTAAGTGGAGTGAAAAAACTGGTGAGGAGAGACCTCTTTGGAGTCTCACAATGTAGAACATGAAGAACAGCATTCCCATTGCATTTGCTCTTTCATTTCCACCTCATTTACTTTTCATCTATAAACCTATTTGGAGCTTCTATTACACAGTGAATGGTTTTCCAATTTAAGTCACATTCATTCATATTTTACTTAGTGTCCGTGGTAAAAAAAAGAAAGAAAAGAGAACTTTTTTGGTTTAAAGCTTAATGTAAGTCTTAATTAAACTTCATTTGGGTGGAATTTTAGTTCTGTAGTGTAGAGGGCATCAGGAATGAAGAATTACAGATGTGCAAATTTCATGATTTCAGCTATTTAAATCTGAAATTTCATGGTGTTGTAATTATAGGGGTCCTGACCCAAAAAGTAATGGGGGAGGGGTAACAAAGTTTATTATGTGGGGAGGGGGGTTGCAGTACTGCTACCCTTACTTCTGCATTGCTGCTGATGGCGGCGCTGTTTTCAGAGCTAGGCAGCTGGAGAGCAGCGGCTGCTGGCCGGGACCCCATCTCTGAAGGCAGTGCCGCTGCCAACAGCAGCACAGAAGTAAAGATGGCATGGTATGGTATTGCCACCCTTACTTCTGTGCTGCTGCCTGCAGAGCTGGGCCCTCCATCAGCAGCCACCACTCTCTGGCCACCCAGATCTGAAGGCATCAGGGCTAGGGTTGCCAACTTTCTAATTGCACAAAACCAAACACCCCTACTCTGCCTCTTCCCCAAGGCCCTGCCCCAGCCCCATCCCTTCTCTGAGGCCCCACCCCCACTCACTCCATTCCTCCTCCCTCCATCACTCATGCTCCCCCACTCTCACTCACTTTCACTGGGCTGGGGCAGGAAGTTGGGGTGTGGGACGGGGTGAGGGCTGCAGCTGGAGGTGCAGGCTCCAGGGTGGGGCTGGGAATGAGGGGTTTGGGCTGCAGGAAGAAGCTCCAGGTTGGGGCCAAGGGTACAGAGTGTGGGAGGGGGCTTGAGGCTGGGGCAGGGAGTTGGAATGTGGGAGGGGGTGAGGGCTCCAGCTGGGGGTGCAGGCTCTGAGGTGGGGCTGGGAATGAGGGGTTTGGAGTGCAGGAGGGGGCTGAGGGCTGGGAAAGGGGGTTGGTGTGAGGGAGGGGGCTCAGCGCTGAAGCAGGGGGTTGAGGTGCGGGCTCTGGGAGGGAGTTAGGATGCAGGAGGGGGTTCCGACCAAAGGCATGGGGTTGGGTGCAGGCTCCAGCCGGGCAGTGCTTACTTCTGTCAGTTCCTTCAGTCGGCGGCTCAGCGGGGCTAAGGCAGGCTGCCTGACTGACTGCCTTAGCTCTGCGTGCCTCGTGGAAGCAGCTGGCATGTCCGGCTCTTAGGCGTGGGTGCCAAGGGGGTTCTGCACACTGCCTATGCCTGCAGGCACTGCCCATGCAGCTCCCATTGGCTGCTGTTCCTGGCCAATGGGAGCTGCGGAGCTGGGGCAGTGTTTCCCTGATTGCTCCTCTGCCTATGGAATGCAGGGCCATGCCAGCCACTTTTGGGAGCTGTGCGGAGCCAGGGAAGGCAGGCAGCCTGCCTTAGTCCTGCTGCACCGCTGACTGGACTTTTAACAGGCTGGTCAGCACTGCTGACCGGAGCTGCCAGGGTCCCTTTTCGACTGGGCATTCTGGTTGAAAACCGGAGGCCTGGGAATCCTAATCAGCGCAGAAGTAAGGGTGGCATGCTCTGGTATTGCCGCCCTTACTTCCGGGCTGCTGTTGGTGAGGCGCTGCCTTCAGAGCTGGGTGCCCGGACAACAGCTGCCACTCTCTGGCCATCCAGCTCTGAAGGCAGAGCAGAGGTAAGGTAAGGTCATGGCAATACCATGACCCCCCTAAAATAACCTTGTGTCCCCCCGCAACTCCCTTTTGGGTCAGGAACCCCAATTTGAGAAACCATGGTCTCCCCTGTGAAATCTGTATATAGGGGAAAGCACACAAAAGCCCAGATTTCATGGGGGGAAAATGGGTGTTGGAACAATTTTTATAGTGGGGGTGCTGAAAGCCATGGAACCAAACTGTAAACATTCTATATAATGGAAACCACTTCAATCCCTCCACCCATTGTTCCAGCACCTATGCATGGGGACAGCAGATTTCACGATCCATGACACGTTTTTCATGGCCATGAATTTGGTAGTGACCTACCCATACCACCTGGATGGCCGAGGAAGTCAGCAAGCCTGTTCTTAAGCCCAACAGCAAGAAGTGATCGCTGGCTGCTCAATACACGTGCCTGCAGCTGTGATCTCACCTGTGCCTGGCCTGCTCCTAGCCTTGCTCCAACCCTGTTTCCCTACTGGCATCCTGACTTTGGTTCCTGACTCCAGCTCTGATCCCTTGAAGCTGGTACTGGCTTCCTGACACTATCTCCTGTTCCAACCACTAGGCCCGTCTGCTCACATCCTGGGTCTTGGTGGTGGGGGTCAGTCTTCTCCTCATTACATTGTGGTACAATTGAGAGCGCTACATTTTCTTGAGAGGCTAAAAGAGATTCTCTTACAACTACAAGGATTTCAGTGTTAGCATCTGAATTTTCTCTCTTGCAACTTGAAGGCCTATCCATAGTAATTGTGGGGTGGCTTGTGCCACTGGCAATGCTAGGCTTGTGTGGCCCTTGTACTCAAGGGATCACAGAGACTGTACTTGTGAGCACTCCTCTTTGTGGAAGGTCCTTGAACTCTCCTTCCTTTGGTGTACTAAATATTTGGCAGAGGCTGTGCAAAATCTGGTACTGAGACTGCATTTTGGTGGTGATGGTGGCTTACGGTGCTGAAGGGGGAAACTCTAACTACACTTTTGTTTGTACCTTTGTGTATAGAAAAAGTTTATTCCAACTATTCACCCATTTTTCTCTCCTACAAATACAACCAAACATGCCGTGAAAAAAAGAACACTTTTCTATAGCAAACACCTGTACAACTCCTTCCTCTCTCCTCCCGCCAACTTCCTGAACTATAGCTAGGAAAATGCAACAGGCACAGAATGTTGTTTTAAATGAAACTTTTTACTAATATCTATCTTTGAATGCATTTTACTGGCAGTGCTGTGAACTCTGTCCCCTTCTCTTTTGTGTTTGTGAGTGCTGCTGATTATCAGGGTAAGGTTCAGAAGGCGATAACATGATGGAGCAAGACGAATCTGAGCTTTGACCTCTTCAGTGAAATGATGCACTTTTTATTTAAAATTTCACTGAGTGTGAGGTTTGTGGAGCTAGGCAAGAAATCTGGTGGGAAAGAAAGGAAGAGACGGGGAAAATCTAAGCAGTGAGAAGGTGGAACACTTACAAAGCAAATAAACCAGACAAATGTTTGCTGATTCACTTGATGTGTAAAATATTTTGCCTATAGCTACAATGAACGCTTATTGTACTAGTTTTTTTTCTATTATACTTTGCAGAACTACGTTCTCCAAAATAATGAACTGAAATGTGTAGGTTCTGTAGTGCTTGAGGAATTGTCTAAATCTGAGCTTTTAATGTCTACATGGATATATTTATGTGGGTGATTGTTTTATTTTATTAGCAAAAAAATTCGGATATAACATTAATTTGATTAGGTGTCTCCCTGCAATTTCTACTGAAGTATTTGATGCTTTTAAAAATATAATGAAATAAAACCAACTCCACATTGTGTCATTATACAAAGGCAGCTCTGCAGTGTACTGTGTCCTGATCCTTTAGAGGATCCATTCTCCCCTGTGGTCTGTGTCCTCAGTCTTGTTCTCTTTGTTATCAAGACACAATTTTTTTCTTTGTACTGGTACATCTTAGGTCTCATCTTTTGCTTCTACTTCCATGGCCTCTTGTTACAACTGTCTCTTTCCAGGGAGCCTGTCTTACTTTCAGCCATATCCTCTGCTTTGCCAGAGTTTCATTTGTCTCTCTTCCCCCAGAGAACTTATGATTTAGATGATGATAAAGGTCCATTCTGGTCTTATGGCTATGAATCTGTCTTTGTTAACAGTTTGGCTGTGAGTGGTGTAGTGCCAACTTCAGAAACAGATATACAGTATATCTTTAATACTGGCGCTTTATGATACAATAACTCAGCTGAAACCCCCTGATATTCATTAAGTGATCTTATCCACTATTTGCAAATGTGTCAATGTATATAAGATTATTGTTACTCATTTTATATTGTATAAATATCTTTCATCCAAGAATCTTAAATGTTCTTCATAACACTAATGAATTAAGCCTCACGCCATCCCTATAAAGTAGGGAAGACTAATAGATTTTAAGGCCAGAGGGACCATTATGATAATCTAGTCTGACCTCCTGCATAATACAGGCTAGTAATTTCACCCAGTAATTCCTGTATCATTGTCAAGCATCATTATCCTTCTTTTACAGATGAAGAAACTGAGGATGTCAGTTTCCGAAGGTCACAAAGCAAATCTATGGCAGAAGTAGGCAGACAGCTGTGGTCATGTGAATCCCAGTCCCTTATTTACAACTTCTATTGCATGCTTCCTCTCAGTCTGTCCTAGTACTACTTACTAGAGCTGGGGAAAATAGTTCAGATAAAAGAAGAATTCACCTACATCTTCACTCCAAATTGGCACCTAATTTGAAGGGTTTTTCCCCCTACCTTCAAAAATTTGTGTGTGTGGGGTGTGTGTATGTACACCTCTACCCTGATATAACGCAACCCGATATAACACGAATTCGGATAGAATGCGGTAAAGCAGTGCTCCGGTGGGGCGGGGCTGTGCACTCCGGCGGATCAAAGCAAGTTTGATATAACGCTGTTTCACCTATAACACGGTAAGATTTTTTGACTCCCAAGGACAGCGTTATATCGGGGTCAGGATGTGTTGATTTTCTAAATTTCTTACATTTGCTGGTTCTGGTACTAGAAGCAAAAAGCACTTAAAACAAAACAAAAGAACCCATGAGACGTGCTCTTGCTGCATTTCCGACCAGAGTGGAGGAGATTTTATAAGAGCTCTGATAGTTCATGTATAGAATGGAGAAGTATAAAAATGTTGGAACTGATATGAGCCCAACCACCAAATGTTTTTGAGCTTCCTTCACCACTAATGTTAATTTCTCTCCCTGTCTGTTGGTACCTAACACATACATTAATTGATCTATGTTTAGAAAATATATGTAACCGAGAACACTCATCTTAGCATAACAAACCTCTCCATCAGCATCATGGGGCTGCTTGGTGTGATCTGCCATTCCATACTGATGCTCTCTCACGTATACACTTGGATTGCACACCTTAAAGGGTCTTTTGGTTCTCTCTTACTTCTTTGAGTTTTTTTCAACTTCCTTCTCCCGTCTAATCTCCATGTCCTATGTCTCCTATTCCTCCTGGCCCTTCTTGCTGATTCAGACATTCCTCTGCATATCTTGTGGGAAGATCCTATGTCAAAATAAAGTTGTAGGAATTCAGACAGTTTGGCATACTGTCTAAAAGCAGACCTTTGTGGACTTCTTAAATAAATGAATTATGAAGATAGCAGCAAGGGAAAAACAGTACCTTACAAATTCCGCGGTATCAAAGGAGATCTTCCACTTCTGAATATTATCAGAGGAACATTGTTTCTTAAATTACTGGTCAAGTACAACAAAGTAGCAAAGGGTCTTAAAGGTCAGCAACATTACTTTATATTTATTTATAGCAATAATATTTTATTTTATATTCTGTGAGAAAGGAAGCAGGGAAATAAAGGTGTGTGCGATGGAAGTGAGATTCACAACTCTTCTCTGGACAGGGATAAGCATTGATATAATAAATATACACAAATACATTCTCTCTCTCTAGAATATCATTGAAACAGTATCTTTAAGAATCTTCTATCATGCTGCAGATCGAGGTTGCAGTCCCTCTTTTTCAGATAAAAGCCCGTTCCTCTGGGATAATTAGTCTATCCAAGAAGTTTCCCTACTGTGTAGTATGTGGACATTTCTTTGTTAGGAACATCTTCTGCGAAGATTGTTATAAATTAGTTATTTTTGGGTTCTAATTGATCAGAAACCATCTCTTCTATTAAAGTTTTCTTTCTGTACAAAAGAATTCTCCTAGAAAGTAGAGAAATATAATGCCTAACTTGAAGGTACTGGTACCATGGGCCAGTTAAAGTTAGTTTTGATTTCCAAATAAATTAGAAAAGTTTCTTTGATCAGCATATGATCAATCATATATATTCCATTGTTCTCCTGATCTTTAAAACTCTCTGGTTTGTGATTTGGGTTAAAATCAGGATTATTTGTAATAGGCCTCCTTGGCAAGGGAAAATAATTTTATCTTTTTTCTTGTTCTATTCCAAACCTATAGAGGAGCCTTCTTTTTCTTATTTCGTGGTGTTTAACCAAAAACACTGATTGCTTTAATTACAGCTATTGTTACTACTTTCTCTGAGAGGATATGGAAACCTTCCCAGACAAGGTGGCGGTGTAGAGCTTTGAGTGACTGTGAAGGGAGGGCAGGAAATTGTTAACCACCTGTTTTGAAGTGGAAGTTTTAATTCATGGCAGACATTCCTGCATGTACACACATGCACCTGAGTTAGAAGCTGGAAGTTCCTGACCAACCAGTTGTAAATTCTATCAGAGGCACAAAACTGGCATCCATTGTTGAGCATCAGTAACACAAAGATCAGCTCTATAGGGAGAAGATGGAACTGGCCGGGGTAACCCAGACTGAGTTGGCAGATGAATCTCAGTACAGTTTCCTGTAATTTTACAGAAGTCAGTGGCATTGAGACTGGGAAACATCATAAAGAAGGAATCACAGACTGGAGGCCAAATGTCTTTGTGATATGTATTGCATCATGGAGCCAAAGACACTGTGTGAGCCTAACAGCTACAGCAGTTGTCAAGTTTTGTTTCCCTCTTATTTGAAGTTGTGTATGTGCTCGGTAATGTGGATGCTGAAACAACTGGTTATGTGGTATAACTAAATGTTTTGTTTAATTGTTAATATAATACCCAGGGTAAGCCTAAGTGAAAGTAGAAGATCTCCAATAGTGAGACATCCCAATCCCTGTATTTATTTTGTGAAGTACTGTATAATTGGGTCTAGGCCCTGTGTTACGTTCTTTATTTTAAAGGAAAATAACAAATCTCTAGTTAGTGATGTTAGTCTAGTCAGGGTGCGTTGTAACTTTTGTGCTGTAATGGTTTATCTTTGGAGTACGTAATGTAGTTGTAGCTGTATCGTTCCCAGAATGTGGGTCCAATAAAAGATATTATCTCACCCACCTTGTCTATCTTTGGAGTGTTGTTCATAAAAAGGAACTTGAAATTTATTAATTGTGTGTGTAACAGTCTCATGGTAAAGACTGGTACTGGATTCCTAAGAAAAGAAAGTGAATCTTATTATAATTTCCACTTTCGGTAGTTAGAGGGTTCCTATAGAAAATTCAGCTGTAGTCTCTTTTAAAGATAGGAATTCATGATCTGTGCAAATCCTGTAAGTCAGATAGAGGAATTCTGTAGCGCAGCATTGGTAAGTAAGTTGACTTCTCTCCCCTTTACATAGGTTACATATACATTTCAGGAGGGCGTGACTTTTTTTTATTAATCCATGATGCCCTAGCAATATTTACACCACCACAATGTTTTTGTTTAATAAAGACCCGGTGTTTGGCTGGATTAGAGCAACCCCACTCCACTACTGCCTTGAACTGGCAGGCTTCATAGTACCATATAATGTTTGGAACAGCTAGCCATCCCTGATGAAGTATCTGCATTCACTCTGGGTCTTTTCTCAGTCTCTATAAACTCTAACAACATTTTCTGTATTCCTGCTAAAGTTTTAACTGGGATGATTGTAGGATTTTGAAACAAGAAAGATACCTTTGGCCAAATATTCATTTTGACTGTGGTTGTTCGTCACATGTGTGGTCGTTACTGCTCATGGGTCAGTGCCACTGGAGTGGAGCACAAGCTAATTCATGCTGATTGAGTCCATGTGATGATAACATGACACCCTAGCAAATCAGGATCTCTCCCTGTCTATTGCAGCCCTGCCTAAGGTGTACTTCACATGTTTCCACCCTCCTCTCATTTAACAGGAAACTTTCACCTGCCCTTCCCCAAAATCAACAAACACACACGCCCTATTCCTCTCCATTCCCACACTCATAGGCCTGGTTCTCCGTAACAGGTGAGAATAGTGGTGAGGCACCAGCCTTCAAACCAGTATTCAAGTCCCTGCAGTGCCACAGACTTCCTGTGTGATTTTGGGCAAGTCATTTAGTGTCTCTGTGCCTCAGTTTCCCAACTGTAAATTTGGGAAACTTCCCTGCCTCACAGGGATATTGTGAGGATAAATGCGCTAAAGATTGTAAAGCATTCAGCTATTGCGATGTTGGGGCCCTGTAAGTACCCAAAACAGAAAGACAGCGGTTTCTGGCAGATGGATGGAATGGATAAATGATTATTGATTCATTCCTATATTCTCCATTCTGCAAAAATCATGGGTGGGGAAAGTTGTACTCTGAATCATCAGATATGCAGCTAGAGGGCTACAGATAGGGCCCCAGGTTTGTTTCAAGCAGCCCTGCCCTGAAGGCAAAATTTGGCCCAATGACTGTGCAGGTTTGTCAGACGGTACATTAATGCGCACCAGCTGGGGTGTAAATTCTAATGTGCACCAATGTGTCATGTGCTAACTGTCCTGTGTAGACCTTGCTGGCACACACAAAATATTCCCTTGTGCATGTTATGTAGTATGTTTTAAACGGGACTACATCAATGTTCACTAGGGTACTTTTAGTGTTTACATCTGTGTGCAACTTTGCCCATCCTTGAGCCCACCTATGATTTTAGCAGAATGGAGAATATAAGAATGAATGACTCCATGTGGACAAGCCGTAACTAGTGAATAGATCCAGTGATCCTTCTTTCTACTGCCATGCAAAAGGTCAGATTCAGGAGGAAGTCATCACCCCTTTGAGTCAGGAAAGCCTAGAATGACACAGAGACAAAATTAGTACCATAGAGATTTAGGATACCTGAAAATACAGCAGGAGTTTGTGGCCTAGCAAGTTGAGTATTTTAGATATTCAACCCTTTCTGTTCCACTATAACAGGGTAGACACGTATATGATAGAATTCATCATCTTTCCTTTCAACCATTGGACCTGTAGCAACAAAAATGTATAAAATTGAAATGCTAACCTGCATTATAATGGAAGGAGAAGATCTTTGGTTTTATATTTGCACATTGTTGCAATGTCAAGAAGAAACTTTTAAAAGTTAAAAAGAAAAGTGTACAAGGAGAGTAGGAATCTAGTTATAATACAAGTAGTTTTGGCTTACAAATATTGTTTAAAATAAGTCAGTGTATGCAATGTACTAATAGGTGCCAATCTTGTACTTGTGTGTGGTACACATTCATATGTTCACACATACATGGACAAGATGAGGGGCTTTATTCTTGATTCATCAAGATAAATAAGCACTCAAGATAAATAAGCATGTGCCTAACTTTATGCACGTTAATAGTCCCATTGACGTCACATGCTTAAATTCCTTGCTAATACGGAGCTTTGTGTGCAGAGAGGTGCTGTAGGTGTAGAATTTGATATCCACATTTTCAGAGTGTGAAAAACCAGCCTCAATTTTGCACATTGGTGGCTATTTAAAAAAAAAAAAGGCACTTAAATAAAGTAGTGCAGGAGGTGAAGGATTTATGATGCTGGTCCAGGGACTGCAACCGCAGGTTAGCAGAAGACATTTTAAAAAATGAACTCTTGCATGTGCAAATTACACACACAATTGTACATCTAACTTGTGTAAAAAATATCAAATCTTTATTGTCTGCGTCTTATGAAGTCCAGCAGTCTCAGTTCTTTTTTATTATTGTTGCTTTGCTTTGCTCTCAGGAATGAACAGATACACAGAATAGGTTTTTTTTATATCCGTAACTCCATTATTTTTAACAACAAATCCTAAAATATCTTCAATTTTTCATAATATGTAACTCATATAACTGGGATTTTTAAAACTGAATAATGTCAGTGATATAGGTATCTTTAAACCTAAAATGCTTGTTACTATACAATTGTTATCTTCGGAATTCCAGGCTCCTCTTCTGGTACTCGTAAGAATATTGTGTAGGTGCTGAACTTCCATTAAAATGATTTAAAGAAGACACACACAGGTATTTTTTTTAATAAAGAAATATCCATTTCCTATTAGAGGGGAAAAATGCCATCTTAATTCAGCAAGATCAAACAGAATGAATGAGTCAGCAGCAGAAAGGCAGGCTACAATCCATCTTAACACCTTTTTATCAGTCCCTGAGGAAATGTTCAGCTATCATTATTTTTTTATATTTTTGGCATGTTTAATGTGAAAAACTTTAATGTGAGAGTTTAGATCTTCCCAAAAGGTATAATGGATAATAGTGATAAAATCATAATGACTTGGTTTGCATATCTCTACTGCATATCTGTAAGAAGATCAGGGATGTCATTAAGGGAAATTCTATGGCTGGAACGTAACATTTCCTTTAGGTTTTGTGCATGAAAAAGGCAAAATATATGTAGAACTTTAAAGATATATCCTGCAATTGGATACACCCCAGTGCCCATGCACATCTAATTGAAGGATATAGCCCTGAGCAGCTATTATTTTTCATCTTTTATTGATTATTTCAGGTTAAATTATGAGCTAGTCTCTTCAATCTTCAGATATGGGTTCAAATCCTCTTTGGCTCATGGGAAGAAATGAGTTTGGCAGCCTTATTCTAGTCACTAGTGGGTAGTGTTCCACATCAATCAGTCAATTCACTAATCAGTGGTGCTGCCGGTCTGGAATGAGCTTCACTGGCAGATCTGTGCTGTAAGCTTGCAAAACACCTGCTCTCTCAATACCTGGCTCTAGACATTACTCTGAGTGCTTGATTCCTGTCATTAGGGAGTGAAAGTCATTACCATCTGTCGGTTGTTGTGTAGCTTATGTTATATGAAATGAACCAGCTATTTCAGTCCAGTTCATAGTCCACATCATAAAAATTACCACTACCATAAATGACACCTTTGTTGCAAGCAGTCTCAGCAGAAAGGCCAAGGAGTTGAATAGATGTAAAGGGGCAGATCCTCACCTGGTGTAAATTGTCATAGTTCAACTGAAGTTAATGGAGCTATGACAATTTACGGCAGATGAGAATCTGTTCCAAAGACTGTTATCTTCTCACCCCTACATGTGGAAGGGGAGTGGTGGGGAAGCCTGTACTGCAAATGTCCTTAGCTTTGGATTTATTGTTTTTTGTCTGTAACTTAATTTTTTTTCCAGGTCCTTCAGCAAACTGGCACTTTTCATAATTGCTAAGTTTAGTTAGTTGTTGTTTTTTCTTTTTTAAATAAAGGAAAGCAACGCTAGGTACCTCTACAAAATGGCCAAGGCTGAATTGACTGGATGTTTTATTCAAAGTCATGAAGAATGTCCTATTTATGATTTAGTAATTAGGACTTAATTGAAAATATTAGTATATTAATTGGCTTTTAATATCCTCAGTTGAACATTCAGGGTAGGTTGTAAATATCAGGCTATGTCTGCCATTTATTAAAAAAAATTAACAGACTTCTGAACTGTAATTTCTGTTTGCTCATGAAATGTCCATTTGAACAATTGCTTCTCCCCACCCAGCTTTCTCCTTAGCTGGTATTAAGATATTCAAGTCTTCTGTGAAGAGCTATTTCAGTTTTAAATAATTCATGATAAATGTGATTTTCTAGCAGTGATAGATGACTGGTCATTTATCTATTATATGTCATGGTGTTTTATTTTCCAAAATAGAATTTGAATAGGCATTCAATCAATTAAAATGCATATGGAAATCATTGCAGATTAAATGTTAAGGGCAGGATGCTGAATTCTCTTAAGAAAGTGATTGTTAACTCAAGAAGCTATGTCTTGATGTTGGTAATCTTCCCAATTAAACTGTCCTCCAGTCTTGTATCTGATAAAGGTTATGTTGAAGTGACTTCAATAATAATTGAAGTCTTACCTTGACCGTGTTGCTTCAGTTTTAGGCATTGTTATGGCGAGGGAAATGCATTGGATTCATTTGTCAATTATCTTTGGTGGGTGATAGACAATAGTCAAGTATAAATGATGATTCTTTAAGATATATCAGCTGCTTTTGCTATTTGCCCTTGAGTTGACTATAGGCTTGATATGGCTGCACACTCTGGCAATGATGGGTGTGTCGCTCTTGGGTGGCTCCATTCCTTTCTTGTTGGCATGGTTCACTGGCTAGTTTTGGGTGATAGAAAGTAGTGAATGCTTGGAGTGCCACAGAGTTCTGTTCCTGTTTATGTATGGGAGGCTGTTGGGAGAGAGGGCGAGGTTGCAGGGCTACATGGTCTCCAGTATGTGGATGACATTCAGTTTTATATGTCATGTGGCATTGGACCCAACTAGTGTGACTAAATGCTTTACCCAACTTTTTGACACACAGTTGAGGGGGAGCACAGCAATAGTGGGGTGACAGTCTGAGATATTAAACATTTAGAGAAATGCCTGCAAAATTCCTTTTAATGAATGGGAGGGGGACGCCAAAGGGAACTCATGCTACTGCACAGGGAGTGATATGTAATTTTCATTAGTAACATCAATAATACTTTGATACAACACCTTTCATCCAGAAGCATCACAAAAGGCTGCATATGTCACATAAAGGCATCACATCACCCTCCCCTGAAATGCAGCCTGTAGCCACACCTGGGGTGGAACATCAAAAGCACTTAACAGCACTATTCATAACTATTAACAGTATTTGTCACTTCATTCTCTTACCCATCGTAAGATGGTAGACCCCAAACTTTTGATTGTGGGGAAACTTTTGTCTAACTTATCAAACTTTCAAGGCCCAAATTTCTTCTGCACATTCTGATGACCTTCTTCCAATTTTTTCATCAAAATGATTTAGCATTACAGCTCATTATACAGTTTAAAAATACAGACAGGAGTGTGCTCTCCCAAATTAATCCTCCTTTTTGACATCCTAACTGTTCAGTCAATGGCAGCTGTGTCTCAACTTACATCAGTCAGAAAAGTAATAAAGGTTTATTGCCACACTTGAAATAATGTTGCATATAACCATTACATTCACTTTAAACTTATGAATTTAATGAAAGTATGAAAGAAGTCTGACCACACTTGTAAATAAAAAAAATATCGCTGCTGATGGTAGCAGTGATATAAATGCAAATAACTGAATTCTGCTTTGGAACTGAAAATGAGATGATGTAAAGTCTTGACAAACAGGCCCTGTTCTTCAGTTATATCCTGAGATATGTTTACACTGCAATTAAAAACCTGTGGCTGGCCTGCGCCAGCTGACTCAGACTTGCAGGGCTTAGACTAAGGGGCTGTTTAACTGTGGTGTAGATGTTTGGGCTGGAGCTGGAGCACAGGCTCTAGGACCTTGCTAAGTGGGGGGTCATAAGAACAGCTGTACTGGGTCAGATCAAAGGTCCATCTAGCCCAGTATCCTGTCTACTGACAGTAGCCAATGCCAGGTGCCCCAGAGGGAGTGAACCTAACAGGTAATGATCAAGTGATCTTTCTCCTGCCATCCATCTCCACCCTCTGACTATAAGACAGAGTTGGCAGAAGAATTCTTGGATTTTTTTAATGGAGATATACCTATCTTATGGAACTGGAAGGGACCCTGAAAGGTAATCAAGTCTAGCCCCCTGCCTTCACTAGCAGGACCAAGTACTGATTTTGCCTAAGTGGCCCTCTCAAGGATTAAACTTACAACCCTGGGTTTAGTAGGCCAATGCGCAAACCACTGAGCTATCCATCTCCCCAGAACCCCTTAGCCTGAGCTCCAGAAGCCTGAGTCAACTTGCACAGGCCACCCGCAGGTGTCTAATGGCAGTGTTGACATGCCCTAAGAGTGCTCAGTGCAACTCAGGAAAGTGTGTGTACCATGGCAAGGAATTTCTCTTTGGTCCTGGTCTTCAGTTTCACTGCAACTACTTTGCAACCTGGGTCCAAAGTAGTGCTAAAGGTGTCTTAACTAGTAATGGGGGGATCATAACAGTACAGGTAGAGTCTAGAGTGACTTAGCGTCAGCATAGTGACTTGCATGCCATCCTCCGCATGGAAATTGGCATAGTTGAGGGAAAGGAGGGTGTGATGCTTCCCTATGGCTCCACAATCCCAAGCTGCCATAATACCCTGTGAAAATGTGGATGTCTTTTTAAGAGAACCAGATTAGTTTCACTCTAACCACAGTAAATTAGTAAATGCAGTGAATTAGTAAATGGATAATCACCTGAGGCAAAGGTAGCAGGATAAAACAGGAACCTCAAGAGAAGTTCAAGTTAGCTAGGACAAATCTGGAAAGGACACCCAAAGTCAGAGTTGGCTGCTCAGTCTTTTAGGGGCTATGGTCTTTTGTGATATTATTTATGCTGACTGTTGTTTTTTTAGTTTCTCTTCCCATAATGGAGAGCAGGGGTGCTGGAACAATTTGTATAATGTGGGTACTGAGAGCCATTGAACCAAACGTAAACCCAGTCAATGATGGAAACCACTTCAAGCCAGGGGGTGCGACAGCACCCCCAGTACCTCTATGTCCAGCACCTATGGTGGAGAGGACTAATACATTTTTAAAAATCAACCTGACTGACTGGGGCACCCTTATCTTCATAAGCTGATGCAGAACTTGGTATGCTCCTGGGGCTATAGAACAGCCTCAGGACTTCTCTAACTGACACTGGGAGGTCATACTGATGAACAGCCAGCCTAGGATCCAGGGAGGACAAAGGTCGCTTAAATCCTTGCATCCCGGCTGGGTTTTACCAGTGTTAGTGAGAGGAGCCTCACAGGTGCTCTAATTCAGTGGCTCTCAATCTTTCCAGACTACTGTACCCCTTTCAGGAGTCTGATTTGTCTTGCATACCCCCAAATTACACCTCACATAATAACTACTTGTCTGACATACAAATGCAATTGTCACAGCACACTATTACTGAATTAAGTGCATACTTTCTCATTTTTACCATATAATTATAAAATAAATCAATAGGAATATAAATATTGTACTTACATTTCACTGTATAGTACCGTATTTTCCGGCGTATAAGACGACTGGGCGTATAAGACGACCCCCAACTTTTCCAGTTAAAATATAGAGTTTGGGATATACTCGCTGTATAAGACTACCCCTCTTCCAACGCACACCAAAAAAAATTAAAAAAACATCAGATTTGATTTCAATATGGTAATTTTAATTCAAATGCTTATGACATGCAGGTACTTAGCAGGAAAACAGTCACTTATAAACATAAGGCTGTTTGTCATCAAACATGTAAACATAAAACAGTGCAAGTGGATTAAACTTTTCCTAATTCACTCTAAAGCTGAAAGGAAGGATAAGACAATAAATCCATGGGAGCTGCCATGCTGTTTGTTTTCTAAGCTGTCAACCAAACTGGAACTGATGATGATAGGAGGAAGATAACAAACAAGAGAGAGAGAGCAAGTGCCGGGCAAGTCCCTGGCGAGTTAGCAACGCCCATCATAACTGCAAGCTACGGTATTTTTACAGGTTTTGCTGGCGTGACAGTTTCCCTTTAAAAGCCTTCAAAATCCTCCTGTTCGTCATCTGATATCATAAGTACATCAATGACATCTTGTGATACATTTGTAAGGCAGTCATCGTATGGATCGAATTCCGTATCAGATGGTGTGGTCTCAGCTTCGGCTTCCTCTTCATCTTGCCACAAGTAGTCGTCCTCCATACCATCTAATGAATTTGATATGCCACACTTCTTGAAAGACTTGATTACTGTTTCTGCATCAATATCATTCCAGGCTTTTATGACAAACTTGCACAAAACATCCAACTGTGGAGCACGCATGTTTCCTCCTTTTGTGAATGACTTTTTGCCACTAACCATCCATTCATTCCACTGTTCTTGAATGCGATCTTTAAATGGCTTGTTTAGGCACACATCCAGTGGCTGTACCAACGATGTCAATCCTGCAGGAATAACTGCTGCATCTGTGTTTAGTCTTGCAAGCATTTGCTTGGTGCTGGGAGTTAAATGAGCCCTGAACATATCCCACACCAGTAGACTACATTTTTGAATAAGTCCACCTGGTCGCCTGCTCCATACATTATCAAGCCATAGCTTTACCCCTTCTTCATCCATCCAGCCTTTTTCATTCACATGTACAAAACAACCAACAGGGAACTTGAATTTCGGCATTGTTTTTCTTTTAAAAATAATCATTGGTCTCAGTTTGGCGCCATCAGCTGTGCATCCTAGTACCACTGTAAAACTGGACTTCTCATGTCCTGTTGTTTTAATTAAAATTGTTTTTTCACCTTTTTGATGGACAGTTTTATTTCCAACCATATCAAAATTCATTGGAGTTTCATCCATATTTCCAATACTACTTAACGCATAGCCATGTTTAGTGCGCTGTTGTATTACGTATCGATGGAAACTATTTACTTTGCTATCAAGATCTGCAGGTAATTTTGGGGCAATTTTCATCTTTTGCCTCAGTACCATATTATGCCTTCCCATGAATCTAGTACACCAGGATACAGTGGCCTTAAATCTGTTGCTGTGATCTGGGTTAGATTTGGCCCACTGAAGTGCAAACAAATGTATTTTATTTCGTGTCACTACATAACCGTTTTGGCGATGCTCATTCACCATGTCTGCTACATGTTTTTTGAGTTCTGGCCAATGTGGAGTGCCTCTTCTTAATGCACACTTACCCCCTGGCATACTCTTTAATGCTTTTTCATTTGCTTTCCAGTCCCGAACCATCTTTTCTGTTACTCCATATTGTCTTGCAGCAGCGCAGTTGTTATGTTCCATGGCAAAGTTTACAACTTTAAGTTTGAAACTGGCTTCATATTTCTTTCTTCTTGCTGGTGGAGCCATGATGGGGTTTTGACTGTTGGACATTTGTATACTGTACTGTATGTACTGGTGCTATACTGTATGAACAGGTACAGACACTGGTGCTGTACTGTATGTGGTACCCAGTATACAACAACCAGCCAATCACGGCAAGCGATGTACCTTACCGGCGATTGGCTGGTTGTTGTATACAAAGCCTGCTTGGATTGGTCAGCTCTCCCTGCCTGCCCAGCCCTCCCTGTCTCCAAGACTATCAGAGCGGTAGCGCAAACACGCCACTTTCACCCGTCTGGCCCGCCCTTGTATCCTATTACCTCCTTCTCTGCCTCTCAGATCTCGCACATGCGCGCCTGCGCCGCTTCACTGCAGTCCTCAGGAGCGAGATCTGAGAGGCAGAGAAGGAGGTACGGTAATAGGATACAAGGCGGGCCAGACGGGTGAAAGAGGCGTGTTTTTCTGGGCACAGCGCCGCTCTATCTCTTTTTTCCATACCCCGGGCGTCCCGGACGCCTGCAGCTTGCTCCGCCCTTCATTTACACCTTCCCGGTGAGGCGCCCCCTCACCTCGTCATCGGGCAGGGATGCGGCCGCGGCCGTTTTTGAGCTCCCCCCACCATATGCGGCGACCGCAGATTCTCCAGTCCGGCTCGGAAGTTTCAGCACCCGCCCTATAAGACGACACCCGGCGTATAAGACGACCCCCTACTTTTGAGAAGATTTTCCTGGGTTAAAAAGTAGTCTTATACGCCAGAAAATACAGTATATGGAACAGTAGAAACAAGTCATTGTTTGTATTGAATTTTAGTTTGTACGGACTTCATTAGAGCTTTTTATGTAGCCTGTTGTAAAACTAGGCAAATATCTAGATGAGTTGTATCCTTTGGAAGACCTCTGTGTACCCCCAGGGGTACATGTACCACTGGTTGAGAATCACTGCTCTAATTTGTACTGGCTGCCTGTATCCCCAGAAAGCTATTATGGCAACTGGGGATCGTTGAATCCTAAGGTCTCCCCTTCAGTGACACCAGCTACCAACAGGAGGGGTTTGGCATTGTACTTTCTATGAGCTATTTATACCCGGGTGATCCTGCCATGGCCAATTAGCCAGGTAGGCTATAAAGCAGGGGGAGGGATAGCTCAGTGGTTTGAGCATTGGCCTGCTAAACCAAGGAGTATGAGTTCAATCCTTGAGGGGGCCTCTTAGGGATCTGGGGCAAAATCAGTACTTGGTCCTGCTAGTGAAGGCAGGGGGCTGGACTCGATGACCTTTCAAGGTCCCTTCCAGTTCTAGGAGATAGGATATCTCTGTTAATTTATTTATTTGTTATTTAGCATCCCTAATAGTGCAAAGTAAAAGTAAGCCATAGCACAGTTGAGGATCTGAACTAAAGAGAAGTCATGTTCTATTGGCTAGTAACTTGTAAGTGGCTATGAGAATTTATTACATTCCACATTAATGAAATAGTGTGTCTAGGCTGGGCTTCATACCTTCTCATTTAATTGTTTTGGATGTTGAGATTAAAGGACATTACAGAAACTGGCTAAATAACAGCACCTATATAAAGTATGGTTAATCTCATACAAATTTTATGTGCCTTTTTATAGTGGTATAACATAAAATAATTTAAAATCAATAAGAATTTTTAACTAATAATTAATCCTTAATATTCCATACTGATTTTAAGAAAGATAAAATGGCCTTAAATATTATTTTTTTTAACCTGAAAAGTGGCTACTGTACATAGGCACTATTTTTGTTCCTGATTTCTATTCCAGATACAGAAATGCCAAACACATTTTTATGGGACACATTTTTGCAGAGCTGATATAGCTTATTTGTCATATATAAGCCAGGCTAATTTATTTTATTTTAAATCAAAACCAATGTGCATATAATGCTATTCCAGAGCTATCCAGCAAAAGGGAGAGGTTGTTTAACATTATATGAAAGTCCTTGAACTAGGTTAACATTTTGGGGGGAAAAGAGCACCATTTCTTTTCTGTGCGAAGCCCAAGATCGTTCCTCTCTCTCTCACACCTAGGCACATGACACAATCTAGATGACAAGATAATGCCACTTAACATGTAATCTGAGGGGTAAAAGTAAACAGGAGACGGAGGTGACTTTTTCATCATAAAATAAGAACTATTTTTTCAAAAAGCTATTAAGGCAATCATTGGGAAGCAGAACACACGGCAATAACTTCAGAAGGGAGGGGAGGATGGGACAGAGTGCACAGCACTGAATTATGTTAACACGCATAACCAAACTTGTAGGCAAAGCTAGTTTGTTAAGACAGCAGGAGTTGACACTGATTCTTTTCATTTTTTTTCAGATTATTAATACACTCTGAAACAACATGTATGCTTTCTCCAATACAATTTTATAGCACAAGGTGGTACTGCAGTGAGTCCTTGTTCACAGTTACGTCATTGAAGGCTATAGTGTCTTTTGAAGGGGTGGCTCGGGCAGCAGGGGCAGGGCAAGGGGCACAGTCCATGCACATGAGTCCAGAATGTTATAGGAAGTACTGTATAGATGACTTACAAGAACAAACATCTTGTTACTAAGGTCCCCATCCTGCAACTGGATCCACCACTGCAGAGCCCTGTGCCCCGCAAAGCCCCATTGGGGGTTTTGGGGGCCATGAATATATGGATTAAGTGGTTGGAAATCTTTGCAGAGGGCTCATGGAGGGACAGCAACTAGAGTTCCCATCTATATGGGAATGGTACACTAAAAATATGTAGGTTCTTATCTGTATTTCAAAAATTATCTATAGGTTGGAATAGGAGCATGCTCCTGGGTTGTGGGTGTTATGGTCACAGCATATACACTGAGGAGAAGATAAAACAGAGTTTCTAGAAGGTTGCAGTGTTACTCTACTTTATTTTTTAGAATTCAGAATGATAACCCACAAGAACCCTAGAACAGAGAGAGACAACACAGCTGCTCCCTAAAGCAGAGAGGCACAATTCCCCCCATCTTACTCTGGGCTGACTGGCTGGTTGCAAACTGACTGCTGCTTGATCCAGATTGCAGGCTTCCCTACAGAGCCCCTAGCATGCAAGCTGGACCAGGAAATTCCTGAGAACGTGAAATAATAGATCATAATTTTAACAGTTGTCAAAACAGCACAATGGTGACATTTTTCTTTCCTAAACTCCTTCAAAGGACTCAGCTTCTTGATTACTTAGGCTTTATGTAGGTTTCTAGTACTAGAGCTATAGGGAAGTGGAGCAGAAATCTCCTCCAATTTAGCTTCAACATATTTCAGTGAGTATTTACTGTAATGAAACCTCACTGTAAGCCATATCTCTTTAGAATGCCGCCTTTTATTCCATTGGTTGTCAGTTCCTCTTCTTTCAGGTTATGGATGAGGTGGGGGAACAGACTGTAGGGAGAATCCCTGAATTCCAGTATTTCTAGATATGCTCCCTTACTGAGAATAAAGCCTTCCTGGGCTGCACCCTCATTGCCCTGTCCCATCCCCCCCATATAAACACCGCTACTGACATTATCCCAATCACCAGGAGTGAAGGAAAATCATGACACTGTTCTTAAGGTGAAAAGGAGGTGGTTTGTTGCCAGCCAATCTTCCTAGTGAAACTCCATTTACAAGTGATCTTGGGTGGGGTGGAGTGGGGTGTGGGTGATAGGGATGGAGCAGACAGAGGCCTCCAGGGAGAGGCCTCCAGCTTCGTTTGAGAGGATTCCAGCATGTCTCTTGCCTTTGGTAGGCTTTCATATTGTAAACCATAATGTAACAGTTATTATCTGTCTGATCAATAAAACATATTCTAAGGAGTCCCTTAATGAGCATTTGTCATCTCCATTTAAAATCAGTAACATATTTACATAATGGAATTTAATTGAATTGTTTTCACACTGACACAAGAAATGGGGTTGTTTTAACAACTCAAATCCTTTAAATTTGGGAGCGGGGAGGGTTAATAAAGAACCAGAAAAATGGTAAATAAAATGGGAGCTTTTTATTACAAGTCCTCATTTTGCATCTTCATATTTTATGGATCATCTATCCTTTCAGCATTTATATGAATCACAGAACTAAAATATATAAAATATTTACATCCAGCTAAAAGAAACTTCTTGAAAATGTCTTGGCTCAATTTCATGGAAAAAATGAATGTTTGCTTCTAGAAAGTCAGGAGGAATAAGAATGGTACACTAAAAATATGTAGGTTCTTATCTGTATTTCAAAAATTACAACCTACGTGTATTGTCTTGAAAACATTCCTGGATATTTTAAAATGAGGTGCTACATTAATATCTTTGTTATATATTTATGCTGAATAAATTATTAAATAGTTTTGATTCTCTGGTAGCCAGGGGGAAAATATTATAGGCAGGGCTGATAATACCATGTTTTATTAAGGCTGTCTGACACTTCCCATTATAAGACCATGTTTTCTGTTGCTTATAAATTTACCAAACTTTAACTGTTCAGGCTGAAATTTTCCATGTCTGTATTAGGCCTTTTAAAAAAAAAATTCAGCCCCAAAATGGTTCAGCCATTTCTGAGAATAAAATTAGGGAAATATATGTTGTTTTGTCCATGTTAAAAAAAATGCAGGTGTCCTTTTTATTTATTTATTTTAATTTTTTTGAAGAGCTTTACTGCCCCTATCTCTTGGAAAATGGACTTGAAATTTGGCAGGGGGTTGTTTTTTGTGTCAGAGATATGCCTTTCCCTGTCTTGAAAATCCACTCCAATTTGGTAAAGTAATAAACCTTTGAAAATTGAAGTTCTCACATGCTCAGTAGAGACTTAGATTTTAGCAGCTAAATTCCTGGAAGATACCATTCACACTGGGCATGTTCCCGCCTGAGACTGAGCAGGACTTCCTCTGCAATTGCATCTCTGGGTTGCTGCAGGCTATGTTGGGACCAGGCACTTGAACTGAGAGCAGGGTCTCTTCGGTGTGCTCAGTGATCCCCCCACTGCTGGGCCCAGGCAATACTTTGCATTGACAGAGGGAAATGGACAAGATGACTGTATTGTTCAAGGCCTTTTTCTGTTGATAAAATCTTTAGGTGAATACGTGAATTATAGCCCATGTTAGAGATGGAGGGGCAGATTAATGTTTTGTATTTCCTTCGTTAGGTTTTGTTCTTATTTCCATCAGTCTTTCTCATCTCCTCTTGAAAACTATATTCTCATTATAAGGACATCCCTTGTGCTACTTAGTATTTTATTGCAATGTTACCTAGTCGAAATCTATGATGCTCTAGTGGTTTGGTTCAGCTCTCTCAATTTAGTTTACCAAGGAGCCATTTGTTCAGGGCTTTGTCTGTCTCTCTAGCTGTTCTAAGGTTGCAAAATTTGCAGCAGCACATTTGGAAATTGACTTTTTTGGGGGGAGGATGGTGGGAACGAATAAGAAACATGTTGAATGTCAAGGCTATAACTGCAACAGTGGATAATTTACACACTTGTTTCACGTACCATATGGTATCATTTTAATGGATCGATATTGCTGGTGATCTATGGCAAGTGTCAGGGCCAGCGCTATTACAGGACCTGATTCTGCAGGGTGTTCTGCTTTACACATCCATTGACTTCAAAGAGAGTTGAGGTTGCTCAGCACCTCACAAGATCAGGTCGATTGTGCTGGATAGTTTTTTCATCTTTGATTTAAGTATGAAATCAGCATAACTCATCATATCAATTGTAATACCACACATTACCAACATATAAAGGTACATTAATTTTCAATGTAGTGTTTATACCATGTCATGCACTAGTTTATATATTGGATTTAACTCAGCTTCAAATTGATTCTATTAGCTCCTATTAGCAATTGGGGAGGAAATTTGCCCAGGGTCCATTTCAACCCAATGTATTTATAGCTTAGTGTTTTACATTTGTAATCTAACAATTGAATTAGTTCCATTTAACTGGGAGCAGATGGAGTGCAATTATTGCCTTCCACATAAAAATAAAGAAGCCTGTCAATACTCATTAAATATAGATCAAGTCAAGGGTTACAGCAACTGCTTGTTTTTTTCATTAACGTAGTTCACTTTGAAATTGGCAATTAGAATTTGGAGAAATCATACAATCATATGCATAATGCATTTCTGGGATATCGACCTCGACTCCTACGTCTCATTTCAGTAACTGTGAAATTTGGGATATATAATTTATTTTGGTGGGGTTTTATTTTTTTAGCTACAAGATAAAATTGTTCCTGTGTAAGCACACTTGGAAGGTTACCGATATTAAAGTTCATGATGTTTATAAAAATTGAACGATAAGCATAGAGCCAAATTGGATTGTGTATTAAAGGAATATACACTGCTGCTATGATACTTTCCAAACTCATGGCATTGTAGCTTTAGCATTCAAGGGTCATATTACATTTAATGAAATTTTCAGTCCTTAGAAACTGTAACCACATTTCCCCTTGGGGAAGAATTTTCCCAGCAAGGAAACTGCTGCCAGCTGATTCCTAATATTGTTTTTAGACGATGAAGCTAATGTTACAGGTTTATGTTCCTGTTTCTGTTTAACTTGTTGGCAGTACCTGGATCCATAGAAATTTCATGAGAATGACTAAGAATGTGATGCACTGTATTATAAATAGATTACTTTGCATCTTGTAACATGAAAAATGGGTATAATATGCATTTTCTCCTACCCTCCAGACTCATGTCAAAGCCTGTTTGGATCTTCAAGGGTGGGATCTCTTGACAATAGGACTTGTATATGCAAAAAAGTTGCACCAGTTTAAGTTACGTGTGATTTTTAAACTGATTCAGTTAAGCCAGTGGAAAAAGCTTCATGGACACTCTCAATTTGTTTTAAAGCAGGCTTATTTGAATTTAGTTTAAATGAATTAGGAATTGATTAAAGCTAAGCCTGATTTTAAACCAAAATAATAGTGTACACACAGCCCTTTTACACTGGTTTAACTAAATCAGTTTAAAACCTGTGACCCAAGTACCCCTTAATGGCAACTGGCAAGGGGGTTATGGGAATATCTTGATTCTGATATGTACATGCTGGCTTACTAAAGAAAAACATATGAGGTATTAAATGAAAGCCAGGTCACACTAGTCCTTACTAACTATACGTATATTTCACAACAATATTATGTGAGAAGTTATGTGTATGTATACTGAAAATGTTGTTAAAGTCTGTATCAAGGCATTAGTCACCAGCAGAGGTGGAAAACAGGTTTTCCTCCAAACCAGAGGTAAGAAATGTTTCTCTCTGTTGGAATGTAAATTAAGCATTGGAAGCTAACACAGTGAATACCTATTTACATACAAAGTCAAATATTAATAACGAAATGTGAAGTCAACAAGAAAAACAAGCCATGGGTGATTATCCTGTCTGAGTACTGACAATGAACTTTGGGGGTATATGTGGGAGGCCAAGAAGACTCCCCCTCACTCTGAACCAACTGTAAATAAATTGGCAGTGGGTTTACATTCATGAAGATGGTCTCTCAGCCAACCTTGGTTGAAAACACTGAAAAAAGACTTTGGGTGAGATAATTTTTTTTAGACAGGAGCTAACCTGATAGTTACATTTAGTCTCTGGAAAGCATGTTATGGTTTTTATTGATATGTAACCATTTGTTTCCCCATATCCTTACTCACTATCTCCTGAATCTCTAACCTTTGATGTCTCCTTATTCATAGGGAAAACAAGTGCTGCGGTGTTAAGCAAAGTGCTGGTCCTGAGCTGAATCGCACAAGCTGGTCCTTTGGGGCCAACAGGCCTGATATTTCTGTGAATGGCCAGGGTCAGGGGCTGAATACCTCAAGAGAATGCTTCAAAGGGACTTGGGGTGCACCTATTGTTAACCTGCAAAGTGTAAGGGCTGGCTGAGCCACTCAAGCTCTCTCCTCTGGACTAACAGGCTGGTGGTGTTAGGGAGCTGACACTCAACTAAGAACAAGCAAGAATCCCTCACACTGATGGCAGGGGGTTAACAAAGTGACTCAGAGCCCTGGGTACTCAGAGAACCATCACAAAACCACTTTCAGTTAAACAATGTAACTTTTTCATGTGTTTTTCTTGGTTCACTTGCTTTGTTCACACATAGTACCTTTCTGTTTGTATCTTTGCTTCTGGTTTCAAGGCAAAATATTTCCATTTCCTTCAAGGAATCTTCTTTCACCCCCTCTTCCTTCTGGCTCCCCATTTATTTCATTTGCAGGACTTCAATCTCTTTCTAATACCCCTGGGAAGGAGTATGTATCCCCTTCAAGGGTGTATCTATGCAACAGCTGGGAGTGTGGGCAGACATACATGCGCTAGCTCTGTTTGAGCTAGCACTTAAAAATAGCAGCGTGATTGTTGTGGCACAGATGATGGTGGCTCGGGCTACCAGCCCGAGTACCTACCCGGGAGGCAGGAGGGATTGTAGCTAGCTCAAGCTGCTGCCCATGCCGCCATGGGCACACTGCTATTTTTCCATGCTAGCTCGAGCACAGCTAGCGTGTACATGTTTACCCATGCTGGGAATTACACCTCCCAGCTACTGAGTAGACATATCCTAAGGGACAGGCTGGAACCTATGGCAAGGACAGCCTGGGGTGTAATCAAGGAGGCTCTGCCCTGTTCTAGGACAGGGCTATTTAAACAGGAGCAGAAAGCTGGGACAGAGAGAGGGGAGTAGAAGCCATCCTGGCTGCAGCGGGTGGTGGTTTCTTTCCCAGGCTGTGGGAGTTTAGCCTAACCTGACTCACACTTGTTTTGTGACCTTTAAGTTAGGGAGCTCGGAACCAGGGTCCTGAGATGAGGACCTTCTGGGCTGCTTGTTATAATTGCTCCTGCCCTGAAACCTTATGAAATGAGGATATGCTATTTTGTTAGCATGTGTTGGTTTCTCCTTGCCCTGTGCTGTTAAAGTGAACCCACTGCTGCCCCAATTGGGGAAAATTAAGGCAGGGCCACACTGGGGCATGTGGGGATGGCCCATTCTTTACACCTCCTTTCGTCCGCATTTTCCAGGCCTCTATTTCTCTCTTTCTATACCCAGAGATTTTTGCAGTGCAGTGTTTTGTCTTTGCTCTTTTGCAGCTCCCTCTTTATAAGGCTTCACTTTCAGAATGACTTTTTCTCTGCTTGTGCACATTCTCAGAGCTGTGGGAAAATGTGCATTCTCTTGTGCTATGTCACATATAGGGATGGCTGAGATTGTAGAGCTGATGGTAGAAAAAAATTTCACACCCACAAAAAAACTTCAACAAAGCCCCCCTTTTTTTGGTCAAAAGACTCGTTTGCAATTTTTCAGATTTTCATTATAAAAATAAAAGGCCCAAAGTGTGCGCACACACACACACAAACTGGCAAAAGCCCTCATAAAATCCTTAAAAAGGGCATTTTTCACTGCAACTTCTATTTGAACCAAAGATGAAATATTTTTCATCATACTATATATATTAATGGAAAATGTTCAAGTAGCTCTGCTGAACTGGCTCTGTTCAATCATGACCGGTCTCAGATTGCTGCTTCTTGCCGGTTTCTAGCCTAACATGAACCTTCTTTATAAAAGGGATGAGATCAGAAAGAAAAAATGAAAATATGCACAGCCTTCTGCACATGCTTTTCCTGATGTTTACAAGAGTTTTCTTGAGTAGATTGCATTCAGTGGTGGAGGAAGACCACCTGGACAGTATCACCAAAAGATGCAGTTGGCTTCAGGGAGAGAGGGAAGTCCTTCATTTGAGAAAGGTATCTGGAGTTTGAGTGGCAGCCTGCTTTTGGAAATAGTGTGGGAACATCTTTGCTAATCAGAGATGAAGGGAATGGGGGATGAGGCTACTGAGTGGGGGGGGGAAGGAAAGCAGGGATCAGATCAGATACTTTGGGGTGATGGGGGGAGGGGCTGGAAAGCAAAGTAGTATGGATAAGAACCTGAACTTTTTGTGGTGTATCTGAATGTCTAATCCTTGTGAGAATTTGGCTGCTATTATGCATCATGAAGGGCTGATAGATATTTTAATAAGCCTTCAAGTTCATTCACTGCTATTAAATCACTCAACTATTTACAAAAAAGATAAATAGTACTGCTTGGAGGCACAGTGCTAAAAGAGAACAGAGGGAGAGTGACAAATTGTATGGACCTGGACCAGAGCAACTAGAAACTGCCTTCAGGCAGATTTCAAACCTAATTATAATAATGAATATCTACCCCCAGTGCTGGATTTCCATCATTGCAACAATACAAATTTGCATTTGTACAACTGTTTGCCTTCAGGCAATGTCTAAGATTTTAGCACTATACTCTGTCCCCCAAGGTTAGATTTCTTACATTTATGAAAAGATGGTCCTGACATTCCTCATTGTAGTGATTTGTATCACCAGAAGATAGATAACATTGGCTCTTCTTCCTTGTAGGATTTGTGCCTCTGGATCAAAGTTCTGTAATTATAGTGATATACTGTGTGGTAATTCCAAGGAGGATCTTCATTTTACAATGGTTAGCTGTATGTGGGATGGCAATTGCATTCTGGCTAGATGTCTGTCTTCATATCTAGATATATAGATAGATAGATATAGGAATAGAACCTTGAACTTTGTTTCTAGGATATTGTGCTTCAGAAAATATAACCTCTTTATTTTAGTGAGACCTTATTTATTTATTTCCTCAAAATATTTCAATATTAATTTCACTTCCAGCATATTCCGCAGGAAGTATTGCACCTTAGAAGGACCTTTTCCAAACCAAAAATAAACAAATATCTCTGGGTGGAAAAATTTAAATTATTTTATTTGCTTTAAAACTTTACAGATCATTTAAATAACAAAAGAGAAAAATAATAAATGTTTGTGTCTGCAATTATAGTTATCCTCTGTTGGTTTTTCCCAGAAGGGTTGGGGGATCAAAAACACGTTAAAGAGTTTTCTTGCCTAAATAGTTGGGGAAAATATTTTCCATTTTGTTTTGGGGTATTTTTAGCTCATATTTGCACACTACAATTGGAAGTTTGTGAAGGAGAAACCCTAGATAAAGATATCCTTACTGGGGTTTTGTGATTGTTTTAATTCTGTCACGATAAATAGAACACGCCCGGAAAAGGGGCAACTATTTCCCTGACAGGCAGAGCACTGAATATGTGATGTCTGCTTGCAGGCCATAGTGTAAAGCCATATATGGTGTATCCAGCAGTTTTCTTCTGGTGTCACTTCCACTGGTTCAAATTTGGTGGGTATGTAATAGAGTTTATGTGGTTCCAGATGGGACTAGACTGACCTGTATTTGAAAGAACCTGAAATCTGCACAATTAAGTGTTTTAGTTTGGGGTTTAGGATTGAGAAATGATTTCTCTCTGTCTACTGCATGAGGTAAGTATTCAGGAGAAGGAGGACATTGTAAGTAAGGAGTTCTGAATTGTTTCAAAGGGTTTCCTTTTGTTAGAGTTTCTAGCCATGCAATATATGGCGGAAGTGCTTCAAGTACCAATGTCTGAGTTGCAGATAAATTGTGATTGCAGGGGACAGTGGCACAAACTGTTAGTGTTGCCAAGATTCAACTTTTTTATGAGTCTCATGATATATATTTATCTTAAAGCCCCAATTCCTGGGGCCTTCTCTATGAGAATCTTCCAGCCCTCATGATTGCAGAGAAAATCTTGAAAATGTGACCATTAAAGACTCACAAAACAGAAGGCAAATAAACCCCCCTAATTTATTATTTTTAAAAATCGTGTTTTTTTATTTTTATTAAAGTCAATCTTATGGGTTTAGAACAGTTGAGGTTGGTAATACTAGTGTTACACCTTTCTTGTTCTAGGGATAGGAACGGGGGATGGCTGAAAATAAGGAGACAACTTCGACCTCAAATTCTGGCATGGCTGGTGTCCTGCCTTACAGCCTGTGGTGTTGCTCCCCAGCTGGGGAAAATGCGGTGCGGGGAGAAATCTTAGTTATGCTATGAAACCAGATTATTTCTGTGTTTGTGCTGATGGAGGCTGCCTTTGTTGCTAAGGAACATTTTACAGTGCTCTAAGTTTCAGATTTTATGACTGAAGTAGGGCATCCTTATGAACATATAGCAAACTTGTTCCTATGCTATAAGCTGTCGCATATTCTTGAAGATCTTTTAAAAAATGCTTCCAAATGTCAGAGAGCTCTCTAAGTAGGATGACAATGTCACATACTGATTTTAATTTGAGGTCAGTGTAATAAATACTTGATGATGATTAAAGTAAGGGCAGAACATCAAACTTTTGTAAAGTCTGCCACAGATATCATCAATATATTTTCTGAATGGACATTGATTCTTCACGTACCATTAAAGCATCAAGGTGGTGGATTTGTCAGCCAGGCCTGTGACTTTAGATAAAGAGGTTCTTGTTGAAGCATGAATTTATGTTCTTAACTTTTTAAACATGACTTTTTTTTAATGCTCAGGAATGGTCCAGAATTCCAACCGTGATAGGCTTTGAGGCTGAAGTTCTCTGAATAGCCATAGAGCAGGTACTGCATATGTATGAGCAATACAAGCTTTCCAACAGAGCTCAGCTAATGTTTTGAGGCTGCAAAAACTCTTGTTCTTCTTTTTGCGGATACAGACTAACACGGCTGCTACTCTGAAACCTGTCGTTTTGAGGCTGGTATGGCGAGACCATTTCTAGAGGAGGGACCTTTCCAGTGAGACTACAAGGGACAAATGGAATTATCGCTTGTGATGGCCTTTTCAGTAGTGTGGGCACTTGACCCCTGGGAACACCCACTCATTTCACAGAGCCCACTGAACACTCTTCAGGTGACAGTTCTATTTTGTCACTGTTGATCTGCACCAGACTCAAAAAGCTCAAGATCCCAAATCCCTAGCCAGTTCCTCTGCTATGGCTTTGATTAAGGGCTTGTCTACACGGTGCATTACTCCACACTAGAGGGGTGTAAATTCTCATGTGCACTAGCACGTGTTAATATAGTATTGTTTGAAATAGGACAATATTAACGCACATAAGGGGCCTTCTGGTGCATGCCAGAGGGGTCCATATGGGCCATTTAGTGTGCAACATGCTAGTGCACTCTAGAATTTATACCCCTCTAATGCAGACTAAGGCTCCGGGTAGACAAGCCCACAGATTTGACACACTGCACTTTGGGGAGCTGAATCCATGGACAAAGTTGTCCAACTCTGAGAAGATATTGAGAACACATGCTTTCTAGGTATGGATACCTAATACAGTACTATACACCCAAATGTAATACTTGTGGAGGACAATAAACCTATTGGAATCAGAAATGGGAGGGTGTTAAAAATGTAGCTAGTTCTGCTGTATTTGTATAGTTGCCAACAATTACTTTATGCTGATGCTCAGAGAGCTGTCCTAGTGTTATTTCACTGAAGAAAGTGCTACTTGTAAAAGACAGAACTTCACCGTCTGACTTCACACCAGGGAGTGCACTGCTTTCTAGAACAGTTCAAGATGGGACCATTGACTGGCTCATAATACTCAAATCAGAATATAGCACCTACTTGTATCTTCTGTCCTCCAATCACATTTCATTTCAAATGATCCAGCAGATCAGAATGTCTGGTTAAGCCATCTTAATTATTTAAATTTTTCATTTACTTATTGGAGGGGAAGAAATAAACATGTACGTAATATTGCTGCTATCAGCCTTGTTGTATGCTCACCTTCTTGGTTCTCCTTGGCTGTTTTTCAGAGAACAATCCAGTCTGTAGCACAAGGCTGATCATTTTACTGCAGCATATATGTGACTGACAGACTAAATTAATAGAGTTACAATATAATACTTTTTTCATGTGGAGAAATTTCACAATGTGTAAAAGGGAAATAGGTCCTAAAAATGAAGGGCTAGGTCCTTTGTTGCTGCTGAAGAGCACCTTGTGCAGCTCACAAAGGAGGGTCAAAATGGTGCAAGGTCACTTTTGCACTCCTCAGTCCTGAGCTGGCTGTGTAAAAGGTTAGTTCCCCTGCATCGAGGCTGCAGGCAGCTCTAAGTTACATAAGCTGTTAACACCCACAAGGGCAGTGCTTAATTTGTAATGAAAGAGGTGCTGGGCGCAAGCAATGATTTAGTTTCATAACTAATGCAGCAAGCCCAAAGGTGGTGGGGCTGTGAACTGCCAAGCCTAGAATTGCTGAGGCTCAGCCTTGGCAAGCCCTGGCACAAATTAAGCACTCTGCCAGGGACAAAATATAGCCAGAAATCATCTGGGCATCAAGGTAGCCAGGGTCATGCCCCTTACATCAACTGAATGGGGAGGAGATGTCATAGAAGCTTCTTTTTTGAACTAGATGATCTTCCTGCAGCATGATGACCTTCCTGTGGCCGGTAACACAGGTGTTAGAGTTGCTTCCTCCCAACAGTCTGGCATAAAGCAGCCACAGCACAGGATTTGAGCTGAAAATTTAACATAGTGAGCCTTTTCAGAGGGCGAGTTCCGAAAGTGGGAGGTCATGGAGGGGCAGTGACATGGTTGTTCAACTAGTAACACTATACCTAGGTTGTGATGACAACCATCTTGGGCTCTTGCTTTGTTTTTTTTCAATGTTTGTTGAAAACTGGATATATTATTATGATTGCTTATTGTATTCTCCCTCGTGGCCACTAATATTCCATCATCCTGGTCTGCTTTGGCTGCCCATTTGGGGGAAAAAAATGACCTGTGAAGTGGTAAAAGATATTTCAATGTGAAAATAATTTTGTTGTTTGGCAGAACAAATCCCCCTGGCATTTTGTCATTTAGGATGTCAGGTTATTATGCTGAATTATGTTGAATACATTATACAACTATATGACTCACTTAAATGATGAGTACTTAAGACAGTATATTGTATGTTACCTGCTGAAAATAGTTCTATCTCTAGTGACAGCACACTTTATGGCTTAGCAACTGAGATTAAATACGGAGAAGACAGAGATAAACTTTCATGTAGAATGTTATAAACCTGTTGAGACACAGCGATCTGAAGACCACCCCTTTGCTTTACAAATGGTCAGGGTTATAGCTGTTCAACTAGGTCTTTATTTCTGAGGTGAGAATGACTAGTAAAGAGGTTACTAAACTGTGGCCTGCAGGGCACAATTGTTTGGCCACGGAGCTGGCTGGTCCTTTACGTCTGGTTCTCCTTGCTTCTAGGTGCTAGATCACATTTCTCCCCTCCCCCGCCCCCTCCCCTTGCATTAACTTTTTTCCTAGTCTTACTTTTCCATATAAACAATTCCATATAAACATCACCACAAGGGTATTACTGGGTTACCAATGGGAAGGAAGGTGGTCCACACAACAATGAATGCGTATATAAAAACTTAGAGACAAGGTGGATGATGTAATATCTTTTATTGAACCAACTCCCGTTGGTGAGAGAGACAAGCTTTCGAGCTTACACAGAGCTCTTTTTCTGAGGTGAGAATACCCCTAACTGGAGCTGAATTATCTGTGCTTTCCAAGTGACTGAACGTCTGCCCCACCATCAAACCTGATACCACTATCCTTATGTTAAAACTTCACACAGATTAAAGACAGTCGACTCCTCAATCAGTGCTGTTCTTCAAAGGCTCTAGAGTGTGTAAAGGGAATTTGGCTTTGGCTATGAATGACTTGAATTTTATTTTTTAAGCTTGGTGACTTCTGCCGGAGTGAACAGTGATCTATGGGAACAAATCAGCTAGCCACAGCAGCGGGGTTATTGGACTTCTTCTGTTTATAAAGCTGAATGTCATTTTGTCCACATTTGTTGAGCTGATCTAGACTTACGGCTCATTTGTGCCATGTACGCTCAACCCAGTACTGCACTGCCCCGGGGGGATCATACACATTGCTGCACCGCTTCATAGGTGCAGCTTACTTTCTTCCCCTCCCTCAGGAGCTGCCCAGCTCCATTGGACAACACATAGGGGCAGAGGAGCCACAGCTAACCCTCATCTCCATTCCTCTTTGCTCCTGGGGCAGCGATTGTGCCTGGTCCTTACATGGATTCGTGAAAAATTTGGTTTGCTGCTATTTGTGGGGTCATATTGTTCATTGTACACAGAAGGGTATAGTTCAAGAACATTATTTATTAGTTATTCTCTTGCTTAAAAATATGCAATCATTCTCTCAGGGGGGCAGAAGCAATGCCATGTGACTAAGGTGACCAAATTAAATGTCATGCATAGTAAGCAGCCAAAGTGAATAGTATTGATTTAGTTGGGAATTGGTCCTGCTTTGAGCAAGGGGTTGGACTAGATGACCTCCTGAGATCCCTTCCAACCCTGATATTCTATGATTCTATGTGCAACAACCTGTAGGCTCACATTTGTTCAAATGAGCTATCTGGAGAATACCTGTGAATATCCAGTATGTTTGCTCAAATTAGAAATGATTCACAAAGAGAAGGTCAAAATCAAAACAACCCCAAAGTAGTTCAGTTGACATCATCTTTTGAGCCCATATACAAGCATGCCTCAGGTTACTGCATGATATGTGGATATGGTATACAAATTCTCATTCTCCATAGATCAGTCACTTGTCATCACTTTGATATTAAAATCAATGCTGAATTTATTTGCTACATCTCTACAGTTCATGCATAATGCTCTTCATAAATTACTTATACTTAAGCATTGCTGCCAGATTACTTCAAGAAAAGACACAAAAGGCTTCAGGAATATTGCTAACTATCTGATGATACTATGTGTGCCTATGTTGTTTACTTATCTGACATTTTTGCCAGTCATCAGGCAATAATTCCAATCAATGAGTTAATGATATACACTTGGCTTGCATAGTAATGCAACCAAACAAGCCCGCTAGTCATAAAAGAAGTGATGCAATTTAGTTACATATTTTCCAAGGACACACTGATATATGGCTCAGATGTAACTTCCTCACTCAGACCATATTTCGTTAGAGTATCAAACTCTAAACACGTGCAACTCTAGAAAATAAAGTTTTAAAGCAAGATGTGTAAGCATGGCTTTTTATGGACACTTCTTGGCCAGTATTAGCTTGCTGCAATAGTTCTCTTCAAAGTGGAAGCCTGGATGTAGCGTATCCAATGAACAAAGTCAGCTTCTGTTGTTTGTGGTGTTCTCTCACTCTTCAAATTGTTCAGTCATCCACAGGACATGACTTCCAATGTGCCAATGGATCCTCTGTTCCACCTAAGGAAGCGTGGAATTTCACCAACCAGTGCGAAGACAGCAGTGATGAAAAACATTGTAAGTAGCTCTCGGTGGGCTTCATCAGAAGTGAAGTAAAGTTTTTTTTGTAGTACAGTTTGGTAGCTTTACTTATAAAATAACTAGCAGTGAACAGAAGGGCACAGAATTTCATTTTGGATGAAACTTCATGGAATTGTAGTCCATCTATTGTTTTTCTTTTGCTCAAATGTTACCTGCTTAAATTTCAATTTATATCCAAATCTGTATAACTTTAATGGATTTTTCTTATTCAAGGTACGTCACTAGATGAAACTTCCGCCCAACCCTGCTTTCCTTTAATTCACAACTGCTTATTAGAGTCAAAATGTATTAAATGTTAGCTAGATACAAACTTTTCCCCTGGAATTCAGGTCTGCTCTAAAAATAATTTTGTGAAAGAATTTTGGTAAAAATCTTTGTTGCAGGTCCATGAAAGTTCAGTAATAAATGCTTGTTTTGTTTCGGTACAGGAATAGTGATCAAAGTAACACAGCTAGAGCTCACACAAAGTGCTAAGTGAGCAAACAAATACAAAAAAAGTTATGAATTTATACCTTTGGCTTAATAACTTGAGATGTCATCAATGTGGCTGTGGTCAACTAGCCCTAAAACAGCCATCCAGACAATCTGAGTCCTCAAGCTAGCTGCAATTACCTCGTTGAACTGAATTTACAGCTGACATTTACCTTTGCTATAACATTAAGCTACATTTCAACGTACATATAACAATGCCCAGCACAAGAGTTCTGTTCCCTGAGAACCCTATTCCTGGACCACAAGAAGGAGTTTGGATTTCCTGAATTTTGTGATTTTTAACTTAGAACCTGGAGGCATTTAAGTTTTTACCAGAGACTACCTTGTGGCAGTAGCTCCAGAAAACAGATGTTCACGTTAGCAGGTTACAGGCTTAGAAATGTGTATCCTGCAGACATAACCCACTTCTATCTTCCTGCTCAACCAAACCAAAGGTTAAGCATTCTGTATGCAGTATCATGGTACAGTAGACAGGATTATGAATTACCAGACAGAAAATTAAGTCCACTGAACCCCCTCACAAATGCAGTGCCAAGCATGTATCTTGGTAAGTTTCAACATAATAGCAGTTTGAACCCAAGGGATGTTTGTATGTTATGTCCAGCTGTACCTGAAAAGCTCAGTTTGACTATGTAGTATATATGGTCCCTGGCTGCTGTTTCCTCTACAGAAGAATATTTCCTCCAGGCAGATAGGTCACTGAAAGACACTCTCTGCTACATTGGCAGAATGTACAAGAAAACATGCTTTTTAGTTAATTTCTATGGCAGTTCTTTACACACTCTTGTTCAGCCCTATGCATAATTGTGCTACAGGAGAATCATTCATGTGAAAGCAGGAGAGGGAATCAGAGACCCCAAAAGACTCTTCTATAAAAATTATATCACAGGCAGCAGGGAACAGATCTAAAGAGGAAACAGACTTGAATTTAAATTAGAAATGGGAGAGCCACAAAATTGGAAATCTGGATTTCAAACAGGGTTTGGGAGCGTCTGAATCTGAAGAGTTAGATCAGATTTGTCTACACGTGGAAGCTATCACAAAATAAATTAGTGTGTGAATTTAAAGTGCAATACTTATTCCTCACTAGCTATCAGTGCTGACAGTCTTATTCCACACTAAAAGTGCCTTTGTGTGGATTAAGCTAAATTGCATAAAGGGACTTTAACATGAATAAGTGTGTCCACGTGGACAAAAGAGCTATTCTGGACTGTTCCCTTTGTAGACAAGCCCCAATTGTTAATCATAAAATTCAGATGCAGATCTGGGTTCTGATTTTGAAATATAGCCCTATCATTGCCCACTGACAATCAGGGCTGTTTAGCTCAGACAAAAACACGGAATCTGGTCTTTTGCTTAGGCCTCAAAACTGCACTCTGATGTGAATGGATGGACCCCTGTGCCCACACAGAGCTCCACTGATTTAATTTGGTCTCTATAAGGGGATTAAGGGTTTTATCTGCATGAATCAGATTCTAGGACTGGAAGCTCAAATATTATACTTTTATCACCATTTTGGTCTCATCTTTTCTCTTTCACATCTGAGCTGTTTGTGCCTGAGAGAGAGTGGGATAAATTGTATATATATTGTATTTTGAATCACCTTTAAGCTGTGAGCTTCTATTGCAAAATATTCACTGGGGGAAAATGATAAAACTGCTCTTTTTAAAAAAATATTGCATTCCCAAGATAGCACTCTTGAAAATAATATATATACTGTATGTGTGTTGGCTAAACTTTTAACTCTCCAAAAGCACTCAAAGAGCCATTAAAAATATACACATTATTTTCACTGGAAGTGTCTTTCTTTGTTGAGACAGTATCTTATTACCAAAAATTCTTTAACAGTGTGATGCAGTGTCTCATGTTTCTAGAAAGATTATCAAAATTAAATAGACACAGTTCAACTTGAAATGTAGTTTGTTTCTCTGTTGAGAGTTAGACAGATTTTTTAACTTCGGGATGGCTTTAAAGACTTTGTTTTGTTAATAACACTGCAAAACAAACACTGAGAAAAATATGTTTAGAACTACCCACACATTTCTTCCTCCTCCTCTCCGCTCCCCAAGCAGTAACTTTATCTGCGTAAATTTATCTTCCAGCAAATTACATTGGACAACTTTCAAGTTAGATGTTCTGTGAAAATAAATAGAACTGATCTTTTAAATAATAATCATGAGTGATCAAGAGTTTTAATTTAAAACAAAAGAACTGTGCTTCTTATTCTAACTTGTTCACATTTTAATTTGATTTTTCACCTCTGGGAAATCTCCTGAGATAAGATTGAGTGTGATTCAGTTTATTTTATATAATAAGGCAACTATGCTCCAGCAGTGTTTGTGGTAATGAACCATTGGCATTGCTCTTCAGCCACTGAGAGATATATCACATTATCAAAGATGAAAAGAGCAGCAAAAAATTAGCTGCTGGCTCAGCTAATCTATACATTAATCTACACCACAAATGCCTAAGCCAGTGCTGTCTGCTCCCTCTTTTGCACCTCATAACTAATCATTGTGTTGCATTGATGTGGACACAGAAAGAGACATGCCCACCATAGTATGGTTGAATGCAGAGGATGCAACTGTGTTTAAAACTGTTACCCAATGGTGGTGAGCCTCCTCCTCCCCTCTCCCCTCCCCCCCAAATTACTGTTCCATTGTGGACCAAAACTGGCAGCAATGGTCCTGGCTTCTACAACCCTGAAAATGGATATGAAAGCCTCTCTGGGACCCTGATTGAAGCCAGCCATGATCCACTCCCATCCTCCATGCTGGAGGTAAGAGAGACAAGATGAGGTGAACCACATGCTGCGTGAGACATAGGAGATACCCTCTCACTGTGCATTGTCATGCTGTAGACCAATGCCCAAGCAGCCCATTGCATTAAAGGGACTTCAAATCAGACTTTTGTTATCGCATCAGCCACACTGGAACTCATCGCAGGAGACAACAGCAATCAGCTTGGGTCTCTCTTGCCCCCCACCCTTGCATCAGGCATCTAGAGAGGAATCCACTCATTGCTTGAGGTGCTCCAAGAAAATATCCTACTCTGTGTTGGATAGATATACTCCATCCTCTCTAAACAGTTTTGGGGGGCTGTTAAATTTAATTCCCTTATGGGAAATCACTATACCCCCTTGTCACTTTTATATACTTACCAGTTTCTCAGTTCACTTCTTTCTTGGCCTGGTCAGTCTTGGCAGGTCTGGCGACTCCTCACCAATCTTGTCGTAGTGTGAACAGATCAAGACTATTTGAGGGAAAGGAATGAAATGTGGCTGAAATCCCTCTTTATTCTAATGATCAAACTAAACCCTTTTGCTGTGCCTAAATAATTCTCCCCCAAGTGAATAATGATCACCAGCTGGGAATGGAAACAGCCTGCCATAGAGTGGATGAGGGGCACTAGCTGATCCCACAACCTTCCCTGATACCTCAGGCAGGCAACCAAAATGGGGACATCTAGCTGTGAGCCAGATTTTTGCGAGGTGCCTCTTTATACGCCCAATACATTTTTTTTAATTAAAGCTAATGTTAAAATTATATAATACATAGGATAAGAAAAGAGTGTCTGTACATCTAGGTATAGTACTTAAATTATCCAAAAGTACAAAGGTTGGTTGAAAAGTCATACAATACATAGAGGACATAATCAACAATAACCTAAATAAGGTTAATAAATTTAATGATACAATTTAGATATTAGCATCCAAATATTTGGGCACATGAACAGTTATGCAGAGAGTTGGTTATGGAAAGCAAATATATCAATGAGTGAAGATGGACAAACAGTGGCTCTGAAGCCAAAGGGATGACTGCTTTTATTACCTTCACGGGGCAAGTAACCTTTTCACCACTCTCATTCAGCACAATTTTGGTACCATGACAAATCTGATCTGCTTTTAACTGACAATGTCAAGATGACTTTTCCTTGATCCCATTGCAAGTTTCCTGTGGCAACACTTTGTTAGATTCATTGCTCTTTGAACCAGAAACTATTTCCCCTACGCTGAAAGCCCTCAAAAAGACCACCAGGAAGACTGCTGTAAATGGTACTGCTTTACTGACCTTATTGCAAACTTGGGGAATATAAGGACTAAATCTCTTTTTATCTGAATAATGATTGGTTTTCTGCGGTCTGCCCATGGTCCCCTTGAACATGGCCAACTTTTTAGTAATCTGCAAACTACACACTCAGTGCAAAGATTGGGGACTCTCTTTACCCCTTTACTCTTGACCTGCAATTGTAGATGAAGCCAGGCCTCGATGAATTAACTCTACCACAAACTGAATTACTTGCAGTTCTGGGATGGGCCATACATGAGGTAGACCTGGCGCGCCTTGAAATCCATAAACTCTGAAAATCCTGCTTTGTAAATTTGGAATGTCCGTGTGGCAACGGAGTGTCACGCTAGTCTGAATGCAATCTGTAATCTAGGTTGCACATGGTATGAAGCATCGCTATTGTGTCCTTTCAGCCTGTGTTGCTAATTCCCAAAATCTGAAAGTGAGACAGAGTATCGATCATGCCATTATTAACACCTAGGACAGGTCAGGCTAGATGATCATAATGGTCCTTTCTGGTCTTGGAATCTGTGTTTTCATGCTGGAAATGAACTAACTTATCCTGGAATCTGTTATGCAAATAAAGATGGACACCAGGATAGAGAAAAACCCCAGAAATATGATGTCTTTGGTGATTCCCTGGATGATCCAGCCACCTCTGAGCACACCATTTCCCTTGGAAGTTGTGACGGGGTATACAAACCCTGCACTGGTTAGGTGAGGGTTAATGAACCGCTGGAAGCTCAAGCAGCCCTGCCTCACCACACCTACAAGATACGGCAGGGCTGGGGGAAGCTCAGCTGACTTAGCAGCAGCCCTGAGTGAACCACACACTTCCACATCTTTAACTCTTGGAGGATACTGTGGCTGAGAATACGGATTGTTCACACAACCACAACCAATCTGAAGGGAAGGTTGGCCAGACTCTGAACAATTACTCTGGTACTATTGTTAGTGGTTCACCTTTGGCCATTGAGCTAGACTACAGCCTGTGAGAGGCCCCTTGAAGGAAGGGAAGCCTGGTGAGGGTGCTTGTCAGTTTGTTGGTTTTCTTTTTTCCTTTTTGTGGGCCTCTGATATCCCAGAAGGGGTAGACTTCCACAGGACTCAGCCAGAGGGCTGAGTCTCCCACAACGGGATCATCCTGACTCTGAGGACGGCAGGTTGGGGAGTACAGGGCCCCGTCACACCCCAAAGGGTGACCAACATAATGACAGACGTACACTTGGAAGTCCATACCACCAGCAGTGTCTAAGTGGACCTGCAAGTCCACATCCAGCGATCACTCTGCATGCCAAAATGATACCCCATTGTATTCTGACAAAAACATATCCCAAAACTTTAGGTCCTCTCTCATTTCCTTAGTCAACCAAATATAGTGATGAGGCCTGGTAATACCAATTGTGGCTGCAGCTAGTGTATATTAAAATTACTTGCAGGAGCCATAACCCTGCATGCAAAATTTAGATGGCCAGTGATAACCTGCAGCTGTCAGAGGCATGATTGATTGCCAGAATGATGGATAATAATTCTCACAATTCTGCCAATTTTTCAAAAGAGTGATGAGAAATACTTGCTGCAGTATCCAATTCCAAATGGGTATCAGGACAGCTCATGTTTTTCCTTGCTAATGGTACTCCCAGGCTCTGAGAAAGTGTCCGTTTCTGTCCTTCCTACAAAAAGAAAATCACCAAGATAATGGGTGACTTCTCTAAGTCTGGATTCCCTGATTCTAATGCAGAACTAAGCTTTTCAAAGGCTGTGCAGGAGGCGGAGCATCCCATTGGTATAATTTTGTTCAAGTAAAATTGTCCCTTGAATTGAAACCCTAACAAACTAAGTCAGAAGGGTGTACAGGCAGCAGCCTGAAGTCTGACTTAATACAATTTTTTTGCTATCAGAATTCCTGCTTCACACATCCTTATGTTCAGTGCAGGATTGAAGGAGGGACAGCATACCATGCAGACAGCAGGATCAATAGCAATTGGGAATCCTGTTGGTACTGAAGTGGGGAGGGGTGGAGAACAGGACTTTCCCCTTCTAAACCTGGGGTGGGCTCCCCTACTGTGCCAGAGACAGCCCCAGCCACTCCAGCAGTGGGTACGAGGCCATGGGATCCCGTCAGTAACATCTCACCAATGGCCCCCGTGTTCCAAACGGTCCATAAGGAGGGAATACCATCCATAATTCCCAGAGGCATTACCACCAAATGGGGATCCCCCACTGCAGAGGGGCTAGAAGTGCCTCCACCTCCCCCGTAGCCTCACCAGCTGAAGCAGAGTGTAAGGCAGCCTCAGAAGCCCCCACCAAAGCAGGGCGTTCAGCAGGCTGTTTCTCCCTGGGGCCCAGGTTCCTCCTTTCAGTTGCTGCTCTTGTTCCCCTCTCTGCATCCTCTGGAGCGTCTGATCCCAATTTACAGTGACTAGGTCCGGAAGCTAGAAGTTCTTTGGTAGCCGTAATACGAGTTAGAGCTCCAGGGCTAGCCTTGGCAGCCACTATCCTCAAAACTTCTGAGAGGGCACTGCTGGGGCTGTTTAGAGGAATCGGCTTGCTCTCGGGTTCCCCTAAGCTGCCAGGTACATATCTTCTGCTCTGGCAGTGACCCCAGAGTTGCTGCTCTGCTTCTCTCATTATGCAGCTAATCACCAAACCCCACCAGTACCCCACTGCAGAATGGCAGCAGTGATGGATGGGGCATGCTCCAGTGTCTGAAAGAAGTATACAATGTCTCTCCTGTTCCCCATGCTGGGCGGGAGGAAGGGGGAAAAGAGAAAGAAACAGCCCCTTCCTCCTGAACACATGGTGAAAGAGAATAGGAGGGGGAAGCAGGGGGACTGCATGGAGCACTGTCCTACCTGCTCCTGGTTGAGATCTTCCCCCGCCCCTGCAGGTGTTTCTGATGCTCATGGCCCCATCAAACTGGCACCCCAACTAGCGAAGTGAGCATTAGTCTAATTTAGTGCCCATTCATGAAAGGTGCTGAATGTCACCTGGAAAGTGCTGAGTTCCTTATCCATCCATTGATGAGATGACATCCCCTGAGTAAGCATTCAGTAACTTTCAGGATTAGGCCCTTGGAGATTTCTGGGACTGGGTTCATACTTTCCTAATAAATGTTATAACTATGTTGCTAAAAATCCAGGGTTCAATACAGTGACATGAAAGACAGCGGCGATAAAAATATTTGTGTTAAATGGTTATTTCCTAGTGTTTAATCTTCATTACTGCATGAGAAAGCCCAGTGTTGACATGAATAATAGTGTGTATTGAAGCATTTGAAGTAAATGGTAACTTGATGATATTTGCAGTATCTCTTAAGAACAATTTTTATGCATATGAAGTATTTTGCTAGCCTCCACAGTTTTCTGTACATTTGTAAAGATGGTGAAAATGCATATATTTGGGACTTTATATGTGGTGGGAAAAGGGCCTGTATTATATCTGCAGTAGTAAAACAGGACATGAGATCGTCCAGGAGATAGACATTGACTTTTTTTGCAACCATCATCCTCCCCTCCTTGTTATTCCCACTGCATTGTTTATTGCTATTACTCATTGTGTCTGGTCTACAATTTAGAAAGTCTTTTTAGTCATTTAGGCTATTTCTGGGTGTTTTATAAGTAATAAGTAATAACTAAGACTAAGATTTTGTCATGGTTATTTTTAGTAAAAGTCATGGACAGATCATGGGCAATAAGTGAGCTTTTACTAAAAATAATCGTATAAGCTGTGGGGCAAAAGCAGACTGCCCCGGCTTCAGCCCCCGCTGCGGGGCAGGGGCTCAGGGCCCGGCTGCAGCCCCAGCTGAAGCTACAGCTCCAGCCCTGGTTTCAGCTGCTGACAGGTGAAGCAGAAGAATTCACGAAGGTCTGGTAAAGTCATGGAATCAGAGACTGTCATGACCTCCGTGACTAAATCATAGCCTTAGTACTAACTAACAATTTATAATTTCATTTGTATCTATTTCTCTGGGTATGGTTGCATTATATATTTGCTTAATGAGTCAAACCTTTACTGCATACAGTTTCTGAAAACAGGCCTCTTTGATTAGGTTCCTCCTATGAAACATGTGACTTTGAAACTGACCTTTGCAATATGATGCATGATGGGCACTTACAGACTGGATGGACTAGGAGAAATGGCCTGAGCAACATGGGATCTCCACATTCTGACCACAATGGGAATAAAACTGGTAAGGGTCCCGTATATTTTAAAAAAGGAATAACTATGTCTTTATGAACTCCCACCTGTTTTATTTCACCAACTTAAAATACTCATGTCATGTTGGATGAATTGCACTGAACAACAGGCTTGCAATTATGTTGTGTGAGGTAGAATCTTTTGTGTCCAGAGATGTTTAGTTATCTGTTTATAATCACATTGTTTCTTAAATATTAGGTCTATCGTGGGCAAAAGTGTATGCCTATTTGGCCCTTCCAAATGAGCAATTAGTTATATAATTAGTCACTTGGTGTGCAATAACCACAATTGCAAGCATTTTCTGAAAGTGTGGGCCTATTCTTTAGATATTCATATTACTGTTCTGGGTACTGGGTGGCTCCTAGTAAGCATTTTTTGATCTATATCCCGATCAACCTGTGGTCCACAGACCCCGATCCACAGAACTCCATGAATCTAGCTCCTCCTGCTGCACTTGATACACCACCTGCTTTGGGATATCAAGGATGGATCAAAAGCAAGGTCACTGCCCTGCACCAGCCAGTAGAGCTGGCTTTGCATTGGGAGAAGCAAATGTTGTCACCCTTCAATGGATGTTGTGCTTCTGAAAATATTGTATTTGTGATGAGGCCAATTACTTTGGGAGCACCAACAGGATGATGCACCTCCACACTGCCTCCAATAAGGCCAGTGCCTGTATAGTTCCAGTTGGGACCATATTAAACTACCATTTTAGCAAAGGTTGCACTGGAGCACAAACACAGAGCATCCTCTTGAGTTATATATATTTTAAGCATATTCCTGACCAGCATTTCTTTAATGATCTTGAATTTTATCAATAAATCTGAGCTGTGCAGCCTACAGGCAATTTCCCTCATTCGTGAAATAGGAAATCCATTCAATAATCATGACTTACAATTTTTGATTAATTATCTTTTTCTGAGTTAATCTTGGCTGTCACCTGGAATTTTATACTTATTAATCAAGTAATCAATCTGTTTATATGAGAGATGTTTTGGAAGCCTATTTTGAAAATCAATTGGGATATTAAGAGGTGTGCTGCATCAATGTAAGAAGTCAGCAAAAGCTCAGTGCGCAGTAACTATAAGCAAGATATGGATCATTCTAAAAAATTATAATCTGTTCATATCAAAATATATGTAGCCTAAAATATCTGCCAAATGAATGGTATGAACGGAAAAAGAAGAAAATTTAGGGTTTTTTTTATTGTTTTAAAATTGTTTTTAATTAAACCGATCAGAACATCGTGATTACTAGAGTCTGAGGCTTCAAAAGTGTCAGCCTTACTTTCTCTACTTACTTCGCTTTAAAAGAGAAAAATTGAAACCTCTGGAAGACGATGGCATATATATATTTATAGATATAGTGGTTTCCACAAAATCTGCATTCTGTGTGTCCTTAAGCTAACATCCCACATTTAAAAAAGTGACCCATTTTATTACTGAGGTTGGAAGTGGTTTTCTGGAACACAGTTAAGGAAACAGTTATTTGAGAGTTATACAAGTGCTGGGTGAATCTCACTTCAGGCTTGCTCCAAAGCCCATTGAAATGAATGGAAGGACTCCCATTGATTGTTGGCTCTGTTACTAGAGGCCTGGTTATTCTTCCTATTAAGGTTACCTGACACTTCCCATTATAAGACCCTGTTTTCAGTTGCTTATAACTTTGCCAAACTTTAACTGTTTGGGTTGAATCGTATCATGCTGGGTGTCTGCCTCAGGTTAAACATTTATGGAAAATTTTAACCAAACCAACTCAGTTATTTCTGAGAACAAGGCTAGGGGAAAATAGGCAGTTTTGCTCATGTTAAAAAAATTCTGGTGATCTTTTCTTTGAGTTGCTCAACTCCCCCCACGCTTTGGAGCAGGGTCTTCAAACTTTACAGGGGGATGGCCTTTGTGCCAGGGATGTACTTTTTGACATTCCCATGAAAATCTGAGAGAGATCACATGAGGAGCCGTGAGAGAGGACATATGGAGGGTGAGGGATAGCTCAGTGGTCTGAGCATTGGCCTGCTAAATCCAGGGTTGTGAGTTCAGTCCTTGAGGGGGCCACTTAGGGATGGTGCAAAATCAGTACTTGGTCCTGCTAGTGAAGGCAGGGGGCTGGACTCTGACTTTTCAAGGTCCCTTCCAGTTCTAGGAGATAGGATATCTCCATTAATTAAATTATTATTATTAAATGGACTGGCTGGGCAAAGAGCCTGGGACAGTCTAGGTGAGAAGAATGGAACTGTGATGAGGAGCCGGGGGAAGAGACAAGACCGATATGGGGAGAGATAGAAGAGGGTCATGGTTGGGGAGATGGCTAGAGGGGATGGTCAGAAGAGTCTGTACTCACTAGAGTTCCATCCCTTCCAGAGCCTGGAAAGGAACCCGAGATCCCTGTGTTTCTCTCTTCCTTTGTTGTCAACAAATATTTGTAACACCTACTGACAAAGTGGTCCATGCATTTTTACAAACCTAGAAAATTGTGCACAAAAATAAACCACATTAAAAGAATATTATTACAGTTGCAAAATAAGTCATGCACTCAACCTTAATTCCAACATTTCTTAACTTTTATCTGTGCAACCTTAATTTGGCCCTGTTGTGCATATGCCTAATGATACAGTCTTTAATTACAACTATTTTTTACACAGAACTGCTGCCTCATTCTATGGACAGGATGGATTGTGCTCAAAGGGGTGTAGTAAAAATAAATGTATTAATGTTTATGAAGCACTCAGATACTATTTAATACGCATCATAGAAAGCCCATGAGGGAGTTATTAATTCTGTCTTCAGAGCAGGGTTTGCATAATGTACAGTCAATAAGGCCTGGGTCCTCATATTGAACAGTGAGTAGAATACAAAATATTGAATATCTGCTTATTCTTTTAACATAGTTTGTAATGTATACCACAAAAAATATCCTGGAAAAAGTCCTATTTATATCTATTTATAGATAAATCTCCTCAATGTAATTATTTATTTATTTCCCTTTCAGTTACCTTTTCTAATTACCAAATAATGTAATTTTTCTGGTATGTTCTATAGATTTGTTAGAATACCACTGGTTTTTAAACCTTCTATTTTATTCTTGTTCTTTTTTTAAATAGCCTATTTCCTCTTATTGTCCTCTGAAGTGGCCTCATCTTCTGCAACTTTAAGGAGCAGAGTTTTCCTCCCTACTGATAGCAAACACATTTGCCAGGTATTTGGACTGCACCTTCCTTTCATTATATTCTTGTCATTGTGATTTGCTGGAATAATCAGAAGTTTTCTTTGTCCTAGATTGCATTTTACTATTGGATTGGTCAAATGAGGGGAATATTGATGGTGGGACTCCAAACACATTCTAATGGTACTTTTAAAAACATCTGGCAAGAAGCAGGAGGGCTACAAAACCAATGGAGAACAAATGTGATCACAATCAATAGCACTGAAAAATTTGAGGTTTGTAAATTGCTACAATGTATATTTATAATGGGGAGATTAGCATATTGTGTGAAGATAAATATAAAAATTATCTTAGATCTGGAAAATAATGTGAATCAAAGAAGGGATAGATACACATTTTAGCTATTCGAGACCAGTATAATTTATTATTGCTTGAGCTCATCTTGTGGTGACGTGAAAGCTAAAAACTGAAACCCACTTAAAATGTGCTCAGATTTTATACAGAACAATCACTCTTATAACATCATAAATTGGAACCTATCCATAACAATTACTTGTTTTGGAGCTGAGACTAGTTATTGTATTCTTTCAGGCCCCAAAGAAGTTAACTGTTTTGATGGACTGGAGCTTTTTTGTATATTTGTTGGCTGTGAATTTCTATAGAGATTTGCTAGGTGATTAAATATTTACAATATTAGTCTACTTTGAGACTTTGTTACACGATATATTTATGCAGTCATTTCACTAGTTCTCAATTGCTGTAACCTTCTAAAAGATTGCTCAATTAGTTTCAACATTTTTATACATTAATCTACGCAGACCACTAGCACAGTAAGGGATAGCATCATAGTTACAAAATGACATCATTCATAATGTATTCTCACATTCTGCAGAATACTGTTTTAAAAAACATCAGGGTAATTTTACTCCTAGCTTGTTTATTATGAGGAACTGGCTATTATGCTTACCCTTCAGGTAAGGACCATCTGGTTATAAGAGCTCAGTAAGTCTCTGCCTTGTAATACTTCTGAACAAATGCCTGATTATGCAATATACTTAGGGTGACCAGACAGCAAATGTGAAAAATCAGAATGGGGGTGGGGGGTAATAGGAGCCAATATAAGAAAAAGACCCCAAAATCGGGACTGTCCCTATAAAATCGGGACATCTGGTCAACCTAAATATACTGTTACTGTCCACGGCAGTCATAAAATCAAATAATTACATGAGGTCTTTGCCCTTAGGCTGAAGAACACTCATCACTGTTTGACTTGTAAAAGTGGCTACTGTCCACTGTGACGTACATTTTCAAAGCAGTGTGTGCCTCACCAACTTACTAAGGCACAACTCCCCACTGCACATGTGCAGTGCAGCACTGAGTTTTTGGGCTTATCTGACCTTAGTGGATACCCAATGGTGTGCAACTTCATGCTGGAGATCAAGATCTAGCCTTACATTCTCTTTTCTATCTCCCATCCTTCTTTTTTGAGACTTAAAAAAAATAAGGGGTGAGGGGAATTGTTAATAGAATATGGAATCTTTTCCCTGTAATTGTAACCAGTTTACTGGGTAGCAAACATTTTAACCTTCTGATAGCTGTTTGGGGGGTCATTGTGAAATAAGTTGATGGTCACAGTCCAATTCCTAGAGGACAGGTGTGCACCTTATAAAACAGATCATTACTACTGTTGAAATGTCACTGCTTTTAGGACTCTTATCAGAGTGGCCAAGGATATGAACAGGCACTGAGACTGAACTGTCAGCAGAGCCAGCAGTAGGCATAAGCAGACTAAGAAATTGCTTAGGGCCCCAAGCAATTTAAGTCCCTCCCACCCATTTGCTTTTTATTATAAGAACTTGCCTGTGTGTGTGTGTGTGTGCGTGTGTGCGTGCGTGCAGGGGGATATTTTTGCTAAGGGTCCCCAATGGGCTAGCTCCGGCGCTGAAGTACCCTCTCATCCTTGGAAGTGATCCCGCCGGTTCCAAGGGGAAGCATATTGTCAGAAGCTTGTGTGTAATCTTGCAGTGCAAATATCTTTCTGAACCTGGCCTGTGGATACTTAGAGGACCTCAGTCTACAGGGCTGTCAAGATGGGATTTTTCAGGAGCACCAAACTCGTGCAGAAATGAAAGGTAGAAAATAACCATTGTGAACTAGTTAGTCAATAGCCATATTGGCTTATTGCCAACTACAGGGAGTTCTGATGTATTGAGATCTGCAGCTCTTTAAGCTGCCCATCACAGAATGAACTCCAGCACATCCTTTGGCTAGCAGAGCTCTTTCTTCAGTGTTTTCCCCCTGTAGTTACTCTGTGCTGCAAGTCTTACATATTAAATAAGATCCATTTTTTTGTGAGGCAGAGCATTGCTCTGAATAAATATGATTGGGATGGTGGGTACTGTCCCTGTGATTCAGTCCTGTACTTGTCATTGCTTCTGTATTTGGTGTGTTAGGCCCTATTCCTGCAGTCTGATTGCACAGAAAGGGATCTGCCTGCCTGGGAAGACTGTTGTCTTCACTGGGATTCAGCATGTGCAGAGGATTCAGCCATACAAACCAGAGCTGCCAATCACAGAAAAAGAGAAAGTGTCATAATCTTAGCCATTGTAATGCCTGCATGCTGGTGGCCACTGGCACTACATGGTTAGCTAGCAATAATAGGTCTGGTAGGAAGGTATTTTGATGCATTCATTGTTATGTTTATGGCAGCAAATGCTATTGCTAAGCTTAACAACGCATTTCCATTATTATGATTTCCTCAGCCTTTTGGGCTGAATGTTTCCAAGCTTGGTCTCATGGAACAGGTAAATATTTGTTGTTCAAATTTTGAGGGGAATCAGTTCAGTTGTTATTGAGTTAAATGAATTGAGAGGGGGATACAGTTTTTGCCATTGGTGAAGAAGACCTTTATAACATTTTTAAAAAACAAAACAGTAGTAGAAGGTGTGAAGTAAGCATTTAACACCATCGTTTTCCTCGTGGAGTAGGAAACTCAAGCCAAGTTTGAGAGAGAAAAATACAGAATTGGCACTATTGAAATAGAAAGGTTTAAAATTGGCATTGAACCTACTCCCTCTGAGATCAATTGTATCAAGCCCTTCACTAGTACATTTTCAGTAGTGGGTTTTTTTTTCCTTTCCTCAGTTTTATATTAGGAGATAAGACAAGTTCCCTGCATGTCCCAAGCCAGTATCGAATATTGGGCAAATAGCAGAAACGTTTTGTGTCAGAACAGTGGCAAGAAGGTAAAGGAAAGGAAATATGCAGGAACTGAACATGTACAGAATTCCACAAACTTAAAAATTTGCCCATGCTGTTATTTATAAACATTGCTGCAATCTTGTTTTTCTATTCATGTGCTTTATAATGCAACAAAGTGTTCAAACATATCAGAGTAATATATATCAATCTAAAATAATCCGTTCACTGGATGAAAACAGTATATCTTTAAAAGATTCATAGGAATTTGGGACATATATGACCCCATAGGTACCTTTGGTTATACCAATCATCAAGGCTGCTATTAAAGTACGGTGATGTACAATAACCATTGGTGATCTATTGCTATCCTTTTTTGCCTTGCAAGGCTGCAGGGAGGTGATGCTCTTGTAACATCTTGCACTGTGTTAAAAGTATTCTTTAAAAGATTCTGTGGGAGGAAGCTTGCAACCAAACTACTGAGGACATATACAGACCACCTCCTTAGATAGCTGAACTCTCAGCAAGGTTTTTTTTCTTTCCGCAATAGCTTTCTTTCATATGCATATGTTTAATACCTAGAGCTTCTATTTCCTATGAAATTATGCAGCGTTCACTATATCAGAGTCCACTGAGGTTATCTATTTCCCCAGAGAAGGCATCTGTCATGTCTTTAAAATATAAGGACCAGATTAACCAATTTCCATCAGGTATTTTGTGCAACTTCAATGACACAAAGCATTGGCCAAACCCAGCTTGGCCAAACAGTTAAAACAGCTTTATGGCTGCTTAGCCTTGCTGATGCAAAGCAGTCAGAGCGTACTAGTGGATATGGCCCAAAAGGTGTTGGTCATCAGGTGTCATCAGAGTCAACTACTTTAGAAAGCACTCAATAGGTGCATTTAAGGGTATCCCCTTTTATATGTGTAAGCGTGCACACTGTTTTTATGCCCGATATCATCATCTATTATTATTATTATTAGTCACAAAAATTCTGTGTGTGGGTGTTTAAGGGGGATAGCTGTAGCACAACATTTAAGAATACCCCATATGGTAATTCTGTAGAATATGGTTCTGAAACTGCCTCTGATTTTGCAAAACCAAAACAAGACATTACTGCTCTAGTATTACCCAAATCATGCAAGTTCATCCCATCTCTACTCAGATTAGTCAGGGGGTAAAATCAGGACAGTGGTTTAAATTGTTAAAAAAGTGAGCCTATTGAATAGCCAGTCAAATTCAACCACATACACGATACTAATTGTGAAATGGTCAAACATTTGTTTTATTATTTTATTTGTACATTTTTAAACTCATATATTTGTTTTATTTTCCAAGTTATGATCCTGTGCTGAATAACATTTTTGGAGGCATAATTAAAACCTTATAATAACTAAAAAGGGAAAAATTGAATATATGATTATAATTACTACATCATAACTCACCCAAGCTTTACTTGATATATTTAAACTTCTTTGTACAATATATGGATACATGAGAGATGGTCATAAATGGTCATCTCACATTTCAAAGTTTGTTTTCACTACAAATCAGAATGAAACATTGCAATTAAAACATATGCTGCCTTTTGATAATGTTGAAACATAATATAGTATAAAATATATACAATATATCAGAATATTTCAATGACATTTGTCAGTTATCAATTATATAGAAGATTAAAACTATTTCAATATAATTCAAAACAAAATGAAACCATGTTTTGATATTATCAAAATGAAACATATTCACATTACTGAAGTGAGAAAGGTATTCTCCCATAGAACATTTTGTCAAGATAGATGTATTCTTGAGAAATATAGAGATTTTGATGAAACTATATGTTCTAACAGAAAACTGTTCCATCTGAATGCTTTTTGGCCAGCTCTAATATAAACTCACAAAATGGCACTGTTTCTGAACAACACTATTATTTCTGAAGAGGCAGCTGCTCCCTGTTTGGCTAGCTGTGGCTTTTCTGTAGTATTAATAAGGGGAAATGGTCACTAGTTATCCTACTCTCCACAATACTGCAGAGGCTGGGATATACACGACATGGCTAACTCAATGTAGTTTTGGCAAATTCAGCTGTATATTCAGCTTTGAATGTGTATATATTTAGCTTTGTTGTACACAGCTCATATGGGCACACATGCTATACCATTGCCTATGTAGTTCAGACGGAGCCTAAAAAACTTAATGTGATTACAGTTTTGTTGTTACAGTAGTTAACGTTGTTTCCCTGGAGCAAGGCAAGGAATAAATATAATGATCATGTCCATGGTTCCACAGTGAAATCCTATGTGGTATTACCCCCAAAATATTTTGGAATATAGGTAGCACTCACTAGTGGAGAATATAATAACCTATGGCATAAATAAATTTCAAAATATGGGTTTGCACGCCTAATGTCTTTACTATTAAGTTGTACAAGCAGTCCATAAAATTGTCCCTGAACTTAAAACTAATATTGGAAGTTTTGCTGGTTTAGTATTATCAACTTGACACTTAATAGTAAGACTAGATTGTGCTTTTAGATATTGTCCTCTATAAGGGCAGGGTGTAGCATCACCACACCAAGGAGCCCAGGGAACTTTGATTCAGTGTTGGAATTCCTTCCTTATCGCCACTCCCACCTTGTTCCCAGGGGAAAAAATAATCTGCTGCTGCCTCTTGTCCATAGCAAATTACTTCTCTTCCTACACCATAATCTCAGTTCAGCTGCAGTGGCCCCCTCATGGTGGGGAGGCAGCAAAGCCTAGCTTCTACCCATTTCTTACCTCTCTCCAGCCACTACTTGCTGACCTCTCTGGTGAAGGAATACTGGATATGCAGCCCTATTCTCCCCACTTGGCCTGAGGAGGAAAGGCTGTACAGAGGAAGTGTGCTTGTGTGGTCTTATTCTCCTTATGTTCCTGTGTGGCCATTTAGGTTGGATTACAATCTAGCCCTAAATCACTAACAGAAATGCAAGACATCTGTGCATAGCTCTAATGGTACAGTATAATTGATAGGAGAATATCTCCTTTGAGGCGTTAGTGATTGACAGCTGATCATTTTTGTTTCCTAAGATGCAGTCTTGGACCTTCCATTGATAAAAGTTTACAGGCTGGAATGGCATTTGCTGTCCTGCCTCTGCTCCAGATCTCTGCCTGGTAAACTCCGAAAATGAAAAAAAGCACACTTGCTATCCCCAGGCCCTGGTGGAAGGAGGGACTTGATAATCCAATAATTTTTTTTCTATCTCTTAACCACTATGATCCTAATTGACTTAGTTCCTCTGAAAGGAATACATTCTATTGTGGTCTGCATGGGCCTTTTGGTTAAAGTCAACTTAGCTTTTGACCTGAAAGCGTGATTAGGGTATATATCCATGGTGACAAAAAAACCACACTAGTGATCAAAAGCCAGGCCGTTAATCTACTGAGATAATTTTTTTTTGCATGACCTGGACTTCTTTATTTCCAGTAGAAACTCTACAGTATATATTCTTGTGTGATTAGACTGCTAGTTCACGTAATATAACAACTTCAGGGAGTTTGCAGCATACAGGTATACTTTTTTTCCTTTTTATGTATGAGAGACAACATGAATGGGCATTTCCTCCTAACTTGCTGCTAAACATCATGCAGGTTGTCATTCAAGGGACACTTGAGGCCCGGGGACCAGATGACACCATTGCTATTGATGATATTTCTTTCAGTGGAGGATGTTTTCCAGCATTCGGTAAGAATCCTTTCTTTAACCACACAAATAATTCTTTCCCCCTTAAGCCAAAAGAGAAAACGCAAAGAGGCCCTTTTGTACTCAAAAGATTTCTCAACTACTTAATCATTTTCATGTGGCTTATATTTTATTCCTCTAAACTATCTGCTATCAGATTTCATAAACACAACCACAAAGAAGGACAATAAATACTTTAACAAATCTGGTACAGTAACTCCTCACTTAACGTTGGAGTTATGTTCCTGAAAAATGCAACTTTAAGTGAAACTACGTTAAGCAAATCCAATTTTCCCATAAGAATGAATGTAAATGGAGGGGGAGGGGTTAGGTTCCAGGGAAATTTTTTTTTGCCATACCATACAGTACTGTAGTTGGGAGGTGCCCCCGCCTTACCCCACACAGGCACAGCCCACTGGCACTGGAGACAATGAGGCAGGCAAGGAGGCTGAAAAGTGCTGTGGGCTAGGAGAAGCACATTGTGCAGCAGCAGCGGCAGCTTCCCCTACTATGCAAGCACCAGGGGCGGGAGGCTCAACCCTCGGCCCACCCATGCCACCCCTTCCCCCAAGTCCCCACCCTTAACCTGCCTCTTCTTCCCCTCCCCACCCCCTTTACTCCACACACAGCACCCTTATTCCTCCCCCTCCCTCCCCTGCCTGCTGCCCGCGGCAATCAGCTGGCTTGCAGCGTTCTGGAGGCAGGAGGGAGGGAGGAAGAGCGAGGACATGGCGCACAGCCTCCTCCTCCCTCCCCTGCCTCCTGAACACCGCAAGACAGCTGATTGCCACAGACAGGAGGCAGGGGAGGGAGGGGGGAGGTGCACCGCATCCTCGCTCCTCCCCCCACCCTCCTGCCCATGGCAATCAGCTGGCTTGCGACGTTCAGGAGGGAGGAGCGAGGAACGAGGACTCGGCGCACAGGCTCCCCCCTCCTTCCCCTGCCTCCTGCCTGCGGCAATCAGCTGGTTTGAGACTTTCGGGAGACAGGGGAGGGAGGGGGAGCCTGCGCGCTGAGTCCTTGCTCCTCCTCCCTCCCTCCCTCCTGAATGCCACAAGCCAGCTGATTGCCACGGGCAGGAGGAGGGGGAAGGCGCTGATCCGCGGGGTCTGCTAGCAGGCAGGAGGTGCTGTGGGGGGGCGTAGGGGAGCTGATAGGGGGACTGCCAGCTGTGGACAAAGCAGGCAGCCAAAGGATGTTATAGCGAAGCATTGCACAACTTTAAATGGAGCATGTTCTGTAATTGAGCAGGGACATAAGATCGAAACAACGTTAAGCGAGAGGATGTTAAGTGGGGAGTTACTGTATATTATAAATGCCTTAGTTGCTTTCTGAAGAAATACCACCACAAACTCATCAATGGGCAGGAAAGATCTACCATTCTTTGCCTGAGAATTCATTATTTTCAGCCAGCTGAGAGAAAGCTGTGGAGCTGACCTTTAAAAAACCCTCAAACAAGCAACCTTTTTAGTTTTAAGGCCCTGATTCTCATCTCCACTGTGGATACTTTGTGCTACTCTGCTGCCTCTAAGCAGCTATTAAGTCAGTGTAGCCAGCCCTGGGGGAGATCATCCAAGCATAGTGGCATTCTCTGGTGGTGTAGAACCAGTGGAATGTTTCCAATGCCAGTCCCCTTTCCGTGGCCAGTACACAGGGTTTATCCAGGAGAAAAGGGACATGACTGGGGCTTGTCTGCACTTCCAGAGGTCCCTGACTATAACAACAACTTTTTGGGGCCACTGGCTGGTCTGAATTACAGCAGGAGATTGTACTGGCACGCTAGTGATCCAAAATTGCAGGAGTGCAAAGGTGATTTAAAACCAACTTTTTTGGTTTTAAGCAGCTTTCAGCACAACTCTTCCCACTCCTGAGTTGTGCTGAAAGCTGCTTGGCCTCATCTGAGAATCTGAGGCTCTTTGAGTTTACTTTACCATGTTCTATGTTTGCGACATATTTAGCTTTTGCAAACAGTTTTGTGCACTGGAGTCCAAAATAGGAGACTCCCCTGAGAAGGCAATGAGAACAGACATCTAAAGTAGATATCCAATCTGATTAATATTTTAGAATGCTGAACATCTGTAGATGATGTTACCTTCATCTTGAGAGTCAAACACAAATCTTTGGGACCCTGATGATTCAGGGCTAGATTAATATTTATTTCAAAGGACACATCTCTATTTAAATAGGAAAATTAAATTTCAGGTAAAGAAACTTGCTATGTTATAAGCATTTCCATGCCTCAGATGTCCCGCATTTGGGAAAGGTAGAAGCAAAGTGGGATGCCAGGTGTACTTATTTACATGCCATTACCCACTTGTAACTGTTACCCAGCAGGGCTGCATAGGAGTGCTGGGAACCAAATTACAGGCTTTGGACCTATTTGCCATATGAACTGCGACTATTCTGCAGTGTGCTTTTTAGAACACCAAATCTGAAACAGGGAGTCCGTGAAACTCTCTATGCAGAAATGTGATTTTTCTCTCTGTCTCTTCCTTGGAGAATTACTGCAGCTGAGATGGGATAATGGGACAGATGTAGAGAAAAAAATGATAATTTGTCATTGTGGCCAATGAGCCAGTATGTCCTTTCTTCACTAACTGATTTCTCAAATAGCATGTGTATCTCTTTTTCTTTCTCTCTCTCTCTCTCTCTCTCTCTCTCTCTAAATCTACTGGCTTTATTTGTAAGCAGGGCTCTTTTAAAGCACCCCCCCCACGTGAATCATAGACGATCAAGGTTAGAAGGGACCTCAGGAGATCATCTAGTCCAATCCCCTGCTCAAAGCAGGACCAATCCCCAACTAAATCATCCCAGCCAGGGCTTTGTCAAGCCTGACCTTAAAAATCAATATATATCTTTACATATAAGTGTTAAACTTATCTTACGTATATACAAAACATGACGTATCAACTGACCTCTTGCAGCAGTACAAAGCACATCAAATATGCTCAACCTGGAGACATTTCTTGTCACATCCAAATTTAGAGGCACACGATAGGTGAGAAGTCAACTTCCTCAGATGACATCTCAGGTGCCAAAAAGCAAAGAGTCAGAAGAGTTTTAATTCCAGCTTCAGGAAAGAGATTTTGCTGCAGAATGTTTCAAATGGAAGATCAGATTAATGACCAGCTGAATGTAAACTCCTTATTGTGCTGGTCTTTGGGAAATGGCTGCGTAGGAGGGAGACTAGTTTTGATTTCATGAAATTTGTGGTGAAACTTGCATTTCTCCAGAAACCCTATCTGTCACAATACCCTAGGTACCAGCCATTCTGCACATGGAGCTACATTTGTGTTCACTGATATAGAACTAAGCTTTTGGGATAATAAATAAATTAGCTTATTTAGGGTGTGTTCATTTTTTAAAAAATATTTTTTGGCCCAAACTCTGCCTGTCCACTGAAAACAGACATGGTTTCCCCCCCAAAACAGGGCACATAAACATGATACAAATAATTAATAAATATATATCCATGTTATGGCTCTGAATGGGCTGAAAAAGAGAGAGTCTCTCTCTCTCTCTCTCTCTCTCACACACACACACACCTACCTCTTCTGCTTCTGCCGTCAACTCCTTTGCTCTCTTATTGTGCCACTCCTCCTTCCTCTAATGTACAAGGAACTGCCTTCTGCTAACGCCTTGTCTACTCAGCACTCCCCCAGCAATCCTCTCCACAACTCTCCTCTACCTCCCACTGATTTCCACTTGTATGTAGCCGCCTCCTCCTGAAGTTAAAAAGATCCAGGAATTAAGAGGAATGGAGAGTTTTATCCAACTTCATAGCAAAAATATTTTCTATTCAGACCAAGACATTAGTAGAAAAATGTATTAGACCAGATATACTTAAATATAAACATCTCAAAACCCAGTTAAAATCTTCATTCTTTTATTAGAACTGGATAATCCAAAGTATTTCTAAACTCTGATTTATTTAAGTAGGGTTAAATCCTATAGTTCTCTTGTAAAAAAAAAAAAAAAATTCCCACTGATGTCATCATTAAGCAATGATTGCTGAAATGTCAAACTGTACCTCACTATTGTGAGGCTTGTACATGTCTGTCATTCAGCAAAATTGTAGAAGTAATATATTACATGAAAGTCAACTTTGGTTGACTTGATATCAAGAGGGCGACCACTCTACATTTAAAATACTTCCAAGGTTGTACTTTACAGTTAAATTATATACTGTCATTTCAGCTTTTCTATGTGTAATAAAAATGGCAAATTAGGCCCTAATCAGTTCATGGTAGTAAAGTTAAGCATGAGCATAATCAAGCCCTTTAAGAGATAAAGCAAGATATTTGACTAAATTTGATGCTTAATTACATAGCTCAAAAAAGCCCCAGATTTACAGCTATTATATAAACACATGTAAACTGCACAGAATTAATTTTAAATGTTAAATAGTAAATGCTATAGAGTTGTTTTAAAAAGTCTCTTATAATAGCATATCTCGTGGAGCTTGCTTTTCAAAGGTTTTCTATATACATCCAAGTGTCTATGCTCCTATTACAGAAAAAAAAGATAGATACTGACATGCATTTTCAAGCATCTGCAATCTAATCTAGCCACAAGAAAAGGAAACAGTGGACTTCTGAAAATGAATGTTCCCAAAGAGGGAGAGGAAGGGACTGTTTTTTGTTTTGACAAAGTTGCATGTATTTAAGTTTGCTAAATTCCTGCAAAGCTGGGGCAATTTTATGAAATATTTAATTTTTACCAAAAGATTTTAGATTAATTTTTTTCTCTGTCTGTGCAAATAAGTCACAGTTGAGAGTTTTGAGAGAACTTTAGGACGTTGTGGTAATGACCCCCAAAACTACAGGACAGGCCCAATTGTTCTACAAAGTGGAACTACTCACATAAAGAGGTACTACCAAATGTAAGGGTTGTACAAGTGAACCTCTGCATTTTAGATATACAGGGCTCGAGTCAGAAGACTCCAGGCTCTAATTCAACCTCTGCAACAGAATGCCTTTAATAACTAGAGTTGGGTGGAAAATGAATTTCCCCTCTGGCAAGAATTAAAATTTTGAAAGGTTTTCCTGTCCCAACAAAAAGTCTAAATCTTCAAAAAATGTTGAAAACCAAAAAAAAAAAAAAAAATCAGAAAAAAAATTAGATCAGGTCAATCAAAACATTGTATTTTCTAATTTTCATGTTCTAATTTTTTACGTTTATTATAAAATAATGTAATTCTTCACTCTGGAAGAATTATCCATCATTAGGCAGTGATTTTCTGAAGTGATATCACTAAAGATGGCAGCCTAGAATACCAGATAAACCTACTGGTAGGCTGGTTACTTGTGAGGTAACCAGAAGCAGAAGGGCTGTCAAGTAGTTTAATGAACATTAATTTCTAAAGGGAAATAATCTTATAAATAATGACTTCAGAGGTAACTGAATGATTGCTTTCCCATTTAGAGCAGCACGTTTGCAGTTTCGAGCTTGACATGTGTCACTGGAATTCAGATTCATCATTTGAACACGTTTCCTGGGTGCGCACAAAAGCAGGAAATAATCTTGCCTCAAAATCAGCCCCCCTGAAAGATCAAAGCAATGATACTGGAGGTAAGAATATAAAATAAATACATGGTTATTAGCTGCCATTAGACTGTGGTAATTTTTAGGAAAAGTCAGAGGGAAACATTGTGGAAATAGAATTAAAAGTCATCACATGCTTTATTTTATACTTAAACTAGCCTTTATTTCGGAATATTCAGTATGAATATAGTATGAGAACATCAAAAGGTTTAATCTAAGTTTCCAAACGAGCTGATCTTTGATAAATCAAACCTTACCCTAATATTTTTTGTCCCACCTTTGGGCGGGGATTACATCGTGATTCCATAGCAAATTCAATGCTTCCAAGTCCATTGTCTGTTCCTTTTTGTCAGGTGCTACTCTATATTAGCCTCCCATGCAGTCCAAGGTTTCGCTTTACACCTTTAATTGGACCACCTAAGGACAAAACAAATCTGTATAATTAATACTTAATTATAAATGCGAGCCTCTCTCCAAGTGGTGGTAGCTTTCTGGAGGCATGTGAAGGGGACCACTCACTGCCAGTGCCACCCAGTAGTCAGGCCAGAGCGGGCAGTTTGTCTTCCTCCTGGACATTCCCCTTTCCCTCTATAGCTCTGCTTTGTGGTGGTCTGTCCTTTTAGTGACTCAGCCCTCTGACTGGGTCACTCATTCAAGTCCACCCCTTCTGGGGTACACATAGGGTTACCAGATTGCAACTGTGAAAAAATGGGATGGGGGTAGGGGGGTAATAGGCGCCTATATAAGAAAAAGTCCCCCAAAACGGGACTGTCCCTTTAAAAATGGGACATCTGGTCACCCTAGGTACACATAAAGAGTCCAATAATGTGGACGTCTTCACGAGTCAGCCAGGCTTCTTGGGGTCAGGATCATTGTCCCAACTAGGTTCCCCACTGTCATTGTCCCCTCTTTAAAGGTTGGTAAATGAGCCCAGGCCCAACCTCTCCACTGGGCCCAATGGTAGACAGCTAAGTCCTACACCAGGGGTCCCCAATGTGGTGCCCTCCGAGGTATCTAAGTGCACCCGCATACTGGCCGGTGGACAAGCATCCGCTGATTTTCGGCAGCATTTCGGCGGCGACGCCTCTGGATGACGCTGCTTGTCGGCGGCATTTCGGTGGTGACGCCTATTGACGTTGCCACTTGTCGGCAGCATTTCGGGGGATGCTTGTCCGCTGCCACGGTCCTCTGTGGCTCATCATCTGGCGCCCGCCAGATGAAAAAGGTTGGGGACCACTGTCCTACACCTTGGGGTGCTATGCAGCTGCCTCTGGATCACCCCCTGTCATAACTAAAAGGGAAGGGTAACAGCCCTCCTGTGTACAATACTATAAATATGAGAGACTTGTTCAGAAAGATTTGGAGAGCATGGATTGATGTCTGGTCCCTCTTAGTCCCAAGAGCGAACAACCCCCAAAAACAAAGAGCACAAACAAAAGCTTTCCCTCCACCAAGATTTGAAAGTATCTTGTCCCCTTATTGGTCCTTTGGGTCAGTTGTCAGCCAGGTTACCTGAGCTTCTTAACCCTTTACAGATAAAAGGATTTTGGTGTCTCTGGCCAGGAGGGATTATTGTATTGTACACAGGAGGGCTGTTACCCTTCCCACCCCTCCACCCCCACCCCCATTCCCACAGGGTAAAGTAAAGAACTGAACACAAAAATAAATTTCTGACCTTCAAAAGTCACCCTCCGATGAGGCTTGTTCAGATCAGCATCACCAAGCCTGAAGCAGCAAACGCTCCTGTGGTGTTCCCAGCTCCCAGGAACTCAGAGTGTAGGTCAGCCACTTCCCCGCCTCCCTGCCACTGTGCTATTCTGTTTCCCATTTTTAAATGCCAGCTTGTGCAAGCTTTCCTGGTGCAGTGGGACAAGGATGCTTGGGCCCAGAGCAACTCCTTATCCTCTTTTTCTCCAGTGCGGGTTTGTATACCCCATCACAAGGTGTTACAACCTGAGTACATTTGCCTAATCACCCCCCCCCCCACACACACACACACTGTTCTTAGTACCTGGAGGGCTATAGTTCACCTTCCGCACGGACTTGCATGAAATCCATGGCCCACAATGATATATAAACTTAATTCAATAAAGTTTATCCTGGATATTGCAGGAAATTGCCCTATCTGTCACAATTTCCACAACTGTCAGAAGCTGGGAATGGGCTACAGGGGATGGATCACTTGATGATTACCTGTTCTGTTCATTCCCTCTGGGGCATCTGGCATTGGCCACTGTTGGAAGACAGGATACTGGACGAAATGGACCTTTGGTCTGATCCTGTATGGCTGTTCTTATGTTCTTAATAAAAATGCAGCTCTAGTTATTATAGTCCTGGCATTCAAAGCTGCTACACTTGTTAATATAATATTTTGGCAAGGACTTTTGAAAAGTATAAGAAACATCAAAAATGTCATGGAAAGGACCTCCAGGCCCATTTCGTTCCTGTCTTTTCTGTTAGGACTATAGCCAATGTTTCTATGTAGCACTAGTTGCAATGGTAACTTTTTAAGTCTATAGCATATTGATTGCTGTTTGAACTTTGCTGAGCCCAGAGATGCAAAATACTTCTTGCAAAATGTCATAGTAATTGACATAGATGCTTTAAAAAAATAACAGCTGGTTGGAAGTTTTCAACTCTGTGTCCCAAAGTACTTTATAACAATGAATAAGATGTTGATAGCACAGTATTTCCCCTGTAGGCAAACGTGGTTGCTATATGCACTTATTAATAGTACATATTTCTGGATATTAAAATGTGTTGTAGGGCAGAGGGAATGCTGCCTAGGAAACCAAGGTGATTCCTCCATTCTTTTGAATTATCCTGGGACCTTTAACTTCCACTTGGACAGTTAGCAAAGAAGGGACTTCAATTGAACACCTCACATGAAGGGTATTGCCTCAGTCAGTGACACACACTAACTTATTAGTGGAGTATTATGTCAGTAATGGCTATGAGCCTTCATGTGTGCCAATACGGGCAATCATTTTTCTCTAGATGCTGAACACCCTAACTGCCCTTTTTATCTGCTGGAATGGCTATTGGGTATGTGACTGGCTCAAATTTAATTCCTTAATTAATCTGTATTGGAAATGAACAGGTTTTTAAATGCCTGTCATTCAGGTATGTGGGTATCATTAATTGGGTAAATAGACACAACTAATTGAGTAGGCTGATTATATTCTTCATAAACAATGGGTTGGGGCTGCTCTAAGAACTTTATATTATAAAGGAGAAACAACACATAAAAACATGAGAGAAAAGGTACAGCAATACACAGAAATGAATTCTTCATAAATGTTGGAAGGCATCCAAGAATTCGGAACTAGGTCATCTCATCTCTGCTTGATGCACACTTTTTCAGCATTTCTTTTCTTGCTAATTATTCAAGTTATAAGGAGAGAGCAGAGGTCATCTTAATGACTAAAATGCTAAAAACCAGAGCTACAGTGTAATGAAACCTCAAAAGTGTATTGTAGGAAGGTTCAAACTTGCAAATAGAGCTTGACTAAGCTTTAGCTTGTGATTTTGCTCAAAGCTTCCACTACCATAAATAGGAAGGGGTAAGAAACTAAATTACGGAGTCCAGGTCTAGATAATTATATTTATAAAGAAAGAATTGCCTATAGGATTTGAGTAATCCTCATTTCCTGGTATTCTTAAATTTAATAAAATATTTTCTGACCTTGGCTGACTTTTTATTTTTGTGTGTGTGTTGCTTCTTTCCCCCACTTGTTCTGTTATTTTATTTCTCCTAGTTTTTCTAAAGTTAGAAGTTCTTTCAGAGTTCTTTTTTCTCCCCTTTAACCTTATAGTTTCTGTCCTTACTGTATTTTTATCAATTACCAGATTTTTTTTCTTTTTCAGTCTCTAAGCCTACACCACACTGCATGTGGCTCTCGTAGTTATTTCTTCCTAAAAAAAATCAAAACAGATTCTATACCTTGGTTTAAAATAAACAAATAAAAAACCTCACAGATAACTACTGATGCAAATCCAGTCAGGTGTATGTTGTGAAAATGGCCCAAATCATTAAAATGTATGTTATTTTCCCCAGATTTTTTCTTAAATTATTTCAGCAGTGGGAGGAGAGTTTTCAGCAGACAGAATTTCCAAAGCTGCTACTTGCCACTTCCTCATAATCTTGTAGGTCACGGCCTTTTTAAATTTAGTTGAGAAGGGCATTTATTTGAACTCCTTTCAGGGTCTATTATCTCCTTTTTGCTATGAATGCAATGGCCTTATTCTGTACATCTGTCCCCTTACAGTAAAGTTTTAAAATGTGTTTTAACACACTTTTCTCCAATTTCCTAACAAAGCTTTGTTAGTCTAGTGGTAGGAACACTCAAATCTGTCTAGTCCTATCCAGAAAGTGTTTCCATTGGTACTTGTTTATCATGTGCCCATGCAACCAAATCAAGACTCTAAAATAAGAACCAAACCCTTTCCTGTGTTGTACTGATAAGTAGGGAGAAGAGAGCCTGGGCAGATGTTTTTCTCCCGTGCACTGTCTATTAGTATGACTGGAGTCCTCAAGAGACCACTTAGAATAGGATCCAGATTTCCCTAGGTGACGTGATCTCTTGGCGCTAACCATGCACAGATCCTAGAGGGTAGGCTGAAATGTGTATCATACCCTTCCCTCTTACCTCTCTTGAAATGATCAGTAAATGTAACTGGGAATGCATTCCCCTTAGCTGCTTAGTGTGGCAGATCCAAGTTCAAATCCCTGCTCCACATCAGGCAGAGGGGTGGGGACTGAACCTAAGTCTCCACATCCCAGCTGAATGCTCTAACCACAGGTCTAACAGTTATAAGGGAGGCACCCGCCAACCCCCATTTGTTTGTTTTTTTTAATCTAGCCTTTCATTTGTTTTGCTTTTATGTTAAAAAAGTTCCTGACAACAAAACAAATTAGTTCATTTCAGATTCAACAAGATATTTTGTTGAACTTGAAATGAAACCTTTATTGACTTTTTCGATTTACCAACATTTTTCACAATTTTCCAATTGGGGTTGTTGAACCAATTTTTTGAAAGGCCCAGAAAATGGAAAAATCAGTTATTTGCCCAGGTCCAGATGTAATGTTACCAGCTGTAGGATTCTGGGTTCAGTTGAAGAATGGGCACAAGAAATTCAACCGTTAATTTATGACTGATCTCATAGTGCAATAGTCATAAAAATATAGATGCTTTCTGACTCTGCATAGACTAGCACACTGTATGTTTTGGTGATATTGCCATTTCTATGAAGGTTAGGTTCTGTGATGAAGGGGGATAGCAAGCACTGTATTGCGATATGGAATCCTAAATAACAAGTGCAAAAGAGCAGCAAGGAGGGGGAGTATGTGGCCTTTTTACAAAATCTACTGTAAACCTTTTTTATGAAATGCCATTTCCCCCTTTTATGTTTCAAGCGTTCCAGGAGTACGGTCTAAATTTGAGATCAAAATTATATTTACAGACGGTAAAAGTGACTTAATAACAAACAAGGAGGTCATGAAATATCTTAACTGGGAGCTGCAGAAAATAGCAAAGTATCCTATGACTCAGGAGGAAAAAAAAGTTATGCTATAGCTAAAACAGGTGTCTTGTCTTTTTATTTCTGATACATAAAAAGAGACTGTTGAGGACATAAGGTATTCTTTTAGGCCTCTGTAGGAACACTTTTATGAGGGGCAGTAGGTCAAGAAAAGCCCAAATTGGTTTCCTGCTTCAGATGGAAACACAGTGTGCTGCTGACACTTTGGTGTACACATAAGCTCTGTACAGATCTTACACCTCATGGTGTTTTCTGCAGGAGGGCAGAATCTCCCCCCCCCCCCCCTTATTTCATTCTTTAGAGACTATAGCAGATTTACTGTAAAATATATTTACTAGAAACACGCTGGGAAGGAAGAAAGGCAAACTTCAGATAAAAGCCAACAATGATTAAGTATGGAATGACTGAAAATGTGAAGAAGCTAAACAGAATGTGGGACAGGTTGTGGCCTGAGACTATTACTGTCTGAAGTAACAGCTTTAGGATAGCATCAGCTGACACCAGTATTGGGGTGCATGGGGTTGTAGTATAAACAAAATCGTTATAGTTTTTTTTATAAGACATTCCCATCAATTCCAGTCATGTCATTTCATAATTTTAGAACAAGACAACCAGATCCTGGTGTTGAAACCATTAGTTATCTTTTTGATGACAGGAATCCAGTATTCATATTTTTAAGGACTGAGGGAAAGAGGTGTCTTGTGAAATGGTACACTTTTTTTTTTCTTTTCTTTTTTTTCAGGCCATTATGTGTGTATGAGAGCTAATGACAACACATTATACAAAAGTGCTTATCTTAACAGCTCCATGTATCACTGCTTTGGCAAGAATTGCCATTTTCAATTTTATTACTCCATGGCAGAGAGCAGTGTTCTCAAAGTGGTACTGTATACTAATAAGGTAAGGAGAAACTTTCATTCATTTTCAGACTGTAAAGAAATGAAAGTCCTGCTCTTGTCAGTCAAAAAAACAGGAAGCCTTGTCTAGTAGTATGTGTTCATACCCCACATTTAGGGACAGACTGGGGGCCAGATCCTCAGATGGTGTAAATCACCATAGCTCTGTTGAACTTCATGGAGCTGAACTGATTTAAACCAGGGGAGGACCTGGCCACATGACTTTTAAATTCTAGGACGTACTTTGATGGTCTCAGCCAGAGTTTAGGCTTTCTGGGATTTCCAGGGAGCAGACGACAGCAGCACCTCTGGTGCCCTTTAAAATGATGCAATGTGTGCTTCCCTCTAGGCTGGGCTTAGGTCTCTTTTGGGAAAGTGATGCCACCTGCATTGGTAGCTGGAGGCTCAGACTGTGCCTGTCCCCTGTGCAGAGGCAGTAGAAAGCAAAGATTCTTGCATCATACACCCGCACAAAGTTGGGAGCAACTCCTGCACCAACTGGTCACATTTTTTACTTCATTCTATAACACAGTTACCTTTTTCTTGTGATAAGCAATCACAACAAATAACGCAGGGTGCTAACTTTAATGTCCTGGCTCAGGCTCCTGTACTGTTCTACTTGACCCCACCTCATCTGTAACGAGGACACATTCTGCTGTCGGGATGCCACTGAGAATCCCTAGAAAATCTCTCCCTTGTAATATTCCTGTCAAAGAACTTAATATTGATGAACTCACTCAAGGCATGAGCACTGCAGCTGGTCTCATTAACTTGTGGCTCTCCATATTTTAATGATGGGACTAAAGAAATTAAATTGTTACCTGACACAGCAAGTATCAGAAAGGGGGAGAGCTTTGTCATGCTGCATTCACAAGGCTTACATATGAAATAGCATTGCCCAGTGACATTGTCTCATGATCTGTAGACCTGACCTGAATATAGTAATGGGTGACAGGAACTCTTGAATGTTAATCCTAGCTCCTCCCACAAACTCATTATGTAGCCATGGGCAAGGCACTAGATCTTTTCTGTCTCATTTCCTTATCTGTAAAATAGGGATACTAATATTTATCTATCATACGGTGTTGTATCAGGGTACTGCAGTGTAGTGAGTATTCCAGGCCAGGATTTAGGAAGCCCTTACCTGCTAACACTAGATACAGAGTCTGTGTATTCCCATTTATATTAATTCCAACAGCATCCCATCTCCCTGCCATCCATGGAGGTGGATCTATCAACTTCAGTAAATCTTCTCATGTACTTAAAATTATGCACAAGCTTAAGTGTTTTGCTGGATCCAGGCTTGGTTATTTTTAACCAGTTTAATTTTTTTCTTTTTTCTCCCTGCTTAAGGGAGAGAATAGGCAAAGGAGGACAGAAAGGTCAGTCTCCAGAACACAGGGAACTTAATCTAATTAATTGATAATAGGCTCATTGATATGCACACTCAAAGATATGACCTACTCTGGTTCCACAATTTATCTTGTTCTTTTGATGGTCTAATTATTGCATTTTTCTTACAGTCAAAATGTATTTACTGTATGTGAGTTGAGTTGGAACTGCCATGAGCTGTTAATCACATTGAAAGACTCTGCATAAAAGCCCCTTCAGCTTGGCAGCTTACTGCCTAATATTTAAGGTGGGGGAAATAATCCATATGCAGTGCTATTCAGACACTTAGGCCTGGTCTACACTACAAACGTAGGTCGACATAAGCTGCGTTAAATCAATCTAATAATGTATGTGTCTATGCTATCGAGTCCCTTCCACCGACCTAAGTGACCTGTAAAGTTGACTTCTATACTCCACCTCCGTGAGAGGTATAGCACTTGATTCGACATCCACGGGACGACATGGGGATAGTATAAACACTGCGTTGTGTAATTCAAATGAATTGGCCTCCAGGAGTGTCCCACAGTGCTCCACTGTGATTGTTCTAGAGAGCACTTTCAACTCCACTGCATGTCAGCCAGATACGCAGGAAACAGCCACTCCCCTGTTAAAGCCCTGGGAACTTTTGAATTTAATTTCCTGTTTGATCAGCGTGGTGCGCTCACCAGCCCAGTTGACCATGGAGACTCAAGGCTGCAGATGCACTCCAGCATGGAGTACACATAAGGTGGTGAATCTTATTGCTGTGTGGGGAGAAGAGTCTGTGCAGGCAATGCTCTGATCCAGCAGAAGATACACTGACATCTATGCCAAGATTGCACTGGGCATGAGGGAAAAGGGCTACCCCAGGGACACACAGTAGTGCCACGTGAAAATAAAGGAACTTCGGCAAGCGTGCCAGAAGACAAGGGAGGCGAACAGTCGCTCTGGTTCTGCCCCACAGACATGCCGCTTTTATGAGGAGCTGCATGCGGTTTTCAGCAGTTACTCCACCACTACCCCAAAACGCTCGGTAGATACCTCCCAGGAGCCCCGGGCTACCTCAAGCAACAACGAGAAGGACGTTGTTGACGAGGAGGAGGAAGAGGAGAATCTAAGGCAGGCAAGTGGAGGATCCATTCTCCCCGGCAGCCAAGAACTGTTTTTAACCCTGGAGCTCATCCCTCCACAGGACCAGTTGGCGGCAGAGTGTGATGCTGGGGAAGACACCTCTGGTGAGTACACATTTCCAATCAAACTGTAGGAGTTACATGTTATTGTTTAATATAAACAAAGCAGTAGATGTAGTAGGTATCGGTGGCCACTCCAGCTATGTAAAGGATGCTCTCAGAAAAAGACAGTTTGTGCATGGGCCCGGGAATCCTCCATGGAGATCTCTAGGAAGCTTTCATGGAGGTACTCTACAATCCTTTGCAGAAGGTTTCTGGGAAGGACTGCCTTATTTTGTCCACCAAGGTAGGACGCTTTCACGTGCCACTTAAGTATTAACTCTGCTGGCATCATTGCAACACACAGCATTGCAGCATAAGGACCAGGTCTCTACCCAGATGCTTGCAGCATCTGCTCCCTTGCTGCCTCTGTTACCCTCAGGAGAGTTATATTGCATAGGGTCACCTAGGGGAAATGGGGAAGTTTTCAATGCTAGCCATTAAACTGCAAATAATTCAACAAGTAATCTGCCCACTGTTTGGTGAAATCTGGGTCACACAACCATGCTTTCCCAAACGTGCATGGTTGTGGTTGGAAGGGATCACCATGTATTGCAAGCAACATTGAAAAAAATAAAAAGGGGAGGTGGGGGCGGCTTCCAGTTTGTCTCCCTCCCCACCCAACCCAAGCCCAATGCCGCTTTTATAATAAACAAACTATTTGGAAGGGTTTACATTGGTGCCTGTCCTCAAGCACCATCCAGGTTGCTAGGGGAAGGGGGCTTTTCTCAAGTTCCAAGGATGTCTTCACAAAAGCAGCAGTACAAGACCTCTCGCCCATGCCTTGTGGCCTTACTCACCATGGCTCTTGCAGTAGCCAGTGGTTGTGATTACATTGTGGCTTGCAGTGAAGTGTATTGAGGGGTGATTTTTTTAATAAAAAAAATGAACCTTGCACCAGAAAAAATGAACTGTCAATGCTACCCTTGTGCTTTGCATTCCTTGCAGCTGAAACCTTGTCGGTCGGCGCATCCTCCACACTGGGACAGAGACTTTCCTAGAGTAGAAGACAGAAAAAGAAGACTTGGGAGGACATGTTCAGTGAGCTAATGCGTGCCTCCAAGAGTGACAAGACAGAGCTCAGCGCATGGAGGATTACACTGTCCGAGAATCTGGACATAGACAGGGAGGACAGGAGAGCATGCACAGAACAAGAGTGTGCCATGCAGGAAGAGATGCTGCGGATTATGAAAGAGCAATCAGATATGTTGAAGCATCTGGTTGAGGTTCAAGAAAGGCAGCTGGATGCTAGAGTCCCTTTGCAGCCTATGCTGAACCTGCTGCCATCTTCGCCCGGTTCTACATCATCCTCCCACAAACATCCTTTGAGGTAGTGGGGGGGAGAGAAGGGAGTTCGGTATCCCTTGCACTCAACACCAGAGGAGACTACAAGGACTAGAAGGCACCCATTCCCACACCTTTGCTTGTTATTACAGTGCATCTGTAAGCAAGCTTTCCTTGTTTCTCCCTCCACAGTGTTATCAGCCCTTTTGCCCCAGGTTATCTTACTTTTCTTTGCTGTCTCTGTGTGTTTATGAGCATAATAAAACTTAATAGATTGAGGAGAAAAGGCTCTTTATTCATTCAACACATGGTGCTTGGTGGGTGTGGAGTTTACAGGTCAGAAAATACAATGGAGGGGACAGTTTGGTAAGGAACAACAGAGATAAGTGTCACATTGCTCTAGCTCATTGCTGAAACTGGTATTCAAAGCCTCATGGAGATGCAGAGCTCCTTGATGTGCTCTTCTTATTGCCCTGGTGTCTGGCTGCTCAAATTTGGCTGCCAGGCGGTCTGCCTCAACCCCCCACCCTGGCAGAAACTTTTCTCCCTTTGTTTCACAGATATGATACAGCACACAGCAGGCAGTGATAACAATGGGGATATTGCTTTCACTGAGATCTAACCTAGTAAGCAAACTGTGCCAGCAGCCTTTTAAACATCCAAAGGCACATTCTACCACCATTCTGCACTTGCTCAGCCTATGGTTGAACCGGTCCTTACTGCTGTCCAGGCTGCCTGTATATGGCTTCATGAGCCAGGGGAGCAAGGGGTAGGTTGGATCTCCCAGGATCACGACTGGCATTTCAATATCACCAATGGTTATTTTGAAGTCTGGAAAGGAAGTCCCTGCTTGTTCCTAAAGATGCATGCGTCACGCACCTTTCCCGACCATCCCATGTTGATGTCAATGAAATGGCCCCAGTGATCCACCAGCACTTGCAACAACATTGAGAAATACTCCTTTCAGTTTATGTACTCTTTGGCAAGGTGGTTTGGTGCCAAGATAGGGATATGCATTCCATCTATCTCCCCACTGCAGTTAGGGAACACCCATCATGGAAAAAACATTCTCTATGTCCTGCACATTGCCCAGAGTCACTACCCTTCTTAGCAGAAGTCTGTTGATGGCCCTGCAAACTTGTATCACAACAGATCATACGGTAGATTTATTCACTCTGAATTAATTCCTCACTGACAGATAGCAGTCTGGCATTGCAAGCTTCCACAGAGCTACTGCCACCCGCTTCTCCACTGTCAGAGCAACTTTCACTTTAGTATTGCTGTGCTTCAGGGCTGGGGAAAGCTCTTCAGACAGTTCCTGGAAAGTGGCCTTATGCATTCAAAAGTTCTGCAGTCACTGCTCGTCATCCCATAGCTGCATAACGATGGGGTACCACTAGTCAGTGCTTGTTTCCTGGGCCCCAAAACAACGCTCAACCATGTCAAGGTGATGCATGACTATCATTAGCAACTGTGAATTGCTCCACTCTATGTCTTCCAGCAGGGCTGCTTGCATGGCATCACATTGTTCCATGTAGTGGCGCTCCTTTATCGGCTGTGTAAATATTGCAGGATAAGCAGGGCCGGCTCTGGCTTTTTTGCCGCCCTAGGCAAAAAAGCCACCCGCCGCCCCGCCCCCCCCCCAGCGCGCAGCGCAGCAGGGGAGGGTGCCGAGCCCGGCCGCGGGCCCACAATCCCCGACTGGCCGGAGCGCTGGGGGAAGCGCAGTGAGCCCGCCATGGCTCCGCTCTCCCCGGCAGCTAGAGTACCGGGAGGAGGGGGGAGAGCCCAGCCGGGGCCCCACTCTCCCCGACCGGAGCGCCGGGGGAGGGCGGCGAGCCCAGTTGCAGCCCCGCTCTCGGGCCGGAGCGCCCCGCCGCGCCACCCCCCTCCAGGTGCCGCCCCAAGCACAAGCTTGGTGGGCTGGTGCCTGGAGCCGGTCCTGAGGATAAGACGCGAGGTGTTTGTAATGCTCACAATAACAGTGTAAAGCTGAGCAGGGTCCATGCTTATCGTGCTATGGCGTCCACGTGGGTAACCCAGGCTTATGAAAAAAAGGTGTGAAAAAGGCTTGGAACATGCTAATGCCATGTTCCCATAACCACCCACACCAATGTTTTGGTCCCATAAGGCATTGCAAGCCCAACCCAAAATTCCACTCGGCTATGTGCACTGTGGGATAGCTACCCACAGAGCAGTGCTCAGTGCACAGATGCAAGCCCTGCTAGTGAGGATGCACTTTGCCAACACAATGAATGTAGTGTGGACACGCAAGATCGACTTTCTTAAATCGGAGGCTTGATGTCGACTTATTTGAAGTCGACTAACTTTGTAGTGTAGACATGGCCTAAGGCTATGTCTGTACTACAGACCTTACAGCAGCGCAGCTGCAGCACTGTAAGGCCTCCTGTGTAGCTGCTCTATGCTAGCGGGAAAGCTCTCTCTTACCGGCATAATCAACTCTCCCCCCGAAACGAATGGCGGTAGCTCCCGCAACATTGTGCTATCCACACCAGCGCTTTTGTTGGTGAAACTTATGTCGGTCGGGGTGTGTGTGTGTTTTTTCACACCCCTGATTGACAAAAGTTTTGCTGACATGAGTGCTCGTGTAGACAGAGCCAAAGCTCTTGATGAAAAAGAGCAAGTCTTCAAAATTGGCCACAAAAAAAATGAGCCACAGAAACATCAGGAAATTTGAATGGTTCCACATGTAAAAGCCAGCAAAGCTGTTGAACTGCAGGGCAATGTTCAAAAGGAACTGAGAATTAGATGATCTCTTACTAAATTACATTTTTTTTATCCCCAGAAGTGAGAGCAGAGTGTTATCCAAGGCTGGATGACTGGAAAAGAGGAAAGATGAAGTTACAAAAGCTCTTAGCTTGCCAACGGAAAATAGAGATTTTCACCTCTGAATCAGTTTCAATATGACCTATATTTAGAGACAGCAAATTGATCCCTTCTGATGACTCTTGGGTGTCTCAGGTGGCTGATGTGAAATGAGCAGGTCTCAGTCCAGTTCTTAGAGGACAAGTGTATGCCTCATTAAAGCTACCGTCATCCTTGCTAGCCATCTAGGCAGAGGCCCAAGATTGAATGGACACTGCGATTCTCTTATCCTGCAGATCAGGAAACCCGTTCACAGGATGAAGTAGAGAAACTTACATTTCTGTCTGTTGCACATGGAGAAGGACAGAGAAAATATTGTTTAAACCCCTCCCTCCAATGTGCACAGCACCCATCTCAATGCATTCAGAGATAATACAGTGATAGTACTTGCCACTTGTAGATTGTCTTCCACCTTAAGGCATTTAGAATCATTAATATTATCCTCAACTCTGTAAAATAGGTGAGCACCATTACCCCACTTTACAGATTGGGAAACCGAGACACGTAGAGACAAAAGCCCCACTTCTGCAAAGATTTATAAATATGCGTAACTTTAGGCATTGTGTCCCATTGCCTTCAGTTGGACTACTCACTGTGCATAAAGTTAAGTACCTAAGTCTTTGCGGAATTGGAGACTAACTGACTTATTTAAGTTCACGCAGGAAATTTGTGGCAGAGTCTGTCAGTCCTGCCTCCAAATCATGTGCTTTCACTGCAGAAGTTGTATCCTCTAGAAGTAAAACTAGGACAAAGGGGTTGAAGCCTTTTCCCTCTCGAAAATTAAAAGAACTGAGCAGTAACTGATTGTGTTGTGTGCAGATGTGATAGGCTGAACCCCAAAAGAGTGCTTTTTCTTGCAGGTTAATTTTGTTTTTCCGGATATCAGTCTAAGAGACTGAGCCACCAGCTCATCAAAGGCAATACTTTTAAAAAGGTTTTTCATACATATTTTAAATGATTCATAGCTTTTACCTACCACAGAGAAGAGCCCTGGTGAGGAAAGAACAAAAACAGGCTAAAAGAACATTTTATTTTTGGAGTGATTTTGCTTTATTATATGGTTTACAAAGCTGGTGGAGAGAAGGCAGTAAAAGATAACTTAATTCTTAACCTTCCATTAGGTTTATATGAGAAAGCATGTCCTCACCCACATGCACTGAAGTATCTTCAAATGTTCAATAACATTTACAAAAAACTCCCCTGCAGGCATAGTGAAAAATGGTCCCTTAGTCATCATGGGGGGAAACAAGTATTTGTTCCATATTACTCACTGAAATGAAAGTAGCAGGGGGGAAATAAGTGCAGTCACGACAGCTGTGTGTGTGAGTGCACCTGTAGAGAGATGTCAAAAAATGAATTTTTTATTTTATTTTTATAACTGGAGTTCAGTAGGAAATAGTTCAGGGAAAAGATGTGATTATCTCTGCCGACTGTAAGGATAGCGGCTGAAATGTACTGTACGAAAAAGGAAGACATCCCACAACTCTTGCCCACGTCCACCTATTGGAAGAAAGGAAACTGGACACTCACACCCAGGGTCCCAATATACTTATCTATTTAATATTTATATGGTTCAACAATATGTGCTTTATGTAACAGTAATTTTGCTCTCCATCCAGTCCTGAATCACTAAAATAAATCCCATAGATCTCCAAGTGGTCAGATGCTGGAAGAATATGGAGTCCAGGCTGGAAGAGTAATGTAAAGCTTACACATAAAAACACGCAGTCATGTTTCCTCATGGAAAGTGGCGGGGCAGACGGGAAGTTCTGGTTGTGGTATAAAAAGAGCAAGGGGGAAAAAAGTCCAGATAACTCATAGGGAGATAAATTTTTCTTTGTAACTTCTTATTCTACATCTGACAGGACGAACAAGTACTGTGGGAAACCAACACATCAACTAACAATGAGTGGGTCAGAGCAGATGTGCAGGTGCCAGCAAGTCTGAAAAAATTAAAGGTATGAGTGAAAAAGGCAAGCACTTGCCTTCTGAAAATGCATAATTTTTGTTATTGTTTTTAAAGCTTCTTGGAAACTAAGATAACTTACTAAAATCATGTTTATTCTCAATGGCTCTCTGATTTTAATTGACTGGGTGCAACTTAGGCTCTGGTTATAGTTCAACAGAAAACAATCTAACAAAGCACTTCCTACAGCCAGTAGCTTTAATTACAAATGTGTAAAAGATGTATCCCCATACAGTAGTCAGCTTGGCCCTGATTCTTCTCTCACTTCTTACACCATTTAACACCAGTGGAACTCCAGTAATTTCTGTGGAGTTACTCCTGATGAACACCGGTGTCAGTGGGAGGAGATAGCCCCTTTGATTCTTTTGGTTCAAAGAAGAATGCAAATTTTTCTAGTATTTGGTTCTTAAAATCTTCAGTGAATTATTAGGTCTCTCTTCTAATTTTGCTTTAGTAATTTTGTTTTTGTTCTGGTATTTTATAAGTGAGGTATTTGCAAACCCCATCAATTAAAAAAAAAACTTCTGGGGAAAGACAGAATATTTGGTTACTGAAAGGTAACTAAGCAATCAGTTTCCCTAGTCTTTAGGTGTACTAGAATGAATTCATTTCAGTGAATGAGCAAAGCACAACAAACCCTTTACATTGCATAGATTATGTGCCAAGGAAACTGCAAAGTAACAAAGCTGAATTTAGCTGAATAAAGAACAAGGCTTATGTCCTATGAGTTATTACATAAAAAACAAACAAACAAACCCTCCACATTATACTCAAAAGTTAGGAAATGCCAGAATTAAGGTTGGTTGTACAACCTTATTTTGCCCCCCTTATGCATACGCATTATCATAGGTGCCAACTCCATGGGTGCTCCTGGGCTGGGGCACCCATGTAACAAAATTAGAGTGTGCTTAGCACAGACTGGCAGCCAAGCTCCCCCCAGCGCCTCCCACCCACCAGCAGCCCTGCTGAGCTGTTCTGCGGCATGCAGGAGGCGCTGGGAGAGAGGGGCAGGAGCGCGCTCGGGGGAGAGGGCGGGAAGAGATGGGTTGGGGTGGGGGTTAGGAAGAGGAGTTGAGTGGGGGAAGGGCCTGGGTGGAGCGGGGTTTGAGCACTCCCCGTGTAGAGAGGAAGTCAGCGCCTATGTGCATTATGATCGTCTTTAATTTCATGATAACATACAATTTTTTCAGCATAGTCCTTTACCTGTGGAGTAACTGGTAGCTCTGAGGCATGGAGGAGCTGCATCTTATCAATGAAATAGTTGTAAAAATAATTAACACGGGCAATACATTTTTCTCTAGCCACACTCTTGGAAGCAGCTGAGCCTTTAAAATAAAATTCATTTCCAGCATGGGAAATTTCAGCCTAAACAGTTTGTTTGGCAAAAATATAAGTAGCTATAATATAAGAGTCTTATAAAGGGCAGCTACCTGCACCATCTATAATAAATCTTTTACATTTTGTGAAAGAAAAATCCCTGTTTTCTTTTGTCAGTTCATATATTTACACACATATTTTAACCAATAACAATTCTCACAGCTTGTGTTTGAAGGAACTATTCAGAGCAGGACAGGGTTTATCTGTCTGGATAACCTCCAGTTCTCAGACTGGGCAACAGAATCACCAGAGCTCTGCTCCCCAGAGGAGTTCACCTGTGCCAATGGCCAGGGTGTTGCCAGTGGATCAGCCTGTGATTACCAGCTGGACTGTTCTGATGGAAGTGATGAAGATCCAACAGTTTGTTGTAAGTGAATTACGTTGTTTTATAAAGAGATGATGTCAAAAAGCACTATGGTGTAGAAGGATAACATTTGTATCATAACCAGAGAAGAACTAGATAGAAAACTGATAATAATAGTACAGTACCTTATTTATATAGCAGCTTTCATCCAGAAGGTTTGGGCTTAGGATGATTTAGAAGATCGTGTAAAAATTTTTATAACTGATCACACCATCTTTCTTTCCACTTCTATCTATCTAGGCCCCAGCAGCAAGATTCAGATCCAGATAATAAATTCTAAATAGTTTGGAGGGGCACAGAGATTTGTATGATGTTTGTGTTTCAGACTTATCCCCAATTATTTATATATCTATAAGGTATTTTTTTAAAAAATCTGGGTTTAGATTTTGCTCTAATTTCATCTAGAATTTGAATTTTTCTCTAATTTCATCGGTCTGTGACTGAATGAGAGCATGTACGTGTGTGTAATGTGGCAATATAATATTTATATGTACCATCGCTTGGAGGCTGCCTTTAATTAGCAACTGCTTCAGTTTAGTAGCGGTCTCTTAGCCATGACATTTTTAATTGAAGCTTACTTTGCTTAGTAGCCACAATTCCACCATGCAAGCCACAGGAAAGTACGGTAATTAAATTTTATAGACGATGCTCATATTTCTGAGCCTGCCTTGGTTTAAAGCTGCATATGGAAGTAATTTTAATGGATGCTCTGGCTTCTAAACGAAGATTATATGGCATACTTATATGTGTGTTGGCTACATTGCTAAACTTCCAAATGTTTGAATTTATTCATGCAGATGACAGATAGGATACTGATAGTTGCATATGTAATGCTGTTTGCAGGTGCAAATCAGAATTTCTGTGCACCTAAAAGTGTAGCCACCTAAAGTTAGGTTGGATTGAGACTGTGGTCAATAAAATTTTCTGTTAAAATTATTTGAAAAGAATTAAAAATTATAGATGATTTTCCCCTCTACCTGCCTTGCAGTCTGAATCAATATCTTTTGATCACTTAAACAAGCGTGTACATAAGGAAAGTTGTGCTGCTTTATCTCCAATTTAGAACCCAAGCCAGTGCTTATATCTTTGGCATTTCCCTATTTCAAGCCTTACTGGTTCACTTGTGTTGTTTCAGGCTTAATCTTGCCTTCCTGAGGAGGAGGAACAGGGCCCAATGCAGAGTGCTCTATGCATTGTGAATTCCTCAATGCTTTAAGGATCCATTTTTAATCAGATGGACACTTAATGATAACAAGCAGTTGGTTCATGTAAAGTAACTATATAAGAGAATAATGGTATGGATATTATCTTGGAATCCAATAAAAATGTTTTTGAGGCAAAAATTGTTTATGAAAGTGAATAAAGCCCTGCTCAGTGAGGACTGATTGTTAAGAACATGTATTATATAAATGAAAAAGCAACGGTAACTTGCCACAATTACATATAGTTAATGGTTTTCCTTTCATTGCATTTCATATACACTGTTCATAGCTCCTTCTGATTCTGTGTAAGCTAAAAAGCTCATCTCTGGGCTTGTCTACACATTCAGCTCTGCAGCTTTAGTGAAAATACTACTACGCTGATGGGAGAGCGTCTCCCTTTGGTGTGGTTAATCCACCTCCGTTGGAGGTGGTAGCTATGTCGACGGGAGCTGTCCTATCGATATAGCACTGTCTAGTCTGGGGGTTAGGTTGGTATAATTACATCACTCAGGAGTGTGAATTTTTCACACGCCCCCCCTCTCCCCGAGCGACGTAGTTATACCAATGTAAGTTTGTAGTGTAAGCCTGGCCTCTTTCACCAACAGAGATTGGTCCAGAAAAAGATGTTATCTCTTCCACCTTGTCTCTCATTTTCAGAGAAGTCAGAAAACTGACCTCATCAAGCGCATTTGAGTGCATTACATTTTTACATGAATTTCTAAACAAAATTCCTACTCAGCACATTGGTACATATTTTAGCATCTATTCTTGGACACATTTATTCTCAGTATTTTCCTTCCGATGAAGGCCTCTCATGGGACTCTGCTGGCAGTTCTCCATTCTGAATGAATACAGAGGCAGCCAACTGTTACCTAGTGATTTACAGGATATTTCCTGTTCTTTCAAGATTTCTTTTAATGCAATTGCTTCTTTATAATAGGAGGGGAGGACATAATGTTTTCCTTCATTGAAGCTAACTTGACACAAATGATATTATAAAAATATAAATTATTACTGTATGAAATAGGTAAGTTTTTATTGTACTTCTATATAACTATTAGTTCAGAGGTGCAATACAGTTCTTCATATACTTAAAATGCATTTCTTCTTCTAAACTTCTGAAAAATAAGGGCCTGATCCTGCAAACACTTGTGCATGTGAATAATTTTACTCATGTGAGTAGTCCCATTGAAATCAACCTAATCATGTGAGTAAGTTACTAAGGCACATGTTTGCAGGTTCAGGTTCTACATTTAAAAAATTTCCTCTTTGCATAGGTCCTTTTCAAAACTATTCCTAAACTTCCCATTTCATGATGGGTGCCAATAAATGAATGGATCACAATTCATTCATTCATAAATAAAAAACATGCATTCAGCATTTAGAAAACTAACTTGAAGGATGGGTAACATTATAGTGATATTTTTAAATTTTTGTCCACCTAGTATGAAAGATCTTCTGCAAATGCCATACTAGCTAATGAAGCAAACTTTTTTGTATGGAATTCAGATACCACATTAGGTTAGACTATACTGTTATATATTATGAACATTACAAACAAGTTAGACTCGGTATTCCTACTACTTGCAGGAACTCGGTAAAGCACCTGTTGAACAACTACACTGTGACGACATTTCCACATTATGATACTTCTGGAAATGTCACTTATATCCACCAATCAACATTCATAGAGCTACAACATCATTATGAGGAGTAACTTTCTGTAACTGTTTCCAAAAAATAAACAGCACCTATTGCTGTTTGGAAACTCTGGTGAGAAGCCCTTTAAGACCACTCATATTGAGGAGAAGTTTAATTCTTCTGAAGTCACGTGCTCCATCTCTAGATATTAGATGTTGTTAGGCTCAGTGAAGGTGTAAATCATTGAGTAGAAAATACTCTAAAGTCAGGCAATTATTTGGATAATTTTGGAAATATACACATTTTGCTGCAGGATACCAATTTGTATTTGTAAATAGTTGAAAAGTTTTAAAGTTGAAATTTTAAAGATTAACTTTTAAAAGATTAAAGTGTATACATATTTATTGTGCTGGGGAGTTTAAAGTGGGTGGATGGTTTTCTTGATCCTGAATATTTATTTTAGTACATGTTTATACCTTCTATGTGAGACACATTCATTTTCAGGGCATGCTAACATCTGTCCATCAGGTCTTGATCTGTGTAATGTTTGTGAAGTGTAGATCGAGCAGCATACAAGATTTTTTTTTCATGGATTTCTTCATTGTATATATAGTGTAACACAAGCTTTGTGTTTCAACTGTTTTATAGAATGACTTTTTGAATGCATAGTTGAACAAGGCTTTCATTTATGGAAAAAAATGTTCACAAAGCATTAACTTGTTTTGTGAAGCTCAGAATGTTTGATTAAACGTATGTGTAGTGTAGTTGTAGCCTTGTTGGTCCCAGGATATTAGAGAGACAAGTGGATGAGGTAATATTTTTTGTATTAGACCAACTTCTGAGGGTGAGAGAGACAAGCTTTTGAGCAACAGAGAGACACTGTGACCTATATCTCTGCATTAAACTTGCCAATGGACCTAAGCAGGGGTGAAAGTAACGTAAAGGACTTAACAGTATGCAGGGCAGCGGGGTTCTGGGCAAGGTGGGGGAGGTGGCTCTGGGCCCCCAGAAGGGGTGGGTCCTCAGGTGGAAGGGCAGGGCCAGATTCCCTCAGCCAGCCCTCCAGCACTGCCTGGTCCGTGCCACCTGGGGCTCCAGCAGCAATTTAAAGGGCCCAGAAGCCCCGGCCCTTTTAAATCACCAGGCCCTGGGGCAGCTGACCCTTTTCCCCCCGCTGTCAGTGGCTCTGCCGATACAGGGCTTAAATCGCTGCCTTGGCAGTGCTTTAATGTTGGCTGTGTACTGGCCCATACCAGCGGCCACTTTCTTACTGGTACACCGTATCAGCCCGTACCGCTTTACTTTCATCTCTGGACCTAAGCACACATTAAATAAAAAGGGAGTTAAGATAGAACCTTCTCGAATTCTACCTGAGGTGGTTTTTCTGTCATTCTGTAAAATATTTAGTCAGCATTAGCGCTGTCTTGATTCCCTATAGACTCTTAAAGGGAATCTATATCCAGATTTAAAATCCAAGCAGAAGACAGCCAGTGTAGTAGAAAGAAAGAGCTTGAAGCATGGGCCTGGTGCCTGGGGCCTGAACTGAAGTCAGCAAAAGTTATGCTATGAGCAACAGTCAGGCCATGTCAAAAGCAGATGCTTGCCTGCAAGCCAGTGTCCAGTACACAAACTTGGCACCAGTATTGCTAGCATTACTAAAACACACTGAATATGTAAACACATTCCACCAGGCCAGCACAAGAACACCCCAACCTAGCACACGATAAAATGATTTGACAAAAATGATGCATAGTAATATTTTGTCTAAAACCTCAGGAGTGAAAGTACAAAGACAGGTGGTGAATAGGAATGTTTTGTCTGTAACATCAGGAGGAAAGTACAAGGGGAGGTAACAATAATGTCATAAAATGCGTAAGGTAATACGTAAGCTGTTGATCCTAGATTGTTTGTCTATAAATGTTGGAATACCTCGCCTTAACCCTTCTTCCAGCTTAGGGGGCAGTGGAAAGTCCCACCACTGACTGAGCTGCATCCATTGTCATGGGCACATATGTCGTAGTATCCTTGTAGAGTCTGCCAGGTGCTATTACCATACTTTGTTGATGACAAACCTGGCCAGGCGCCTTTGCTACTTAAGTCTTGTGGTCATTGGGCAGGTCGATTGAGGTCTGCTGTGCCAACTATCTGCGCAGAGCTGGGGCAGCACACAAAACACACACACACACACAAGTCCCTTACAAGAGGAGACTTCTGGCTAATGTATAAAGATTCTAACACTTGGATAATGCTATACAAATAGTAATATCCTTGCACAGTCGCTTACTATGGAAGGTCTTTTTGATTCGTATCGTGTAGCCCATACACTGTGAGCTTGTCCACATGGACATTAGTGCATGGCAAGTCAGGGTGTGAATGTACGGTGCACTAGCCTGCTGTTCACTAAGTTGTCATGTAGACCCTGTTACCACACTCAACTTGTGTAGTGTACTTGAGCTGCTGCTGTTAGCAATTGGTCCAAGTGCACTATGGTACTCTTAGTGTGTTGTAGCAGGGTCCACATGGCCAATTATTGTGTGGCAAACTAGTATGCTATAGATTTAAACTCTGGCTTGCTGTGCACTAGCTGACTGTGTAGACAAGTCCACAGTTTCTCATGCAGTAGATCTTTGCCAGGGTTTGGAGGAGGAGGGAGGGGGGAGGCAGAGGAAATAGATATTTGTTTAAGTAAAGCAAATCTAAATGCATTCTTCATTTTTTTTCATACTGCCTACATCAAATGACTGCCTAAGTAAGCATAATGCCTAGGGATCTGGGTATTTAATTAGTACACAGCAAGATAGCTTAAACTGGATAGCAATTTGCATACTCTACTTTAGTGTATTAGCAATTGGAGTCTAATTAACAAGATACCTTGTCAAAAACCTAAGCATTTCTTAATTAGATAAATTTAATAATATAAGTACCATCTTTAACTAATATACTATAGCAAACGGGGACCAGTGTATTAGATTAAAATTAAATGTGCATTGTAGATCTAATTCAGTGGTGCTGATTGAAGGGTTTTGTTTCTTAGCATAGGACTTATCAGTAGTTGGGAGAGCCTTTGTCTGTGTAGTGTGAGGAATCTTATTGCTGAGTCATGTGAGGAGAGCAGTATTCTATTTTATGTTTGCAAATTATGAAAAGCAGAGCACTAAATGGAATCTGGAATGATAGTTGCATGATGTAATAAATGCTTTTGGATCTTTATCACAGCCATGTACAATCCCTTGGTACTTTCCACAACTGTGATAAATGCCCTAAAGGATTTAGAAAGGTATAATACATTTCCAGGTTGTTGTTCTGTGCTTGAGAAGAAAACTTTGATAATGTATTATACTAATAAATTATTTAATTTGGCTATAATTCCGGAGATAGTGTCTTCTTTGAGTTAAGTAGAAAATTGAGAGTGCAATGTTGTTATACAGCCAGTGTTGGTCTAATCTGAAGCCATTCAGACAACTTGATTGCAGTTTAATTGCCTTGTATGTTTTGGGTATAATTTTCTGAAGTGTCTAAGTGATTAAGGAGCCTAAATCCCATTTTCAAAAGTGACTTAAGCACTTAGGCCTTAAGTTCCATTGACTTTCAATGAATCTAAATCATTTAGGCCCATGAACATTTTACCATACATTCTTAATGAGCTTTCTCCTGTAAAAAGTCTTCCTTTTTAGTGATTTCAGGAAGTATTTGTAACTACTTGCAAATGAATAACCTGTTGACAGAACTCCATTAAGATTTCACCGTTAAAATCAATAACTTCTTAATATAGGCTTTTCTTCTTAGAATTACATGTATCACAACTGAGGATGGACAAACCTGTTTAGCATGTTACATACACTTTTAGAACATTGGTTATTCCCCCTGTCTCCCCCCAGAAAAGTGATTCATATTGCAATAAACATACCATTAGTTCTTTTTAAAAAAAAATAGGGCAGACTAGTTTACACTTGAGGAGAATAAGAGTGACAATTCCAGCATAAAACTGTTATATATAATTTTCCTTATTTTTCTGTTTACAATAGCAAATTATACTACGTGTAACTTTGAGACTGATTTTTGTGGCTGGAAGCCATTAAACACAGAAGATGCTAAGTGGAATATAGTAAAAGGAGAAACTTCCAATGACACAAAACTTCCTAACCGAGACCATACAACCAACAGTGAACACGGTGAGCCTCTCTTGCATAGTTTCCCTTATAAAGTGAATTTTAATGCTCATGAATGATGCCTGACTGACAGCACTGGAGACTAAAAACTACACAATATATGTAACATGGATAGCAACCGTACAAGCTTATTCCCTCTGTCCCCTTAATGTTCCTCAGTTGTGCTCTTCCTGAGAACTCCCCAGAGAAGTCATTGGAGTTTAGTTTCTATGCCTATACCATGATTAATTTCTTTGAGACAGCCAGTGAGGTGCTAATTAATGCTGGTTGTAATGTTGGTTTCGATTTCTTGAGCTCTTGCTCATTGGACAGAGACAGCCAACTTCTTTCATGTATAGTTACAGTAAACCACCATTATATCCAGTATTCAGATAGAGCCTATTATTTTAGTTATTTCTCAAGTAAATTTTCCACTGAAGCCAGGACTGAATCCACCGTAAATAATTTAAACAGTTTTCTTTTTCTACAGTACAGGCACACTGATCACTTCTGCTTGGGACAGGCAGAGCATGTGCAGTATCCTTTGCATTGTTGCTCTACCTCAGTCAGTAGCTATCTCATTGCTGTTGTGCAGTGTGTTCAGCAGAGGAAAAGGAATTTAAATAAAGAGGGCCCATTTGCATTCTTTTGCAAAGTAAAATGCTTTTACAAAGCATTGTGCAATACTAAAAACGTCTTACATAACCTACAGTGTCAAGCGTTCTATGACTGCAGCATTATCAAAATCTAGGATTTATTATGCACTGTCCAGAGGACAATAGACTAATTCAAAGCCTGACCACCTTTAGGGTGTGCCCCAAGGCCAATTTTGGATAAAGCTTTCCCACTACTATTAAAATGAGTTTTTAAAAAATAATATTACATATTAAATACATTAAAACCGTGTTAATATTGCAAAAGTCAAGCAAGCAATAATTAGGAAAAGCCAGAATTTAGGTCGCCTGTGCCACCTTAATTTGACTCCCTTATGTGTATGCATTATGATACAATCTTTAATGACGTGATCCATTATGTTCTTTCCACAAGATCCATGCCTCTTTCAGGGTACAAGGATGGGCAATGCTCACTTAATGAGCAGCTCTTCAATATTTCATTTTATTCCAAACATTCAGTACGTGGCCCCACACATTATTTCCTGCACTCCATTCAAAACCTGCAGAATTAAGAGGCACAACATAGAACTTACAGCCCAAGAAAAGGATGCTGAGGAGTTTTGAAGCCACCTTTGTGCACTCCTAATCCTGGGGGGCTGGAGGAGTCCCAGGCATAACCTGGTCAGTCTTGGGATCCTGATTAAGTTAAAACAGCCTCCTCAGCCTACCCTATGAGTTGCAGAGCTGCCCATAATTCCTGCCATGCTGTGGCCCCACCTCAACAGATCCCTCCTAACCTCAGCCCCACCCCGACACTCCTTAAGGCTGTCCCTCACGATGCCTGCATGGGGGAGCCTCCCCTGGTTAGATATGAGGATTTTAGGGCCCCTTTACACTACTTTGACCCTTTTAAACAGTGTAAAGGGCTGGAGTGGGGAGGGGTGAGGATCTCGATGGTAGTTCTCCATATTTCTTCAGTTCAGCAGGGCAGATTCACTCCTGATTTATGCTCGCTCCTGTCAGCATTTAGCAGGAGGTAGGGTGCCTCTGGTTGCAATAATTCTGCCAGCAGGAAGTTATAGAAGTGTGATATGGCCACAATTTCCTTCTGCTGGGGGAGGGGAGCAGCACAGCTAGACCAGTGAGTAATGCTGGCTCAGGATAGGATATGTCCTCCACAACCTCTGCTGACAGGGCTACTCTGGAGCCTCACCTACAGACTGAAGCTGTGTCCCATGAAGTACCCTTGAAAACACTGCCTACTTATCAGTGAGGATGGCTTCCCTGATGCTGTGGAGAGTAGCAGGCTTTGTTTGTTCAGGAAGGTGTGCCTGGCACCTCTCTGTACCAAGCTGGGTAAATCTAAACCTGTATATAATTGTGTATGTCATTATTCTCTTAGGGTTGGATCCAGCCCTCTGCTCCATTCCCATGGATCACTGGGGAAATGGCTACTGTGCATAATTGTGCCAGCACAGTAACTGATTTTCTAAGATACAAGACGATGAGTGTAATATCAGTGGACAAGAATGAGCCCTTGGTGTTACTTTGCATAGACTTTCATGAAAAACTTTTCAGTATTCAATGAAGGCAGCATTGATGGCTCCTAAAATGTGCAGCTTTAGGGGCCCTTGAAGATGTTTATCCTTTCCTACCTTTGTCTTGAGAACATCTGTTGTAGTTCCAGTCCAAAGGCAGTTAGTTTGCCAGAATTCAGATTAGATCTTTAATTAAGCTTTCATCCCCACTAGCACAGACAACAATGTCAAGCCTGCGGACCCCAGGAGAAAATATAGCTTATTTCATTGGTTCACAACATTGTTAACATGCCTAAACACTGCTAGGCTGCCGTGGGAATTTGTTAAGGATAAACTGAACGCTGTACCTAATCTGAGTTTCATTGAATTTTGATTCTAAACACTATTTACACCACTATTTAAAACCAATTAAAGTGTTTCTTTTGGAGCTCCCAGAAGAGGTCTGTATTTTTTTGATCTCTCAGGCTCTCAGCGCTCCTAGTGGTGCACCCTTCCTGTACTTTGAGAACTGGACCCGTTCCAGAAGTGGGATGTGGAGGAGTGGGATAGCTGGGCAGCTGTAGTGCTTGACACAGAGAGAGAGAGAAGTCTGAAGTTTTCTGTCTGAGGAGGGCAGATGCAAGAAGAACCTTTCTAGAGAAGTGCTGGACCCTAGTATTTGAGCTTTCCTTGCAGATGTCCAGTATTTGCTCAACAGTGGCCTCTGAGCACTTTCAGGCACAATGATGGGGAGACTTTAGCCTTGACTCCAAACAGCCCAGTTGCATACCTTTAGGGTGTTGAGTGCTGCTGGAGTCACTAGTTTCTTCTTCTCCAACAGGTCCCCCACCCTTGTACTTAGGACTTCCACATGGAGCCACTGGGAGTGGGGGAGAGAGATCCCTACACTCTCACCCTATCCTTTCAGACTCATACAGGGGCAGCCAAAGTCTGTCCCAAAATTTCCCTAGTGATCTATGAGGCACTAATGGAAGAGAATGCTACTCCACTTGTTAGAATAAATGAAGGTGTTCAATATGCATGAGGAGATCATTAAGGAAAGGCTAGTTCTCTCAGATAAATGTTCACCATTGTGAGACAGTATTTCTAACATTTAATTGATTTTATTTTTCAGGATCATTCATTTATTTTGGAGGATCACTGCAGGCAAACACGAAACCTGTCATGTCTCACCTCGGGAGTCCTATCCTTACTAAGCTGTCCTTTGACTCTGCCCATTGTCAGGTAGCTGTTTGATACGAATTGTGATCACTTCATGTCCTCAAGTGTTGTGTGGTGCTGCTAAATGCTGTTATAGTTGCTGTGGTTGAAAAATTGGTTGTATTTCAGTGGTGGAGCAAGTGATCATTGGGCCTGATTCTTTATTCTGGCTAAGATTAATGTATGAGCATGGGGATGGGCTCGCTGGAGGGGTAGAGGGTGGGACACATAAAGTTGTCTCTTTTCTTTGGTGTTTGGGAGCTGGCCAGTCTCCCGTCTAGCATAGAGCAACCTCAGACCATTCTATTTTTACACTAGTGCTACTCTCCTAGAGACTGTGGACAGCCAAGAATAACCCTATCAATTCCCTCGGGAGTTACCTTAGCACACCTCCTACATCACAGATCGGCATAGAACCTTTCTGGCATCTCTCCCCCAGCCAGGAAATCCTCTTACATTAACATCTCCATGGTGGGAGTTCCATTACTATCTGTATAAATGTCTCAACCCGTGGTGAAGCATGCTGAACGTTAACTGGGGAGTGTTCAGTCCCACACCACATATATAAAATACCCTAACATTTTAATTGAAAATAATTTGAGGTGGATGGGTTTTGTATGTTGATCAATGCAGTGTTTGACACATCGTCAGTATGCACTAAGCACATCATAGTCAATCAACTTGCGCAACCTGGGCTCAATCTTGCAGCTATGCAGGGGAGTACAAGAGCAATTAGCAGTAGGGAGAGGAATGAGCTGGCAAGGAGGACTAGGAAGCCAGCAGTGAGAGAGAAATCAGCAGAGTTGATAGGAGTTAAGCTGGTAGAAAAATGGAAAAACAATTTTGTGAGAAGTTTTGGAAATTTGAAGGGTTTGAAACTGAACTTTTTTTGTTTTGTTTTTTTTCTTCCAAAAATAATCACAACATATATACTTCTCTTAACTTTTGAAATGTTGAGGTTTTCCCCCCTTTTTGCCACAGAACACAGAAAACATTGTAATAACAATAAATATTGTGCAGGTTTTAGTGGGAGAAGGGAGGGTTTCACCCCCCCATCCCTAACTTTTCAAAACACTTCAAACTTTTGGGAAATTACAGGGTCACAAAGTTACAATATTTCATTTTTCCTTTTGCCACTGTGTAACTTTTCTAAAGTTGAAAAGTTAGAATGGAAAAAAAGCAAGTTGTGAAAACCTCCAAAATCCTAAACATCCATCATTCTATTGCATTCACTGGTGAAAAAGGCAAAAAAAAAAAGTGAGAAAATGAAATGTCAAAATTTTGAATTTTTTCAATTTTATGAAAAACAAAATGAAAATTTCAAGATGAAATAAATTTTTTTTGTTTAGGAATTTTCTGTTTTGAAAAGTTGAAGAATGTCAACAAAAATGAATGGTTTGCAATGGGGTGTTAGGGAGAGAGTCTATTGCTGTCTCCCTTATTTCCCATACTGGAGGAATCCTACCTCAGCTGGATCTAGGGATTTTAGAGCCTGTTTATGCCAATCTAACGCTTTCACCTGTCTAAAAGGGGCTAGAGTGAGCATGAGGATCTCCCCTCTTAATTCTTGCAACTTTACAGAGTACAGTGAAGAATCAGAAGTCAAATGAAGACCATTCTCTGAGCATCTTCCCCCATGTAATGAAATAAGAGGGCCAGAATGTGACTGCCAGCATACTGCCCCTGCAGGAACTCCTGGAGGCATTGTGTCTGAGATGGGCAGGGTGTCTCTCAGAGCACAGGGGAAGAGCAGGTGCTGGTTATATCCTTTCAAAGGTTCAGCTTGAACTCCTCCTTGTGTGGGGCCAGCCTGCCGGCTGGTGCTGTGATGAAAGGGGGACCATACTCCGCCATCTTCACAAAGTTTGGTATGACAGATGACATTAAACTCACAGAACGCTAACCCCCTTTTATACAAGAACTGGGACCGTGTGCAGCCACTGTACATGGAAGCTCCCAGGACCCTCTCTCCATCCCCACTTTGCACACCAATGTGGCAAGGCACAAGAGCCCTTCCTTCACCTGCCTTAAATTTTAAAGCCTGCTAATATTTTCAACAAAATGCTAATCCTCTTGCTCCCACCAGTGTTTACAAATGATCTATCTTTAGAGCAGCTTTCCTCCAGAGAGGTAGCAAGTGACAGTATTGCACACCAACAACTTTAGGACATGGTTTAATTTCAGTAGGGAACTAAGGTTGAACAGTTAGCAATGAACATTAATTTACAAAATTGTGGAAAGCTTATGAAAGCCCAGCTGGTTTGGTTTCTCCTTTGTGAGACTTTGATCAGAGGCAGATTACTGTTTTGTGGGGCACTGGGCCAGAGAAAATGGGGGCTGTTCCCCACCCCTTCTGCCCGCAGTTCCCCCTGCACCCCACCTGTGTTACTTCCAGGAAAATGGGGTTGGGGCGCGGGTGCTTGCCCCGTTCTGCCCAGGGTCAGGTGAGTGGCAGCTGGCAGAGTGCCCCTGCAGAGGCCCTGCCCCCAGATCAGGAATTCAACGTGAGAGTACCCTGTAACTAAAAGGCCATGATATAAGACTGACAGACCCACATGTGGAAGGCTTTGCTGTGGGGTAGCTGAGCAAAGGTCTTGCTTATACATTGTGTTGGTCTTTCTCTGTTAATAAATGAGACCTTCCGAGGGGGGGGGGGGGCTCTTTAGTAACTGAAGACCTGCTTGGACTTATTTAGACCCTAGGGGAGAGGAAATCAAGGCAGAACTTATCCAGATCTCCATCTTTGACAGCAAGGGGGCATAGAGGGATGGCCTTCACCATGACAGTCCTGTTTCCCTGAACACAGTGGGAACAACAGGCAGTTTCCTTGCTTGCTGTTTCCCAGACTCTTTCTAGTTATTGCTCTGCTCAAAAAACAGGGCTCTCTCTCTTAGCTTCCTCCCAGGGCTGCATTCACACTGCTTCTCCTCCTGTCTGCTTGCATTCTGGTCCTGTCTGCTGCTGATACACATAGCTGCAACTAAATTAATGCCCCTGACCCTGTATACTCAACAAGTCCCAGAGAAAACCTTCTTGTTGTCCCTAAGTTAGTTTTAGCTCAGGCCTTCCTGTGCAGCCCAACGCCTTAGGCGGTGACGTCTATTAATTCAGCTGTCTTACTCAGAAAGGGGCTTAATTGTTTCTTCCACTTAGGCGATGTCTACACTACAGATTTCTGCCAGCATGGTTGTGCTGGTCAGGGGTGGCATGAGATGTGATCCCTGACAGACATAGCTATGCTGGCAAAACTCCTTGTGTAGATACAGCTTACGTTGGCAACATTCGTATTTCTGCTGGTATATCTTATTTTGTTTGGGAGAACTGGAATAAGCTCTACAGGTGAAAGTTCAGTTTTGCCAGTATAAGCTGTGTCCATACTAAGAGCACGTTGCTGGCGTGGTATACCAACATAGCTATACTGGCAGAGTGCTCCTAGTGTAGACCTGGCCTTAGCCTGAATGAAAGATGGTTACCCCACCCATCAGCTTCAGTGAGATCTGTGATTGCCTATAGATCAAAGACGGACTTGCTGGCAGCCCCCAACCCTCTCCAGTACAAGAGTGCTATGTAGTAGTTAACCTAAAATGGTTTGAGTTCTTTACATCTTTTTGCTTACAGCCTGTAATTTAAGAATAGGTAAATTGGAGAACATTTTCTATGTAATCTGACGATCCAAGGAACACTGTGGAAACTCAGCACAAAGGATGGATAAAGAACTGGAAAAGAGACTGTTTAACAGCCAGTTATATTCACCAGCTGAGTATCCCTTCATTTGCGTTCAGTGATTATCAACTATCTAGGGCTTGCAGTGAATGGAGGGTTTTGCAGTTAGGGGATTCTAGCTTTTCAGTATCTAAAAAAATGGAAAAAAGTATGAGAAAAAATAAGAAAAATGTAGTTTATTTGAAAATCGTATTTCTCTCCAGTTTCTGTGATCAGAATTGTTTTCAGAATGCTACTTAACGAAACTAGGCCGGGATATATGAGCCAACAATCCTAATATTACAGTGCTGTCTAGAGGGCTAAAGAGTTGTGTCTTCTGTCTTCTGGTTTTCCATGCCTGCCACACCAGTCTTTCCAGCTGCTTCAATCCTGTTGTCCCCTCTTCCTAAGCTTTGACCCTGCACTTGCATTTCAGAGGACCAGCAGGATAATTTTAAAAATAATAAAAAAAATCCTCTCCCATAATTTTCAGCCCCTGGAAGGTTTATGGGATTGTTCCTAAAAACTGAGGATCAGATGAAGACTGGGGATGCATGTGGTATTTCATGGTTTTACATCATTCTCTGACTTTCCTTAAGCCTGGCTTAGTCTGCCTTTTCAGGTATTTCACCCATGTCTCAGGGTACAGTTTTCAAAACAATAATTATTCTTGGTGGAGCTCCCTGATGAGAGCCCCCCAGTGAGGCAAGGGAAATCATAGATAGATGTCCATAGGTTATGATAGAAATACATTTTTAAACCCAGAGTTACATATTTGTAATGGCTTTACCTTTTTGACACAAATTGCCATCCTTTCGGATCCTACATGTTCAAAGTGTGTTTCCTGTATGCCTGCGGGATTTAGACCTGTGGGTGTGTACACAATACAGTGATACTACATATGCAAAGCTAGTTTATATTATAATGATGTAAATCTATATTGAAATTGCTGTATGTTGGCAAGCTGTCCAACACATTTAATAAATATTTCTTTCAACAGATAATATTTTGGTATCAGTTATCTCAGGATTCCCAGCTCTCTGTCTTTAAGAGAACCGTCCTTAGTGAGGATTTGCAAAATCTAGGTGACATGACCGGTTTGTCCAAGAGGCAGTGGACTAAAGCAAATATTCTTATAGAAAGCAAACCTGAGGAAATGTCATCACCTTTCCAGGTAGCTGTATTGGCAATTATATTTATTTTGTGTACAAATAGTTATTCCAATGTGGCTTTTAGAATTAATTTATTCTCATAATTTAAAATAATCTTTGCTTACACTTTTATAAAGAATTCCTTTAAGCTTTTTCTATAGATGTGGAAATAAAAGGGGAATGTCAATGTTTCAGAAGTTTATGCATTAAAATCACACATTTATGATGAAAATGTGATGTGCAGTATATTGAAAAAATTGGGATGAGTATTTGTGATACAGTTGTGGAAAAGGCGTATATCATTCTGGGGTGTTCTAATAGTACTGTTGTAAGCAAGACATGGGAGGTAATTGTCTTGCTCTACTCAGTACTGTATTTGTGAGGCCTCAGCTGGAGTACTGAGTCCAATTCTGAGTGCCACACTTTAGGAAAGATGTGGACAAATTGGAGACAGTCCAGAGGAGACAAAAACATGGTAAAAGGTTGAGAAAATCTGTCTTATGAGGTGAAAAAAATGGGCTTGTTTAGTTTTGAGAAAAGAAGACGGGGGGCAGGATTTGATAGGTCTTCAAATATGTAAAGGGCTATTATAAAGAAGATGGTGATCAATTGTTTTCTATGTCCACTAAAGGAAGGACAAGAAGTAATGGGCTAAATATGCAGCAAGGTAGATTTAGGTTCGACATTAGGAAATACTTTCTAATTATAAGGGTAGTTAAGCTCTGGAATAGGCTTCCAAGGGACATTGTGGAATCCCCATCATTGGAAGTTTTCAAGAACTGGTTGGACAAAGACCTGTCAGGAAGGTCTAGTTTTACTTGTTGCGACCTCATCACATGGGGCTGGAGCTGATGACTTCTCAAGGTCCCTTCCAGCCCTACATTTCTATAATTCGATGATTATACTAAAAAAATAGCAGCTAATGATCTTGGCTACAGGGAGGGTTAATGCAGGGTCCTGGACATTTCAGTCAGTAACAATCAATACTTGCAGCATTGATCTCCCGCCACAGGGTTTAGTTTGACTTTCAGATTATCTCATACCTGCATTTAACTAGGTGTAGAAAACAACTGTTGAATCACTCACCAACTAAAACGTAAAGCATTTAACAAAGCAATCTTCCTGTTTTGATCTTTACATTTTGTATGCCACCTTCATAATAAAAACTGTCAAACTATGGATTACAGCCAGGGTCCTCAAACTTTTCCATAAGGAGATTGCTGCAGAGATATCACAATTGATTAGTTGTTGAGCAACTTTCCTTTCATTTCAGGTCACTTGGACCACTTCACCTCCCAGTCATAATTGATAATGTGCCTGTAGCTACTATAATAAAAATAGAAAAGTAATACAGGGAAAGTGTTTGCATCTGTTACTTTATTTGATGCTGTTTAGCATGTGCAAATGAGGAGGAGAGTCAACAGCATAGGATCATCAAGTGCTTCATGGTGCACTTGTAGTCCATAGAGCACTTGTAGTCCATAGAGCACAATTTGAGAACCTGGCTTACAGGGTTTTTTTCTATTTTAATGGAACCAGGGTCAGATCTCTAGGCCACTACAAAATTAATGTTTCATCCATTCTCACCCATAGGATACATCCTCAGTGTTGATTCTGCAAATTGGTCATTAGCTCCCGCATTAAATATAATCCTTCATGTGGCATCGTAATATGGAAAATACATTACGTTTCCCTCATGGAATTCTTTTCCATGATGGGTGACGCAAACTGTTGACACTTCAGCAGAATCGAGGAATTTAATCAACCCAATTTCTGCTGTGCAGGATGCTGTTTGAACATCATTAGAGGTTAACAATGTGCTTATTTTATCAGATCAGTACCAAGAGGACAAAAGAAATAGCATTAAGCATTCCCAAATCAGCAATTATATATTGCACACTTCTTTAGTGTGTCAGTAATTTTCTTATATTAGTATTAATTGTCTTCACATTTATAGGTTTTGTTTTTATCCTTAGACTTCTCATTAATATTGTTAGAAAAAATCTGTAATAATTTCACATGCTTCATTCCATATTGACATGGAAATTCTTGCCTCTTTTACTTTCTGAAAAGAGGCCATTCAATGATACTATTGCTGAATAACATTAGAATCACTTCCTGCAATGAGTCTTTGGAAAATGATGTAATGACCCCAAACTGAAAAGAGATCCTGTTTTGGAACCTACCTGATTTTGACAAATATTCTAGTAAAATCAAAGTAAATTATGGAACAGAGTTATAGATAGGTCACATATAGAATACCTGATCAAACTGACTTATATAGGAGATCTCTAAAATTTTTATTTACCCCACTTAGTGTATCTAAAGTAGTCAGCTCTCCTAGAAATATTATGCCCATTCCTAGAGTACAGTATGGTACTAGAAATCACATCGCTGTGCCAGTCAAACTCTGGGCCCAACATACATTACAGAAGTATGGCCTTTAGGGATGGTGTATCAAATGTCATCATGTAAACTGCTCTACAGTGCTGCCTTATGCTATCAAATCCTGAGGTAGGATCCACAGCAAACCTCCATTGGTGCTTCCTGAAATTCCAATGCTACGTCAGTTTAGAAAACATGGATTCCTCAGCTGAATACTCTCCTTTCTGGATATGGTCAGAGACTGACATGTAGCGATTTCCACCAATAGGTACAAAGGGCCAGGCTGAGGGTAAAACACCCCCAGAGCCCTGACACATCAACTATGGGCAGTCAGTTCTGACTACAAGAGTGGAACAAGGCAATCTCCCTTCAAGCACATGGTGAGACATAATCACACTCCATCACAAGTCCCGCATGTCTTTTAGCACAGAATTTGCCTTCTGGAAGATGTAGGGGCAGATCTTTTGGTAGATTTGCATCACTCCACCAGCATGAAGTTGCCATTAACCTGGTGGATCTGGCCATATGAAAATTCCTCCTGAATGTGGGTGGATCCTTGGGTTATATAGCACTGCCATTGTAGCTCCTACACCACTCTTAACTGTGAAGGGGTGTGGCAAGAGTGATTCCTGCCAGCTGGAATGGCCCCTTGGAAACTGTTTGCCTTTATTTTGGATCAGGCAATTGGTCTGGGGTGCTCTGAAAAGTTTTTCTAAGGCATTTCATGGCTGGATGGTCGTGTGAACATGTCTTGTTTCATAAATGTGCCAGCCATCCCCTCCCCATGATTTTATCATCAAGAAAACTTTTTAAAATAAGGCTAAGAAACAAAAACTATGTTTTACATCTGTGATATCCTGATGAGAGGGTGTAGTTAAGTGAATCAATATAGCTCTCCAGTGACTTTCAAGTATGAAATATGTTTTTCTTTTTTTACCATGGCTGGCAGGGAGTTTGGGGCATTGTGTGTTTAAAAGTATCTTTATATGCACACATTACTCTGTATGTATTTCTTATAAGGAAATGTTTTATTGACCTCAGCAGACATGGTATAAATGAACTCATGTCTCAATTAAATTGAGTTGTAAACCACCACATTTGGTTACCCTGAATAGCTCATTTAAAAAGGCATATAACTTAATGGTTCCACAAGGAAGACAGTACATTCAGGAAGTGATGATTATTATTGCTTAGGGTTGAAACAAGGTTGTTTAGGTTCCATAACTTTCTGTAAAGGTAGTTATGTCTTTGAGAGTTTAGTTGTAAGTTTCTGACTTGAATCTTACCATGCTAATCTCAACCATATGTTTCACTGGTTAATGACATTCTTCAAAACTGTGATGGTTGTAGATGGTATTTACTCTCCATACAGATACCGGGCATTATAAAGAAATGATATTTCCTTTTGTAATGTCAACTTTAATAAGGTTATTTATTTCTTTGTCATTATAGATCATTTTACAAGCCACTGTTCTATCAGAGAATGACACTGTTGCTATAGATGACATCAGTATAACAATGGAATGTGGTATTGCATATAAATCACTTTCAGATACCAGCCAAGAAAGCAAAGGCAAGTTAAATTAAAGCAAGCAAATTTTTAAAAAAATAGGCTTGAAGGATAAAATATGGTGTCAAGGTAGCTTTCTTTTCTATGCTTTGTTGTTCTTTCACAAAAAATATACTTCTAGTTAATGTCATTTTGTGTTTTTCAAAAGAATTAAACAATGAAATAGCTAACTAGATTGTCAGATATTTTTAGCCTTTTATTGACAACGAATTCCAGAATAATTTGAATTAGACAATACAGACGTGCAAATCATAAAATTCATATTTCAGAGTAATGTGGCCTTGTTAAAGTCAATGAGTGTGAAAAAGGATGCTACAGAAGTAGCTTTCAGCTGTATGGTTACACACACGGACTAAAAGCAAGTAAATAGACATTATGTTGTACCCAGGCCCCAGCTATACTATAAAACAAACCCCTTGCATAAAAAGCCATTAAAGTGTTTGTGGGAGTGATCTGATCACTTTTTATAAGGGTGTTAGGTGGAAAATAGAGCAAAACATAGGTCTATTTGTGACCGTGCATATTCTGTAGTGAAGACTATCATCTTATGTCTAACATGACTTGCTAAACTTAGTTTTCATTAGAATCACAGTGATATAAATTGCAGCTGGATGGAAACAAAATGTGACTTTTATGACAAAACTCCATCTGCATCATAAACGTATACATCTCGGTACTTTTCAACACTGATGAATATATTTGTTAAATAGAATAGTGTTACAAGGTAGCATGGGCATAGACAGTCTCTAGGGAAGTTACTGACAGTAGGAGTGTAACACAGAAACCTGAATGTCTTCAATCCTTTTCTGGAAAATGTATGACATAGTGGGAATGTGGACCTTTTGGTTTTCAGATGCCTTCCCTGCTCCCCCATATATTCTACTGTATTAAGGCATTTAGGAATTAGTAGAAGAGAGTTCCTTATAAAGGTTTCTTTAAAAACAGAATCACTACCCTCATATTAATCACATAGTAGTGTCATTTTTTAGATATTTACTTTTTAAGAAGGGCATACTTTCAGTAAAGTTCTAACCAGACTTCTTGGACTGGTATGCCACCAAATTCATTCACAAACTGAAAAAGAAAAAGTATGTCTTCTTTTTTTTTTTTAACACTTTGGCTGAAATAAAGTTAGCACATTTTAGGTATCACTTACATTGAAATCTGTTCATGACTCTCTTCTAAAAAATACCTTGCTAACCGTGTAACACAGAACATCTGACTTCTGGGAATTTCCTTATATAATAAACAGGAAACATTATGATCATAGTGAAGGGGCACAGTTGCTAGGCACAAAACATTAATGCAAGATTTGCCCTTGATTGGTAGAGGTGAAAGCTATATGCTGTTGAAGTATCCATGATAAAGATGTCCTATGCATAGGATGTTCACTCTAAAATGGTTGACTTTCAATAGGAGTTGGTCATCTAACTCCCTTAGATGCTGTTGTGTTAATTTTGATGGAATATATGGGCCCAGAGGGTCAAAGATGTTAATATAGCCATGTCACTGTACAACACAAAACAATTAAATATGGTTTGAGCTCTTCAGTCCAGAGACTTTGGCCTGCTTAGTCTAATGGCAACAATCAACATTAAAAATCTTTAACCCTTTATTAAAGATAGAGAAAAGGAAAAGCAATTAAAACATTTGAAATGTAAAATATCAAATAAGGCGTCCGTTTTAACAATATTCTTTATTCTCTTTAATTATTGAGCTTTTACAGTCTTCGATGGTATTAACTGTCTTTTTGAAACAAGAGAAGCTAGTTGAGATGGTCTGGAGTTGTTGTTGTTAGAGTCCAATCCCACTTCCTTGGAGACAAAACAAGATAAACATGCACAAGAGGACAGCAGAGATAGAAAGTTCAGCTTCTGTCTCTTGTGACAGGAGCTTGACGAGGGCAGTCAGGACCAAGGCTAAGAGCAGGGGCAAACCTGAGGCTGGAAGTAAAGATAATCAGGGTCCAGGCCAGCATTAATATCAAGGGTCAGAGTCCAAGTCAGGTTTCGGAGTCTGAGTCAGGAGACAAAGTTCAAATCAAGCTGAGGTCGAAACCAGGAGAAACAAATGATCAGGGCATCTACAAGAGATCCACATTGGACACTTACTGGATATTTCCTGGAATGCCCCTTAGGCTTATATAGGGCGGGGAGCCATGAGACTGCTCCCTATCAGATGCCTTCTGGTAGGACTTTCCATGGTCTGTGTCCACAGAAGGTCGTGGGCAGTGGAGAACGATCTGGTTACAGCTACTTCTGGCTGGCAGCATAGAGCCTGGCAGCTCTGCCAGCCAAGGTTCTAGACCTGTGAGGCCTTACATCTTGTGCTGACTCTTGCTTGCAACCTTGTACCAGCATTGGGCTGTTTAGGGTGTGGCTTTTTGTTGCCTCTTTGGTCATAGGCTCACCGCATTGTTGCAAAGAGACAGTATTTGCTGGCTAAGCTAGACTCCTATTAAACAGAAGGGGGAGATAGGAAAGAGAAGAAATAAGGTGGTGGCAAGAAAAATAACACATGAAAGGAAGTGGTGAGAGCACAAACATAAGTTTCTCATTCTAGGAGTTGTTCAGGATTTAGTTGAAGCTGGTGATGTCATCTGGGTCCCTATCTCTGCCCTGGTCTGGTCAGGACATCTCTCAGGATCAGGGTGATAAAAGCCCAGTGGTGCCACAATGGATTGCGGGGTCCCAAGAGGTTGTGGGGGAGGCAGTCATGACTGTGAAGCTTGCTCCTTTCAGCCCATTGATTTTCTAGCTTAGCACCATGATTCCTGCTATCTTGGACAACTTAGGGTAGGTCTATACTACAAATTTACATTGGCACAGCTGCACCAATTCAGCTGCGCTGCTCTTGCACGTCTGTTGAGGACGCTCTATGCCAGTGGGGGGCAACCTGCGGCCCATGAGGGTAATCTGCTGGCGGGCTGCGAGACAGTTTGTTTACATTGACCATCCACAGACATGGCCGCCCGTAGTTCCCAGTGGTTCGCTGTTCCCAGCCAATGGGAGCTGCGTGAAGCGGCAGCCAGCACGTCCCTGCGGTCCATGCTGCGCAGATCCCATTGGCTGGGAACGGCAAACCACAGCCACTGGGAGCTGCGGGCAGCCGTGACTGAGGACTGTCAACGTAAACAAAATCTCGCGGCCCACCAGCGGATTACCCTGATGGGCCGCGTGCGGGCCACAGGCTGCAGGTTGCCAACCACTGCTCTATGCCGATGGGAGTTCTCCCATCAGCTTAATAACTCCACCTCCCTGAGAGGTGGTAGCTCGGTCAGTGAGAGAAGCTCTCCCATCGCCATAGCGCTGTCTACACAACGGGTTAAGGTCGCTATAACTACATCGCTCAGGGGTGTGGATTTTTCACACTCTGAGCAATGTAGTTAAACCAAAGTAAGTATGTAGTGTAGACCAAGCCTTAGAGCAGGCGTAGGCAACCTATGGCACGGGTGCCAAAGGCAGCACGCGAGCTGATTTTCCCTGGCACTCACACTGCCGGGGTCCTGGCCACCAGTCCGGCGGGGCTCTACATTTTAATTTAATTTTAAAGGAAGCTTCTTGACTTATAGAAAAAGACCTTTTAAAAACGTTAAAATGTATTACTGGCACGCGAAACCTTAAATTAGAGTGAATAAATGAAGACTCGGCACACCACTTCTGAAAGGTTGCCGACCCCGCCTTAGAGTATAGGCCTCTGCACATCAGTGCTTTTGAAAATCCTGTCTTTAGATTCTAAGCTTTTCTAGGCAAGTACATAATTTATCAGCACTATGGTGCACCCAACACACTTAGGGATGTCATGGAAAATAATAATACACAAGTAGAAGGCTGCTGTCATCTAGAAAGGAGAATAACATTAACTGGATTTCTAGTTCACCAAAGATGGTGTGAAAAAGTCACTTTATATATAACTGATTCCATCTGCGATGTAAATGAACATCTCTTTTCTTTTTTTTTTTTTTAAAGGGGAAGCAAACTTTACAACCACTGAATCTTCATCCCTTTATTGTCCACGGGGTTATTTACCCTGTGAAGATGGAGCCTGTATTTCATCTGACAAGTTTTGTGATTTCACACCTGATTGCTCAAATGGGGATGATGAAGCCAAATGCTGTAAGTGAAAACATATTGACTAGTAACTCATGCTGTAAGGACATGTATACATACTCACTGGGAGTCTTTTGGCCAGATTTCCATTACTTCATGAATGGTGTTATTTAATCAAGAGTAAAAACTCCAGAGATGCAGTGCTTTCAATCTGAGTCTGTATTGATATCTGTTTGTACTCTTTGTACAGCTGCCCTGTTAAAGTTTAAAACAAAAAAGCTGTACACTGACTTATCAGCAGAATGGAACTGTTTAAAAGAGTGTTTTATTTTACAACACCTATAATGTAAAGTACTAGATACATTTTTATGCTGGGCTGAGAAAATTATTACCGTAGTAGTCAAGGCCTGATTTTTCAAAGATGAGCACACACAGTTGCACATGTCTAATTTTCACATACAAATGCTACAATTGGATTTGTAAATCTAATATTTATGCATAGATCTGGCCGTTTAGAAGCATGTACAGATGCAGTTACTCAGTTTGCACAAGTAACTTGGTTGCATATGTCAACTTTCAAAATTAGACCCTTACTGTTAACTTAGTTACTGACCATGTTGTTATAAAAGCCCATGAGCCATGATCATTATGCCAAGTTACCATGCATTTGCTGATTTTTCCAAAGGAGATACTGTCACAGATCCATAGGATCAGTGCTATGCCCTCAGCTTTGCTTGAAAGAACCTCTTCTGTGTGCCAAACTCCCAAGGGAACTCAGTCTTCCTTCAGGGTAGGCTATGCAGCCTCACTGCCTCCTAAAGACTGAACTTCTGGGGTTTCAGCACTTCTGCTTCACACCATGAGCTCTGTTCAGTGAGTCCAACTGAGAGAGACTCCTGGTAGAGACTAGTACACTCTTCAGGGATTAATGCACTTCACCAAATATTTGCAGAGACACTCAGATAGCATTGTCAAAACAGCAGGGTTTATTAGTCAACTCGAGTATAGCATAGGAAGTCCTTAGGTTAGCACAGAAAAATGTAGGGTAAAGCATAGCTCAAGTCCATTCTGGTTAGCCCAGAGCCCAGCCAAGCTGTAGTGAACTCCATGTTCAGGCTCTGTCTGTCTCTCAGTTTGACCTTCTTAGTCAGTTCCCAGGTGAGAGCTCCCAACTACTTCCAGAAGCCAACTATTGTGCCCCACCCCACATCTTCCCAGTTCTTTATTCTCAAGATGGTGGATTTTGCTCAGCTTCTCTGCTGAGAGGTGAGGAAATCCATCTCCCTCTAGGTCATAAGTTGTTGGTTGTCAATGCCTGGGTGAGATATACCTATCTCATAGAGCTGGAAGGACCCCGAAAAGTCATCGCGTCCAGCCCCCTGCCTTCACTAGCAGGACCAAGTACTGATTTTGCCCCAGATTCCTAAGTGGCCCCCTCAAGGATTGAACTCACAATCCTGGGTTTAGCAGGCCAATGCTCAAACCACTGAGCTATCCCTCTCCCAGGTGATTGGATTTGTCATTGTCTTCTTGGATTCTATAGGGTCAGCCTCAGCCAGTTTTTTTTAATGACCCATTCAGGCTCAGACAGCTAGGCGACATTCATACCTATGTCTCTCAGCCTGCCCTGAGAGCAAACAGTCCTCCTCCCGCCCCCACTGGATAGCCATGAGGCACACATAGGATTAATAAAATATTACAGAAAATTATCACTTCATCACAGGTACTATAAGCAATACTTAGTAAAAGATTATTGGAAAATATAGCATGATTATTTTTTGATAATTAAGTAAAAGACCAGTGCAAATATAGTATCAACATTGTATTATCTAAAAAGAAGCTTGTAGTATTCTCTTACTCCATATAGTATCATGTGTTACTGAATATGATCAGAGCTACAATGTAACATTTTGCCACAGTTGCAAATAGGACTCAAAGATCCTACTTGTTAATTATCAGTTTTGGAGAGGGAATGTCATAGTCAGTGCTCATGAAAATGATCCTGGGACCAATGCAGCTACAACACTGCAAAGTAGTGCCAACAGACAGCTGAAATGAGGACAAGTACAGTGGAGTCTTCTCCTTCCTCCCCCCCCCGGTCCCCAGTAACCTTTAGTCCTGCAACATCCCTACAATTCTAGTGATTGGACCTCTCTTGAATAAAGCAATTGTTCTCAATTTTGAAATGGTTTGTAACAAGTTGTATTCAAGGGTTGGGGCTCCAAACGATGAATGTACTGGGCTAGAAACACACTTTCTCTCTTTAAAGACCATGTTCTCAAAGATAGAGGTAAAAAGGAAGCAACCAGCAGGGGTTAACCAGAGGCATCTGCTTCCTTCCTTTAATTATGGGAGAAGGGGAAGGCAGTTGTGTTTATCACAGGACACCAGCAAGGAGAACAGGTGGATCCCATTCCTTTAATAAAAGGGGATGAAGGAGAGATACCCGGGGGAAATACTTACCTGGCTGGAGCAAATATACTATTTTTCCTTACGCTTATTCTGTGTTGTTTTGAATTGAATAAAATGATGAGGAGTAACTAGAAAAAGCTCAAATATCTGAGACCTTTTTTGTTTCATTTGTGGAGATAAATATGCTGTAAATTACTTCCATTAAAAAAATGGATCACTTGATGATTACCTGTTCTGTTCATTCCCTCTGAGTCACCTGCATTGGCCTCTGTCAGAAGACAGGATACTGGGCTGGATGGATCTTTGGTCTGACCCAGTATGGCCGGTCTTATGTTCTTGTTCTTAATCACCCTGCAAATTAAAGTGTTTTCAGTAGTAAAACTCAAAGCATTGGTGTGTCACTCAGCATTTGTTCTGGAATAAACCTTGCCCTCCCACTAGATTGTAGGAGGTGGATAGATGTTCGCAAAAAAACAAAACAAAAAAAAACAGAAAGAGACCATTATGTTAATTTTCACTCAAAGATCTATTTGGGAGTTTGAATTTCTGGATTTCCAGGCAGTGAATAACTAGAACATTCTTACATAGATTCATAGATTCCAAGGCCAGAGTAACCTTTGTGATTGTTTACTCTGACCTCCTGCATAACACAGGTCATAGAACGTCCTTGAATTAATTCCTGTTTGAACTAGAGCATCTTTTAGGGAGGGAAAATCCAATCTTTGTTTAAAGATTTCCAGTGATGGAGAATCCACCACAACTACTGCTAAATTGTTCCAATGGTTTATTGCCCTCAATGTTAAAAAAAAATGTACCTTATTTCTAGCCTAAGCTGTTCAGCTTCAGCTTCCAGCCACTGGATCTTGTTATATATTCTGCAGCTAGATTGAAGAGCCCTCCCTCTGTTACCAAATTTCTATTCTCCATGTAGGTACTTATAGACTGTGATCAAGTCAGACCTTACCCTTTTTGATAAGCTAAATAGATTTTTGCTACTGGATTTTCTCTATATAAGGCACATTTTCCAAACATGCAATCATTCTTGTGGCTCTTCTCTGAACCCTCTTCAGTTTATTATCATCCAAGTTGAACTGTGAACACCAGAACTGGACACCCTATTCCAGTAACCTCATATCAGTGCCAAATATAGAGGTAATATAACCTCCCTATTCCTACTCACTCTTTTCCTGTTTATGCATTGAAGGATTGCATTAGGCCTTTTTTGCCACAGTGTCACACTGGGAAATTATGTTGAGCTGATTATCCACTATGTTCCCCAAGTCTTTTCAGGAGTCACTGCTTTCCGGGTCAGATTCCTTGATCTTGTAAGTATGGTCTGTATTCTTTGTTCCTAGATGTATGACTTTACATTTGGCCATATTGAAATGCATATTGTTTGCTTGTGCCCAGCATACCAAGTGATCCAGACCACTCTGTATCAGAGACCTATCTTTGTCTTCATCATTATTTACCATAATTTGTTTATTTACTACTATAGACAATTCTACCATCTTCTTCTAGTAATGGAGCAACACTATTGTTAGGATTCCTTTTGTTCCTAATGTATTTGAACTACTTCTTACTGTCCTTAACTCTGTCATAGATTTCTCCTTGCAGTATTTCAGTTCCCTTATCAATTTTCTACCGTTCTTTGCTTCTAATTTATCCTCATTGCTATTAGTTTCCCCCTTTTCCCATTTGTTTGTTTATATATCATTTATAGTTCTTTTCACATCCCATATAAAACAGATTATTTTTAACCAATATGGCCTCCTGTGTGATTATGTGTTTGGGGGAATTTAATAAAATCTTCTTAAACTGTTCCCAATTTTTCACATTTTTCTGTTTAACTTCTGTGTCCCAGCTGATTTGACTCATGATTGTTTTCAGCTTTGTGAAATTGGCCCTTTTAGCGCACCGTGTGTGTGTATGTGTGTAAATGGCCCTTTCAGTGCTCCATATGTGTGTATGACTTTATTCTGTTTCCATCTAACAAATGTGACTGAGTCATGATCACTGGTACCTAAGCAACCACTAATTTTAGTTCTGTGATCAATTCCTCTTTCATTGTCATGATGAGGTGTAATATAGAATTCCGCCATGTTGGATGTAATACTTTTTGAGTTAGGAAATTATCCTCCATAATTTTTAGGAATTCCAAGAACTGTCTAGTACTGGCATAAGACCTCCAGCATTCGTCACTCAGGTTGAAGTCCCCGATAATAATGACGTTTTCCCCTACACATTATAAAAGGTAGGTGATTAAGGAGCCATTTATCCTGTTCTCTAGTGTGATTGGGTGGTCTGTGGCAGACACCAACTAGTATTCCAGCTTGTGCTTTATCTATTAGGACATTGATCCAGAAGCATTCAAGGCCTTTTTTTTTTTTTTTTTTTTTTTTTGGAGTTGTGACTGACTCAGAAAGAGGTAATGCCATTTGTACATTGAATGCCACATCCCTTCTTCTTTTGCCTACTTGAGTCTTCCTAAATAGGCTTAAGTTGAGTTTAATATCCCAAACATTTGAATCTTCCCTCCAGATTTCAGAACTCCTCTAGTTTATTACCCAGACTTCTAGCATTGGTGTATAGGTAATTAAAGTATTCCTTCTCTTCATGCAGTTTGGTTTCTTAATCGATTTTATGATAAATGAGTGCTTAGTTGTTCTCCCTTTTCACCCTCCCCTTTTGTTGTTTGTTTAATTCACCTACTGTATCAAAGCATTCCCTGTGCTTCATCCAGGATGGAAGTCCTCTTAATCGCAAGGACCACATACATGGACTGTGGGTAGTAGCTCTTGAAACCCAACAAACTGCATTGAAGATGGTTATTTAAAAACAAAATAAAAACCCCTCACAACCTAAAGAGGAGCTGTTCCGCAGCATGTCTCATCCTATGATGCATGAACTGTTGTTAAAGGAGAACTGAGTAGTTTAGAGTGTGTAAAGAAAGCTTGTGAAACTATATAAGGATCCAAACCAAATCCTACCATCTGAACCAAGAATGTAGATTGGGATGAAAGTTTGCAGCTCAATTTATCTCTGTGATGGGCCAGATTTGAACTCGGAATACCCCAAAATTTGTGAAGATTTGTATTTGTATTTTAGTCTCTTCCTTCCTCCTAAAGTCTAGACTTTGATTTCAGAGTCTTGGAGAGAAGTTCAGATTTGGGGATTTAGTCCAACAACACAGCTGCAGATATTTTTAAACCAAAAACTCCAGTCAATCTTTAATAAAACTCTGAGAAGTGATGTTATTGTGATCCTGGGTCACTTTAATGTGCACTTAGGAAAGGGTAATGACACCTGTGCAAGTTTGCTCAGGAAGTTTGGTATGGACAGAAGAATAGGGCAGTGACTGCTGGAATTTGAGGGTGCCTATGACATGGTGATCAATGACTTGCTCTTCCATCACCCTATGTTTCACAAGCAGAACTGGTACAACCCAGATGGTCTCACCAGGATTGCTATTGATTATGCTCTCATTCACGATCATTGGCAGGCAACAGTTATGGTTGTATGAGTGCCCAGAGATGCTGAACTTGACATGACCATCAGCTTCTGCTAACAAAAGTGTGCCTCCAACTTCAAAGACCATTGCCAGCTCAGTGGTGGAGCCTCAGCCCTTCAAACTTCATCCATAAATCAGTGAGGAGATGCTCACTGCAGTCGGAGCTAAGAAAAAAGTGAAGCTACAATTGGAGTCTTTAAAGACTGCCAGACACAGTCTCCACAACCTTTAAATCAATTTTGCAGCTGCAGGGGAAGGTGGGACCAGCTTGTCCAGTAAAGAATTGGGATGACAGCATCCTCCAGAGTCTGCAGGATCAGTTGCATCAAATGGAGGTCATTTCAAGATACTCCACAATTGTCTATAGTCTGTAGTCCATCTTCCACTTGAAGAAGAGGCAGAGGCTCTAGAAAATCCATCTTCCTTCAGCCAAGAAGAGATCTGGATCATAGTCCATAAGCTGAAATCTGGGAAATCACAAGGGGTCTGTAATGTTACCCCCTGAATTGCTGAAGACAGGTGAGAGTATTATTGTACCTTGGCTACATAGGCTCTTCCAGATCATCTAGTGCACTGATATCATCCCTGATGACTGGAGGAAGGGGGTTATTCTGCCTGTGTTTACGATAGAGATATCTTGTCGGTCCCAGGGAAAGTATTTGCTTCCTTGTTACTATCTCAAATCAATTATGCACTTTGGAGCATATGCCAGAATACTCAGTGCCACTATAGACCTGTTTGTTCCACTGTTGACCACATCTTTACCTTGAGATAGCTTTTTGAGAAGATGGCTGAACTTAATAAACTGTGAACATAACTTTTTATAGACTTCCACCAGACTTTCAGTTCAGTGCATTGAGCAAGTTTGTGGGATCTGATGAGGCATCTCAGCATCCCTGGGAAGATAGTGTCACTGATAAAAGAGCTCTATAATGGGATGGAAAGCTGCGTTTGAGTCAATGGCACATACAAAGGACAGTTTCCTTCCTCCACAGGTGTTCAGCTAGGCTGTGTTCTGTCACTATCATTGTTTAATATCAACTTAGATTGGTTGATGGATAAGCTTCAGGAGGCAGCTGTCAATGGCATTGAGCTGAACATGATTCTGCTTCGAGATTTTGAATATGCCAGTGACATTGTCTTGTTATCTTAGTCTGGTGAATCACTTCAGCTGATGGACAATCTGGTCAGGCAAGGAGCAGAAGTCATTGGTCTGCTTATTAATCTGAATGAAACTAAGTCCCTGGCCATTTCCATCAAACAGCCTCTCGCTCCAGATTACAATGAACTCAGATATTAACCTGTCCAGATGGACCATTGAGCAGGTGGTAGCTGTCAAATATTTCATCAGCATCATAGACTGTCCTGGAGGATGCTCAAAAGAAGTGGATGCTCGTAAAGCAACTGCTGCTGCCTTTTTTCAGGCCCTTCAGTGGTCTCTGTGAGGATATCATCACATCAAACTTGCTACAAAGCCACGGATCTATAGAACTACAGTTCTAGCAACTCTGTTTTATGGAAGTGAAAGATGGTGCCAACTGCCAAGGAAGGCTGAAGAACACCAGATTGACAGTTTTGATTCTTGTTGTCTCAGTCAGCTGTTCCATATCAAGAAGCAGGACAAGATCAGAAATGAGGATATTATAAGCCAAACTCAGCAACCTCCTCTATCAGCTCTGGTTCAGTTTCTCTTGGCTTTCTTGGTATGGATATAAAAAAATGGAAGATGAATGAATTCTGAAGTGTATGTACCAAGGAATGCCACTACATGGCTGGCGATCACATAAGCACCAAAAGCGTTGATGGTGTGACATGATTGCCAGTGGTGGACATATAATCAGACTATCTTAAGCACCTTGCTAGATTGATCTGGGGGCACTCAGTTTGCAAGGAGGCCACATACCTTTGGGATTTGTGATAATGATGAAATCTCTGTGTATGATGCCTTACTCATTGTGGTGTCTAGGCCAAGTGGGCTAGGATATTGTGCATATTATTTGAGATTATTTGAACTTGACACAGTTAACATTCCTTGCCGAGAGATGTCATAAATGATTACGCTATTGCACTGAATAGGTCAATTTGTTCATTGTTAATTGCAATGTCAGTGCAAGTAACTAGAGAAATGTAATCCTGGTTTGCTCTGTGCAGTGTCTTAATGAAGCTCATAAATGGAATTGGGCCTGAACTTTACTGCCAGGTCTGAATTCAGGATATGAACAATCCCATATTTTAGAGGACTGGAATTCAGTGTTTATATTCTCCCCATTAAGCAGAACTGGATAGGAACTGCACTTTGAACCAAGATTCTGTGTCTGGATCCTGGGTTTTGGTCCTGGCCCAAAGCTACTTGTATTAGACTGCAATATTAAATTTCCTGTGCTGCCTATCAGAGAGCTCCCTGTTTGAACAGAATCTCAATCAAAACCCTTAATGAAACAAGCAGCTTTAGTTAGGGTGACCAGATATCCTGATAAAATCGGGACCGTCCTGATATTTTGGTGTCTGTCCCACGTCCCGACCGATCTTTGGTCGGGACGCATTTTGTCCCGATATCCGCCGGCAGCACTGTGTGTTTTTTTTTTGCTCAGCCGGGGCAGGACTCGGCTTTTTTTTCTTTTTTCTCTGCCGGCAGGCACCCCACCCCCATGTGTCCCGATATTTTCTTCCCCTCATCTGGTCACCCTAGCTTTAGTACATGTTAAAAAACCATTAGATCTTAACATGAATAAAACCAGCATCTGCCATTATGCTAACTAGAAGCAAACAAAAGCATCCTAAACTCATTTCTTGTGGTGCACTGTCACTAAATAGGGCATAGGACACAACCCTGGCCCTTGGTGATGTATTTCTACTGAATAGGAGCAGAATTTCTCATTGTATATTCCCTTGTAGATGATACTGGGAGAACTGCACCAGTCAGAGTATCACCCTTCCAGAGCACTTCTAAATGCTGAATAGTATTCAAGTGCCTCACAGTACTAAATAGAGTAATAGCTCTTTACAGTCATCTCATTTTATTCTGACCCTTGATCTTAAAGGGCCTTGGATTAAAAAGTAATCATTTTAAAGTACCTGTCATTATGCTTAATCTCCACTGTAGTCAAATGTCTAAACAGCAGATTTGCCAAAATACACTGCTGTCTAAGGCGCTGATCCTGCAAACATGTAAGTAACATTAGTCTTATGAGTAATCCCATTGAATTCGCATGAGCAATGTACATGTATTGAGGTTCGAAGCATAAGGGCCTCATCCTTTTCCACTGAAATCAGTGGCAAAACTCCCTTTGACTTTGGCGGTGCAGGATCCAGCCCTTAGTAAGAGCAAATGCATGCTTTTTTTTCTTAATCACATTTTATTAAAAATAATTTTTTAAACTTCTTCAAACTATTTATTTGGAAGAGATTTCCCTCTCCCCCCCATCAACTACATATTATCCTTAATGATCCTCATGTCACATTCCAAGTATTTTGTATGCAGAACTTTTATACTTTCTGAATATGACAAGGACTGACCTTTGAAGATAAAAATGAGAAGGGGGAAAGGACGGTTCTGTGGTTAAAACACAAGGCAAGAAACAGACTGAGAATCTGAGCTCTGGTTCTAGCTCTGCCAAAGAACTCTCAAATGATCTCTGGCATGCTACTTGACAACTTTATGCCTTGGTTTCCCTTCCTGCAAAATGGAAATAAGAATACTTACCTACCTTAGAAGGGTATTGTGAGGATAAATACATTAATGTTTGTTCAGTGCTTTGAGGACTTTGGGTGGAAGCACAATGTAATAGCCAAGTTTCATTATATGTTTTATTGTTTACTGTGGCAACATTCAGGATTGAAAACATACAATACATCTTAGTTCATTACCTGCATAACTTTTGTGATATACAGTATGTTTTTTTCCATAGAAATGTCTGTCACTGTTCCAAATATTAATTTCTCTCAGTGAAAAGAAATTTTGTTTTTCTTGTCAACTGTTGAGAATAGGCCACTTCCACCTTAATTAAATTGGCCTTGTTAGCAGACACCCCCCCCCACTTGGTAAGGCAACTCCTATCTTTTCATGTGCTGTAATATATATATACTTTACTGCTTACTGTATTTTTCACTCCATGCATCTGATGAAGTGGGTTTTAGCCCATGATAGCTTATGCCCAAATAAATTTGTTAGTCTCTAAGGTGCCACAAGGACTCCTCGTTCTTTTTGCTGATACAGACTAACACGGCTACCACTCTGAAACCTTCTGGACCAGAGGTTCTCAACTTTTTTTTCTTTCTGAGGCCTCCCCAACATGCTATAAAAACTCCACGGTCCACCTGTGCCACAATAACTGATTTCCTGCATATAAAAACAGGGCCGGTGTTACGGGGTAGCAAGCAGGCAATTGCCTGGGGCCCATGCCCAAGGGCCCCCACGAAGCTACATTACTCAGGCTTCAGCCCCGGGTGATGGGGCTTAAGGCTTGGATTTCACCCCAATGTGGTGGGACTTCGGCTTTCTGCCCTGGGCCCCAGCGAGTTTAATGCTGGCCCTGCTTGGAGACCCCCCCTGAAACCTGCTTGAGGCCCCCTAGGAGGCCCCAAACCCCTGTTCTAGACTCTTTAAGGTCTTTCCCCCCCCCCCCGACTGGTTGCCCTGATCTTAAACTTTTCACTCTCTCAAAACATTCTTAGTGTTTATTTCCTCTATATCTAACTTTCAAATGCTCTTTATACATATCTCAATCATATTTGGTAATTTATTTTTCTTTTAATTAACATCACTGATTTTCCATAGATCTCCATGCAGCTCTAACCCCTGAAAATCTTTCAGCTTTGTTGCACTCTTCTGTAGTTTTTTCCAAGTGGATTAATATATGTTATAAAATACTATGAGCTGAGTGAATAACTGTTTTTTGTTTGTTTGGTGGCCAAACGGAAAAAAAATCTCAAAAAAGTCAGTTTTTGCTTTGTTCCCCCCTGTAGACATGCCCTTCATTGCTCATTGCACAAATTTGCGGGAGACCACTCTTTCACACACCAGTGCCCTTTTATTTCCTTGTATTTTCCCACCACCACGTATATACAGCTTTATACAGTTCGCTATCAGGCAGGTAGCCCCTTGGGGAACAGCTTGCTCTTACAGCTAGCTGGGAGCAACAGGCCCTCTCTCCTCACTTTCCTGTTCCTCCCCTCCTACTTCCTTCCTGCTAGCTTTATAGGCCTTCCCAGCTCCCAGGTGTTTCTCTTTTAGGGCTTTAATCAGCCACAGCCTGCCAGCTCCAATCATTTCCCCTTACTGGGAGCTGAGCTAGTAGACGCTGAGCTAACAGGGGCTGAGTCAGTGCCTTTTGGCCAGCACCCTGTTACACCCCCACACTCACACTTTTCAAGAAACATATATCTAGTTAATATCTAGAAAAGTAATTTCTAAACAAAAAGTTGGAAAGTGTTGCTTTTTTTATCAATTCACCAAAAAATAAAAAATAAATTCATTTTGGGTCAATCCAGAGTTGTATATTTTTGGCAAATAAACTATTTGTCTGAAAAAATTTGCCCAGAGCTATATAATATGTAATGAAAATAACAACAAAATACCATTAATTGAAATCTAAGAATATTTATCCCAGAAGCAGGGTGAGAATGAACAAGACTCTCATGCAAAACTATACAGACAACTGATTTTTTTGTTTTGTTTGATGGCTGAACTGAAAATTTGGGGAGAAAATTGTTTCGGGTCGACACAAAATTAAATTTTTTAGATTACTTTGTGAACTCAAAAAGTCAGGAGAGAAAATTGTGTGGAGTCAAATGAGACATTGTCTTCAATCTGAAACAAATGTTTTGTTTCCCTTTTGAGGTTTTAAACCTTTTTTTTTAGTATAATGGAAGTAAAATTTGAAATTAAAGGTCATTTTGAATTAAAAAAAATCAAAAGGTTTTGTTTTTATAAATGTCAAAACAATGTTTTGATTTTTTTTTTTAATTTTCAACCAGTACAGATCTCATGACTTTGTGTCAAATTTGCCAACGTTTCATCTGACCTGCATCTATGTTTTTTCATCCAAAAAAATTTGCCTAGCATTACTTGTGTGGACATTAAAATGCTTACAAAATGTAACCTTCTGCCACCATACTGTATTATTTATTTGTGTTGTGATAGCATCTAGAGGTCTCCATTTAGAATCCTCACCAAGTAGTATATTTAGAAAAGTGATCGATCACATTTATTTGTGTCTTCTGTAACACCAGTATATACTATCAGTGCCAAAATCTGCATTATACATTTTGGAAGAAATCTAAAAACTTTCATTTCCAATCTAATGACGATGATGGCCTAATTGATAAGACATGAGACTGAGAGTCTGGAGACCTCAGTTCTATTACTGACCTGATGTGTGACCTTGGGCAAGTCATTTCACTTCTGCGTGTCCCACCTTTTATCTGTTTTGTCTATACTGTAAGATCTCTGGGCAGGGACTGTCTCTTGCTATGTGTTTGTATGACAGCAATTTGGTCTCAAGTCTCACAGTATTTGTTGTTTTTCTTAAATCCCAGCTCTCAGAGTTATTCTATTATGTGAGAATCTTTGTTTACATTTAAACAAAAACTAAAAAATGTCTTGCCTCGTGTTTTCAGAGAAACGCCTGAAAATGTGAACCAGAAAAGCTAAAAAAACCAAACCAAAGCAAAAAACAAAAACCAGAAGGCAAATAAAGAGCCCCACATTTATTTAAAAAAAACCACATGATTTTTATGCCCATCTCATGAGCTTTTAGTTCTGAGGTCTGTTGATATTGAAATATTGAATAGCTGCTCAGTAAGTGAGCACCATCTATGCTATGCATTCAATGAGGTGGTGTCTTATGGAAAAAATAGAACGTGATCATGTGATAACATGTTAATTAAACTGTATCACAATACATACACACAAAACATACAGTAAAAGGGAATATTTACCTACTATATTTAGCCTGTTACAGTGTAAAGTCAGAATCACATCTCTAGATGGCAGTGTTAGTTTTACAAATTATTTTTCTCTTCTGATTTTGCCTCTCTTGAATGAGAAATTCTTCCTTCATTAAACAAGGCAAATTACCTATGTGCTGTGCCTACCAAACTGTCATGTCTGTCTATTCCTAAAATAAGCCTGTCATGCTGGCTGGGGTGGATTACCAGTGTCAGTGCCTGCCTCAGGGCAGACTGTCAGAAAACAGGGCAGATGCCCCAAACTGGTGGTGTCTTCTACAATTAGATTTCACCAAGCCAGTAACAAGTGTGAAGTCCTGTATCACTATACCAGTCTTACCATGGAGTTAGACAGTCCCCTTCAACTCTCCAGCCTATCTTGCCACTCAGACAAACTGAACTTTGTGATAATGGTCACTTAAACCAAAAATCACACTACATCAGGTTTCTCCCAGTACCAAGAGACCAGTCACTTGCCCCAGATCAATGTGTACTCACACACCAAAGGTTTACTAGATAAGAAAAAGAATGAGAGTTATTGAGAGGTGAAAGTATGTAAAATATATGTACAGGTGAATCACAGTTTGTAACTTCAAATGGTGGCCGTGATGTAATAAACTGCCAATTTCCTAAAAATCTTTCAGTGCTACCCAAAATAATTCTGGGGATTTCTGTCTTCTCATTCAATTATTCTGTCCTGTTAGAATCCAAACGGTCCAGAAATAAAGCATCTCTCTTTGAATCCATATTTCTATCTTCTTTTCAGAGAAGACAAGCTGACAGTCTCTCTATCCACGTGGGCTTTTCCTTTGATGATGATGATGGGCAAGGAATGCACTTTGCACCTCTGACCTTAGGTCATCACCACGATGGACATTTGCTTTGGAATTAGCACCTTTTCCCCGAAAAAGTCCTTCATTAGCATTCCCCAAGGCTTCTTTGATGTCTGATGAGTTATTTAGTTACAGAGGTATAGACAGTGTAAATGTTTATTATTACATTGTAACAGGAACAGGTGAGTGAAAACAATGCATGTAACATCCCATTAGTTTTACGAAGTTTAAACACCCAAAACACTAATTGCTTTGATCTATACTAATACACAAGTGAATTGACCTGAATTCACTCTGACATTACCTGGTCTGCTACTGTCACGAAGTCCACATGATTGAAATCACAGCTAGTTCTATTACATGGCTGTTGTAATGGATTTCCCCAGACCCACTGGCTGGTGGAATGGAAAGTGAAAGAAAAAGTGTTTGGGAGCATTGTGCTATATCTGCATTAAAGGATTGCTAAATTTAAAGACAATGTGGTTATGTTTACTTGAATACCCCATGCTTACACACTATTTTGCTTTAGTAGATAGACCCCTAAGCATAGGTTCTTATTTTTAGTTTAAATTTAGTTTATATTTTTTAAAAGGTTCTAGTTTCAGGGCTCCTGTAGTTGACATTGTGCCGCTTGTTGTTACAAATGGATTCCCTGTGGCTTTACTTATTTTGCTTGCTAGTGTACCTAAAGCTAAACGTTCATCATATGCTCCCAAAAGTGTAGGTTTGAGATAAGGAATTAGCAAATTTCAAGAAATGACTTCTCGGGGAAGAGGTAGTCTTCCACTTGTTTGAAGATGGTCTGCAATCTCCCCTCACTAAGAATCCAGTTCAGTAAAGAACTTAAGCATGTGAATTTGACTCATTTGACTCATTGATTTCACTTTTCAGAAACCACAGTGAACCGAAGTAGAGTAAGGGAGGGTTCATTAGGAGCCTGAGTTGACCAAACCATCGGACCTTCAAATACAGTTTTGCTTGTATCTGGTTTGAGGCACTGATTTGTTACTTTTGTCTGAAATATTGCAGTTTGCCCACACTTAAGATAAGCATTTATCTTTTTATTCTAGAAATTAGGCTGGCATTACTACAAGAATAATCTCACATTGTATTTTAGAATCTGTTGTGCAATCAAGAAGTGGCACACATGAGAGGAATAGTGTATATGGGAATACAGACCTTATATAAATGTTATTTATTTTTATTTTAAATTGTTTCTGTCTTGATAAAGCTTTAAAGTAACTTTTCTCTATCAAGATGGATATTACCAAAGATAAGATGATGTATGGCCTAGTTGCTAAATTAAAAAAATTACCATAATTTGTCATGTTTGCAAGAGAAATGGTGACTTTGGGTCATAAAATGTTGACATGTATCTTTAATCTTCTGATGGATGAATGTTGAGGGGCTGTTGGTTGCTAGAGTCTCTTTCAATCAGTTATTTTTTATAAGATTTTAGTTCACACTTTCCATAAACTGGTGAAATAACGTCGTCTCAAGACCTTTTCACTGAGGCCATGACAGCTACTTCAGAAATGTTCTCTGGTCTGTATTTTTGATATTTTTGGGGATGTGGATGTCTCCAAATATTTTTTTAATTGCTGGCTTAAGCAGGACTTTCCCAAAATTGACATTAGCTAAGGATAACTTAACTCGATTCTGATCAGAGTAGGTTGCATGGCTCCAAGATAGGCCTTGTAAGTGATTTTTCCAATGCCTTGTAGGGAGCTGCTGGAAGGCAGAGTAAACAAAGTTTGCAAACTATAAGAATCAACAGTGAGACCAAGAAACCTCACCTTTCAGGTCAACAAAACCACCTGAGGGAAGACTGACATTCCTGAAACCCTAAAGCTAGCTAGTCAAGACATCAACAAACAGGCTACACTAGTCTTTGAGCAGTCTTTCTGCAGCCAAAGAAAGCCCACTAATAAGAAGTGCTGTTCCAGCAACACCCTCTGGTACATTGTTTGCAGTTTCAGCTAGAGCTGGGGAAAATGGTTTTCCCGTTCGATGAAAATTTTCAAGATTTCAAATATTTTCCCATTTCATATCAAGACAAAAAGCAAGTTCTTTAAAATTTTTCACAAAAAGGTGGAGAGAGAATGAGTAGCCACTTGCCTGGTAGTTAAGAGCACTCATTTGGGATGTGGGAAACCAAGGTTCAAGTTCCTGCTCTGAATCAGGCAGAATAGAGATGTGAATCTATATCTCCCACTGCCCAGCTGATTGTTCTAACCTCCAGTCTATTACTTATTCCGAGGTGGAGTTCTCTCCCAATGAAAAAATCACTGCATCAAAACATTCCTATCCAGCTTTATTTCCAGCTTCTATGCCAGGCCAATCCAGAAGACTTCCCTCTTATCTTTAGTATCTTATTTTTTCTTTTTCTACTTTTGTCTTTTTGTTTTTATTCACTTGGCGACATACCAGCATTCTTATTCTTTAACTTTAGGATGCAAAAGTGCAGTTGTATGCGTGCATGCATTTGAGCACCGGTGAAGTCCATACAAGGAAGATGCCAGAAAAAAGTTCCTCCTGTTTAAACCGCCCTAACAATAATCTTATAAAATACTTAATAAAATGGGTTCTGTATTTTGTGTTTGAGTCCTAGGAAACTTAAAGCTCTCAGCTGTAAACTGCCAAACAAGAGTCACCAAGCTTCCATTTATCAGTGTTCTCTTAAAATCTGGATTGTAATATCTGAGGGGGAGAGGAGGGAGAAAGGGTTAGCTACCACACTAGAATTGAAATCTAATGAGGAAACTTTATAATTGGCTTTGAGATTGTAGTTAAACATGAGATAATTTGATTTCAATATCAAAATATTTAACCCCAGCTCCAGGTTACAGATTAGATTGACATGGGTAAAACTCTATAGTTGAGGTTTGTAACCAACCAGATAGCTACTTTCTTAGATTCCTTTTTAGAATTTATATGGATTAATTATTGGTTATATTTATTTGATTACTTTACTAATTGGATGATTTAATTCCAGTGCAACACTGATGCTAACCTGTTGATTTGTTTTTGATTTGATAGTTGCAATGCTTTACTTTTCATTTAGTATTACCAACAGTAGGTTAGCTGTGGTGATTTTTTTCTTTATCTTTATTTAATATTTTTAATAATTTACAAAACTGATACAGATAGATACAGACCGAGGAGTACAAGTAAACAATGAGATAATCGTGGTCAGCCTGATAGGCAGCAGTCTCTGCATACCACCAGCCTAACCTTTGTTTTCTTTACTTAAATTACAACTTCAGATAACCAAACTATTTTGGACCTTCAAAGGTTTGGTTTGACTTTTAGCTGAAAGTTTGAGTCAGTTCTTATTCTATCTAAATATATTCATGCATTCCTAAATTGAATGCATGGTCTACTGCTTCCTTTCTTTTATGTTCCATCTTTTCACTCTTGGATGCAAGTCATCTGGGCTTGGAGACTTAGCTGGTTTAGCTTCTTTATTTACCTCTTTTGGTGTAACACCTGTGTCGGAAGTTTGTTCTTTTCTTTGCTGCTGCTCCCTTGGAATACAGAACATGGTTTCATATTTTTCCTGCTGGCTCTGGTGAGCAAAAACTAAAGGAGAAATAGTTTTCCTTGCCTATCTGTTGCTTCCTCTCTAATTATGTTCCTTCAATGCACCTACAGTCAACTCCACCAAACCCTGGCTCCTTATAGATTTGCAAAATATTATTCGTCGTCTTGTCATTTTTCATCAAGATTTTCTTAATCATTCTCTTATTTGTCATCTACGCTATACCTGCTTTTGGCATCAGCAGCACTGTTGATTTATATACCCCATATGAATTTGATCACACCCTGAATTTCCTTGTTGTCTTTCATTTCTAGGGTATTTATTTCTCAGTGGTATTAATAATGAAATATTTTATCTAATACACTCTACTTAATAGCCCCCAAAATTAGCTCTTCACCCCGATGGCCAAATGTTACATAAGCTTTTAAAATATGTGTCAAAGATTCTAATCAATCTCTTATGGAAATACCATATACAGTCAATCATTCTTCATTATTAAAAATAAAAATGGTACTTAAAGCATATGATAAAGCTTGAAAATGATGGACGACATAAAACAGTGCAGAAAAAAGATAGAAATAACATTGGGTTAATTTATTTAGGCTATCTGAAGTTTTCTATATCCTCAATTTTTAGGATTCAGCATTTTAATGCCCATAAATGATTGTTTATTGCTGTAAATTAACAACACCTTTTCCAAGGGACTCGGATAAATTTGAGTTTAAAATGTACATTAACTTCTGTGTTGTGATCAGATGCAATTGAGTTTTATGGCCAGAAAGGCTATGGCATAAGTGTGCTACTTGCTGAAGTTTCAGGTATTCTTTGAGGAGAATGTGAGTGAGGCTTAGGTTACCATGGCTGTCCACAGTTTTATTAAATCCATTTTATATGAATAAGTAATAAATCTCTGTATAAAATAACTACTCAAACAATTCTCTTTTAAACTCTCTTTTATAAAAAGAATGTATATATTGCAGGAATAAAATACCATTAAATTTGAGCAATTATATTTAGGAGAGTGGATTCTGTTATTTTCTCATTTTTTTGCTGTCACATATTTGTCAAGATTTCAGTAAATTACCTCAACACTTCCCATTTCTCCTCTGTCATCTTTTCACTTGCTTGAATATCTAGATATACTTCATTTAGCATTACACACATTTTCTTAAATTTTTACTTTTCCTTTAAATTAACCCCTCTGTCTTATCATTTTGGGGATGCAGCGAATGTATTTTCGCACTTAACTAGGCTGTGGTCTTAGGTCTTTTTCACAGAAATCCTACTTTCACCTGTTCGTTAATATCTTATGATTAAGGTCATGTTTTAGTCACGAGTATTTTTAGTAAAAGTCATGGACAGGTCACAGGCAGTAAACAAAAATTCACAGCTCATGACCTGTTTATGACTTTTACTATATACCTCTAACTAAAACTTGGGCTGGGGTCCATGGGTGCTCTGGGGGGCTGGGATGGGGATGCCGTGGGTGCTGGGGAGGATGGCCTGGGACCCCCACTGGTGCTGGGGGGAAGGCGGTCGGCAGCATACAGCCTGGGACCCCCGCTGGCACTGGTGCGGGGGTACAGGCAGTGGCGCATGGCCTGGTGGCTGGTGCTGGTGGGAGTGCGGGCAGCAGGCTCCCTACCTGGCTTCAACCAGCATGTCTCTTCAGCTCCTAGGGGGAGGGGCGGCCAGGGGGGCTCTGTGTGCTGCTCCTGCCACAAGCGCCGGCTCTGCAGCTCCCATTGGATGGGAACCGCAGCCAATGGGAGATGTGAATGTGGTGCCTGCGGGTGCGGGCAGTGCACGGAGCCCCCTGTCCCCTCCGCCTAGGAGCTGCAGAGACATGCCAGTCTGAGTCAGGTAGGGAGCTGGCTGCAGGGACATGTCGGTGGGAGCTAGGGAACACCCCTCCCCACCCCACCCCACCCCGGTAAGCCCCTGAGCCAGCTCTTGTCGCTGCAGAAGTTACGGAGATCATGGAAAGACTCAGAATCCGTGACCTCCGTGACTAAATCGCAGCCTTACTTATGATACTTGATAATGATAAGGTAGATCTTACTAGTAATTGAAGCATTGAGTGGGATTTGGAAGATCTGAGTTCAATTCCTGTTTCTGACATAGACTTTCTGTGAGATCTTGAATCCCTTCATGCCTCAGTTCCCAATCTGTAAAAAGAGCAATGGCGTAGCCAGGTGGAGGGAACGGGGGAGCAATCAAAGAAAAAGGCACTACCCGCTGCGGTGCTTTTACTCACCCGGCGGCGCTTTTACTGATGGGGCGGTGCTCTGGGTCTTCGGCGGCACCTCGGCAGCAGGACCTTCACTCACTCCGTGGGTCTTTGGTGGCATTTCCTTCAGTGCCGCTGAAGACCCCTGGGGCTAGTAAAGGGCCCACCGCCCAAGTGCCGCTGAAGACCCGGAGCGCCGCCGGGTGAGTAAAAATTAAAAAGGCGCCAAGAAATTGAAAAGGCACCACTTGTGCTCAGTGGTAGAGTGGCCACTGCCCTGCTTCCCCCGCCCCCCCAGCTATGCTACTGAAAAAGAGGATAATAATACTACTTCCATTTTTTGCCTCTCTTGTTTATTTAGACTACAAATCGTACAATGTGGATGTGCATGTGCACAGTGCCTGGCCCAGTGAAGGCCTGATCCTTGCTGACGACTATGTGCTACTGTAATTTCAATAAATAATATAAATTCACCTAATCTGATACCCTGTAACCCACCTGTCTTTTTCCTGTCTGACATATTGTAGAAATGTTTTGTTTTAGAGCCTTGTTCTTTTATTTACATTTTGGAAAGTTTTTCCACAGTCTGATTAGGTGGTGCTGGTGATGTTCAGAGATACAAAGTGATATATCTCTTTCAATATTTCAGCTGCTAAATGTGACTTTGAAACAGACAGCTGTGGCTGGTTTGAGACTGTTAGTGCAGATGGATTTGACTGGGTAAGAAGCTCCAGAAGAGCACTTCCATCTGCTTTTCAGAAACAAGCCCCACCAGAGGATCATACCTATAACAACTCCGAAGGTAAGACATAAACAGGTGATTGATGCTGATACACATACGCTGAACTGCCAGCCATTAAATCAGGGGCAATAACCCCTGCTGAAATCTTCTGCATTACACTGGCTCTGTGTATGTAAAGTTCTTTTCTATTTTTTTCCCCAAACAGGTCATTTTATGTTTGTTCTGAGAAACAGCAGCCGCCTTTCACAGGTTGCTCAAATACGAAGCCCCAAGTTCAACCAGGCTGGATCAGGTTGCACAGTGTCCTTCTGGTATGAATTATGTTTTATGTTAAATTTACGGAACATCTGACATTGCTTCTGTTGGACTGAAATTAAGGTTAGAATTTCCAGTAGCGTACGTCTCCTTCGGCAATATTTATTGCCTCCTCTTACTCTTTAGTTGCACAGGCTTTGTTGTAACCACTAAGCAACAATAAGCTGAAGCATTTGGAAAAACGGACCTGAGACACAGGACGGTTTTAGTTTTTGATTTTAAGACATAATCCTTTAAAATGTTTTTTTCCCCAGAGTACACAGAAATCCGATGATGATTCCAAGAATACAGTTCTTCTAAGGATGGGTCAATCTCAAAATGTTAAGGAGGTTCAGTTTGGAATAGCTAACCACACAAAAGGCTAGCGGCTCATCAAGGCCTCCAGGAGATTCTAAATCAGGCTGTAAATCTCAGAAGGACAGGCTTTATTAAATGATTTAGTGAACAAAAAAAATGTTAAATGCAGGATGGTGGGGAAAGTTAACCAAGATTTGTGTGTTTAAGTTCAGGGTGGTGCTTATTTTTAAATGAACCAGTTTGTCATTGCTGAAATTTTGTTCAGTGAAAAAATTCAGAATTGTTTTTCTGAAGAAAGAGTTAATTGGAAATGACCTCATCTCTCTTATCACCAAAGAGTGGTACTGTTGTCAATAGGAGGCAAGTCTGTTTAGTGGTTAGAATATGGGACTGGAGGTCAAAAGTTCTGGTCTTATTCCCAGTTCTGGCACTGACCAACTAAATCATCCCAGCCAGGGCTTTGTCAAGCCTGACCTTAAAAACTGCTAAGGAAGGAGATTCCACCACCTCCCTAGGTAACCCATTCCAGTTACTCCTCGTTCTGTAATCTGGTACCACTGAGAACAGTCTAGATCCATCCTCTTTGGAACCCCCTTTCAGGTAGTTGAAAGCAGCTATCAAATCCCCCCTCATTCTTCTCTTCTGCAGACTAAATAATCTCAGTTCTTGTATACATTAGATGTTTTGCTTTCCGTTAACGAAGCTTTAAATTTATCTGTTGAATTACATTTATACAATTAATATTTTGCCTGTGAGTGTATTGTGTTAATTGCTTACTATGAAAGAGAATTTCTCTGTACAGTTATGGATTCTAACTTAATTAAGAATCCTTCCTCCATCATAGTCTTAACTTCTTCAGAAGTGTCCATGATTCATATATCAGCCAAGTCTGCCAGAGCAGATAAGCTAATATAGCTATGGTATGACAATGAGATCACATACAGAATGGTGTTAATTGCTGCTGAACTGGTTGTAGGCACTGTGGACTGACTTCATTCCAGGGGTGATTCCATTAAATTCCATAGAATTATAACAGAGCTGATACTGGTCCAGTATATTTAACATGATTCATCCTCATCATTTGCACCTTTTGAATTTTCCGCTGCCTTTTTAGGTATTACAATTATGGACAGTCAGTTGGAGCAGCAGAGATGCAATTACATGTTGATGGACTGAAAAACGCTACTGTCCTCTGGAGGATATACTATAATCAAGGAGAGCAGTGGTTAAAGGCTTTCATTCAGCTCGGCCGCCTCCCATGGCCCTTCCAATTATCACTGTATAAAGTCAGCCTTGGATTTTATGATAGTGTCTCAGCAATTGATGATATACATTTCGAGAACTGTGCTCTTCCACCTCCAGCAGTAAGCTGTGAAGGTCCTGATCGTTTCTGGTGCCGAGACACAAAGGCTTGCATCGACAGTTTATTGGTTTGTGATCTCGTGGATAATTGTGGGGATGGATCTGATGAGGAAAATTGCAGTAAGTACTTTCAGTTCTGTTCCTTGTCCATTAACAAAGTAATAATAATGACCAATTTCAGACCTGGAAGTTGCATTGCTTACACTAGGGATGAATAGATCTGTTGTTAAAAAACAATCTTAAAATGATTGACTGGTGCCATATACACCTGATAAGGCCTAGAAGTTAGCTCTTGTAGAAAATGAAAACAAATATGCACAGACCAATCTTCTTTATTACAAATGTGGCCATATTTCTGTATTTTCTATGAAATATAGAAAGGCACTGCTTGTTCAGAATATAATTCTCAGAGTGGTAGTATGACGTGTATTAGGGTTTTTTGTTGTTGTTGTTTAATATGTTAACTTTCCTTAAATAGATGAAGTATGGTGAAAAACTATATTCATATAAGATGTTGACATACTGTAGGGAATAATATCCCCTAATTCTGTATATGATGGAGGTAATAGTGAGATGGTTCTTGCCCCCCCCTCTGCCCCCCCGCAAGGGTGCCACCTGGAACTGGGATTCCACTGAGCCCTCTGACTCACCAGCCTGGGCTCCCTCTGAGCACTGTGCTGCTGTGACAGGCTACAGACTGCGCCCAGTCCTACACTCCCACCGGCATTCACAGAGGCAGGGCCACACCCAGCTGCAATTACATGCAGGCTTTGGCCACCCACTACATGAACCAACAATAGAGAGGCTACAGCCAAGATAACTCCCAGCTTCCCAAGCTAGGACCCCAGAGCTGTACTGTCCTGCCCTGGTCAAAACCCCGACCAGTATGAATTTAGGGAGAGGAATATGCAATAAACTCAAGCTAAGATTTTTCCCCAGGCATTTCACTTAAAGGCACACTGATTTAGATTAAAACATAAAACAAGTTTATTAACTACAAACGATAGATTTTAAATGATTATAAGTGATAGCAAACAGATCAAATAAGATTACCTAGTAAATAAAACCACAAGCTAAGCCTAAGATACCAGAAAGATTGGATATGAATTAGCAATTTCTCACCCTGACTGATGATACAAGCAGACTTGCAGATTCTAAAGACACAAGCTGCACCTGCTTTGCAGCTTGGGCTCCCCATCCCCGTTCCAAGTCCTTTTCTTTCAGAGCTTCCCTCAGGCATTGAGTTGTAGGGGAGTGAAGAAGAACAGATGATGGCACTCCCTGCCTTATATAGCTTTTCCATATGGCGGGAACCATAGGTTTCAAACTTTGTTCCCAGACCAGTTTGTGGGAAAAATACAGGCACTCAAAATGGAGATCAGTATCATGCGATCTGGTCAGGTGCCCTTGCAAACCTTGCTGAGACATAGCAGCCATTACTTACAGGCTATCTGGAGGGTTCTCAGGATGTCTAGGCTGGAAGTATTTTGCCTCGTGGGTGTCACTCAAGTGTAACCACATTTGAAATACAGATACATAGTCAATATTCATAATTTCAGGCCCCAAAAGGATACATGCTTACAAATAGGATTATCATATTCAGCAAATCATAACTTTTCCAATAACACCTTACATGACTCATCTTGTACAAATTGCATCATAATTATGTCATAATCATATCATAATCATACCCCCAAGGGTACGGATGTGGGTTGCAGTGTCACAAATCAGTCATAATAGTGACAGTGCGATTAACTATCCCCCTCCAAGGAAGAACTCTTAAAATGAAGAAAAGCTACTGTATATTCACATTCATGATATTTACCTTTCAGTGTTTCAGAACCTTGCTGCTGTTGGCTTTCCCTCCATGCATGCACTCATAAATTTTAAGGCAAGAAGAACATTAACATATAGCAAAATTAATAAATAGCAAATACATTATCACATCCTGAGGTGTCTAAATTAGAAGGCAGATCAAAATGAGTTACAGTAGCAGGGGAGAACTCTTCGCATAGATGGAGATTTGTGATGGTTTCACGCTTCCAGTCATTGAATTTTTGGAAGGTGCCACTCTTACTGCAAGTGATGTCTTGTGGAGAGTCTCCTTTATCTCATTTGCTACCATGATCACTTTGTAACCCATAGACCTCCAGTTCAAGTCACAGTTGGGCCAGATAATTTACAAGTGAAGAGGCATCAAATGAGGCTTATGCTTTCTTTGGCATGGGCTCACTCTGTTATCTTCTTCATTCCTGAACAGCAACACTTCCTGCTTTCCTAAATCAAATAGCTTATTTTTGTCGGGCTGCATTTAATCCTGTACAGAGGTGAAAAGGTGCAGTGTTAATGGAAAACTTCTGTTAATTTTAAAATAGATTATTCCTTAATCTAATGGAAAAAATTGTAACTCATCAATAATGTTTTTGCTATTATATAACTTAGTGTAAAAAAATTAAAATTACTAAACAGATTTAATTTTGCCTATCTGATTACCTAAATCCTGATACTAATGTTAATTTACATGGGCTATCTTGTTATATAAAACCCAGAAAGCTCTGTAAAGCAGCTAGACACTGAGACTGATCCTGGGGAAAATCTAATCTAGTACACAAGTCAAGAGGAAGAGGCTTCATGTTGATGGTGCAATAGGAAGCCACAGTAGGATGGAGGAGCTAAGAGGAGGGCACACAATTGGAAGTCAGGTTTTAAATAGGTGTGTGCACGAATGGAGGCTAGGATGAGAAGCCTTTAATATGTGGCCTTAATCTTTCTGAGTTATTAGAATTAATCAGTTCATTTTTCCTTTAATAAAGTTTATTACTGTTGCACAACTTGGTGTGAGCTGTTCTCAACATGAGTACACACTCTATGGTGTATTGATGATTATGATTCTGTATCCACACTGTAGATTCTGTACAAAGGTGTTCTCCTTTCTCTCACATTCCCATACACTTTCACTGCTTTTGCTTTTCTATTTATTTTTTCTTCCCCCAATTCCCAGGGTAAGAAGTTGAACTAATATAACATTTACAATGGTAAACAGAGCCCTGAATGTACGCAACCAGGAGATTTCTGTCATTTAAGGCTGAAATCTTGCAAGAAAAGCTCATTACATTTTGGCACCATTGCAACCAAACTTGAACCTTCATTCAGTTTGGCCTCTAACCCTGAATTCTAACCTGAAACTAATCTGAATCTGGATCCAAACATTGGCTTCTTGGCCTATATCTAATTAGTTTGAGTACTGAAGGATAGTAAGAGTTTAAAACCTAATTGCAGTGCAGTACTGGTGTTAAGGGATGGCAAGCAGGGCAACTGCCTGGGCCCCCAAGCCACAAGGGCCCCATGAAGTTAAGTTACATGCTTCAGCCCCATGCAGCGAGGCTTGGGCTTACTCTCCAGATGGCAGAACTCTGGCTTCAGACTCCTAAAGAGGGTACAGTAGTCTGGAAAGGCTGAGAATCACTTTCCTACAATATATTTTTTCTAGTGGTTTGTCCAATCAAGTTTCAATTTAGGGCCAGAATTTGCCATGATACTTTAGCATAACTCCCATTGTGTATGTGTATATTGCCACATATATGTGAGGAAAGCATCTAGTCCTTGTTTCTTGTTCAGACTGGTTTAAATATAATTAATTACATTGAGGTTAACTCTGTGAGGAGAAAAAGCAAATTCTAGTAGATCACTTTGTTTGATGTAGCATATTGCTTTCATTTGACAAGGTTTGTATTTACATATTTCAGAACCTGAGCTACAGTGTAACTTTGAAAATGGGCCGTGCAACTGGAACCAAGACATGGATGATGACTTTGACTGGACCAGAAACCAGGGCCCAACTTCCACATTTAACACAGGACCAATAAAGGATCATACTTTGGGCACAGTCCAGGGGCATTATCTCTACATAGAATCCTCAGAACCGCAAGTGTTCCAAAATAGAGCAGTTTTGCTGAGTCCGATCTTTAATGGCACTTCCACTCATGGCAATAAAAGCTGCATTTTCCGCTTTCATTATCATATGTTTGGAAAACACATTTATAGGCTGTCTGTCTTCTGGAGAATGTTGAGCAACTCAAAGGGTCATCTGCTGTGGCAGAAGTTTGGAAATCAAGGCAACAGATGGATAAGGCAAACACTCAACATTACAAGTGCTAAGCCTTTTCAGGTATGATTCTTTCAGTCTGTAATCTATTTACTAGAGCACCATAAAATCCTGAGAGAATGAGAGATTACACTAATGTAAACTAAAGCCAAACGTAAGTAAGACTCTTTGATCAAATTTACTTTGAAACACATTTGTCATTTGATTAAATATGTTCCCAAAACATTTTGTTCTGCTGTAGCCACATTTCCCCATACCAAAATGCCTGGTTATCATCTTTGAAGATGAACACATGGTATTTTGAAACAGCTGTTACTTGGTTCTTTCAGCATTGAATACAATGAAACTATGCTTGTGCCGATTGCAAAGCCAATTGGGAATATGGAACAACTTGTCCTTTTATTTTTTGTGAAAAACCTTTCACTATATGACATTAAACTGAATATCCCATCAAAATATGTGGGTGAAGAGCCTAATGCTCATAGGTTGAAAAAGTAGGTATCAGTTAGTGGAATACAAATTTATTATAAAGCACAGCTGGAAATCCAGTGCCCTTTTTAAAAAAAAATGCTTTGTGTGTTATAAAACATTTAAGTTTTACTTTGTCTTGTGGTTCATATTGGGGATGGTATTCTTGCAAACGTATTCGAGATGTTCATTCATTTGACTGCATGATGCCAATTCATCAGAAAATTAATTGAAAAGAAAATATTAGCAAAAAATGAATTCCTTTATTTAACTGATCTAAGGCAATATTAGAGGTAAGATGGTGCCATGTTTTGTTTCCATAAGGACTATGTTTAGGGACAAAAGGCTACATTCTTATTGACACTAAGGCTCTGTTACATCATTTTGGCTATTTAGAGAAACCTTAGTGTGGGCATAAAGGTTTACATCCATTTAAGGCCCCTTTGCACTACAGTCTATACTACAAAAATAAGTCTCCCTAAGTTACGTCGATGTACAGCCACTGCAGTAATTAAATCGCTTTTGCACATCCACAATATGCTCCATGTGTCATTGGTGCATGTCCTGACTAGGAGGACTTGCACTGATTTAACTGTGAGTGTGGTACATTGTCGGATGGCTTCTGAAAGGCAGCAACAGTCGATGTAACCAATGGAGTATCTACACTGACACTGTGTCAACCTAACTAAATCGACCTAAGCGCTACACCTCTCACGGAGGTGGAAGGCGATGAGACCTACATAGAGCACCGAAGGGAGCTACATTTCATTATAGACTATTAGAGTTATGTTGATCTAAATCTGTAGTGTAGCCCAGTCCTTAGTGTGAATGAGAACAAGTTACTCTAGGGCAGAGAGTAACTACAGTAGAATCTGTGTGTATACAAACATGTATCTAGTTCTTAAAACCTGGAACTAAAACTCATTCTCATACCTCATTTTCTATATTAATTTAGTTTACTACATAATATATTGATATCTAAACATGAATGCCAGTAGTACATACTGTGCTGTTTGTTGTGTTACATCTGGATTTGTTTTTATTGTGACCAGGCATGCAGTATGCAACCTACTTGGAAGGAATGTGAAAGGCATTTTTCACATTGGCAGCTTGATTCTACTCTCACATCTACCAGTTTCACACTGGGATAAATTCATTGTTTTGAAAGGAGTTACTCATAATTTATACCTGTGTCTGTGAGAAGTGAACCAGGCCCTAAATATGGAAACACTTGACTTTGAATTGAATTGAAATGTGCACTGCATTTAAATTGGAGTTTGAACATCTTTTAGTTCCTCTTTGTGCAAGTTCTGCATGCATACTTCTTTTTATTTTATTTTTTTTTGCATAGAAAGGAAGTATGTTGGATGCTTAATTGTTTGCCTAAAGAACTCCAAAATCAATAGTCATACACAAGTCCTTGATTAGGGTTAGGAAGATGTTTTGAGTTAGTGAGAACACTTAGTGTGACAGCACCATAGGGCTCTCCAACCTTTCCTTCCTGTACAGAGTGTTATGAGCTGAGTGTAATCTTGTTATGGGTTGAATTAAAACCTCACTCAAACTTATATGTAAATGAATCCATTTAAGATAGTTGTAAGAGACTGTTAAAGAGTCACATTCAAAACAAAGTCTAATAGAGTCTGTCCAGAAACTAGCATGAGGTGGGCAGACAGGTTGACTGGGTATTGTGTCCCGGTGGATGGGGGTGTCAGAGAGAATAGACAGAAACAGAGAACAGGCAAGAACAGAGAGAGGGAGAGGGGCAAGAAAGTCATGCAGGAGCCTGTAAGCACAGTGTGATCCAGGAAAAAGTTAGAGCTTTGGGTCTGGTACTGAGTAAAGAGGCTTGAGGGCTGTAAGCTAAGAAACTGCTCCTTTTATTCTTGGTTTATTCTGTGTTCGGAGAGTCAGGACTTTGTACATCCCTTGAAATGAAGAAGATTGCATTAAGAAGATACCAGTCACCATCAATTTTTACTTCAAACTGGAACTTCCCAGTCTGGAGCCCTGAATTTTGACTAGCCCTCAGGTCAAAGGGGGTAACAGGGAAAGCTATAGGGCCAGGTTTGGTGTAAAAAGGGGAGTAATAGGCAGAGAAAACATCAGCATGATATTGAGTGACTTAGATATTGCTCAAAGTTGGAAATCGTTACTGAGTTGTTCAGTTTTTGTCAATTGTTGCATTGGCCATGTGTTGCAGAGTGAGCTTTTCACCTACCTTGATTATTCATTTGGGGATTTAATTGCTTTGGGATGGAGAGGTCTACTAGGTCAGTTAGATCAAGAGCTATGGCTCATTCCTATGTCCACTACTTTCCTTGACTGAATTTTGCTGCCAGGTTGCCTACCCGATTGCCTACCCTTCTTCCAAACTTAGTGATTTTCAAAATGAGATGGTTTTGGCTGGAATTAGAAAAGCACAAGTGATAATGCACGTTCCAAGTTGCATAGGAAACAGCTTGTTCTTCCGATTGCTGACATTTTCAATTACAACAAAATGTCAATTAGAAACAAAATGTGTAGTTTCAAAATATACGCTGGGTGGTGGAGATGGTGCTTCATCCATGTGATTGGCTCCCACTTAGTGGAGGTGAAGTGTGCGGGGGTGGGGGTCAGTGGAAACTGTTCGCTCATTGTGAACTTCCTGTTTCAGCCCCACCCTTAATCTAGTTTCTGGATCTCTGTTGATTCTGGGGCCTTGGCTGGTCACCAGTTTTATATTCTGGAAGGGATTTTTCCCATATGGCAAAATTGGCAAACTGCCATGTGGATTTTTTTACCCTCCATCTGGCATGTTTATGGCATTGAAGTTAAAATTGTCACAACTTTGGCAGATGCATGTGGTTGTTTGGTTAGAAAAGGTCTGATTGAGGTCTCTGTAACTCAGTAATCTGCTTGGGTATTGGTTCTGGGGATGATTTTGCACATTGGGTTTGCCTCTGTGTCATGCAGCTTGTGGCTCCCTTTGTCTTATTTCTGGTGTGGAGGAATGGATGGGTCAAGACTGGCTTCCAGTTGGGGCCCTGAACCAGACCTAAGAGTATAGAGGGGGCATGGCCTTCATATTCAATCTCAGGTTTGTAGTACATGAGGGCCATTGGTGCCCCTTGAAATCAGCACTGGAACAACCCTGCTGAGTATTTTTGGGTTGTCACTCCAGTTGGGTAATACTGTAGTTTTAAGTAAAGTTGCAGCCTTTGCATTTAACCATATTAGGATATCTGTGTCTCATTGTTTCCATGTGCACATCAATGGAATGTTTCAGATCAAATCAATATTTTGAAAGGAAATATTTAGATTAGCTTGGAAATATGCATTTGGAAAATTGAAAAATTTCATAGAAATCAACATTTTCTGATAGAAAATATTGATTTTGATGAAAAAACTTTTTGTTTGAAAATTTTTGACCAGCTGTACGTATAGGTAAGGAACACATAAGAAGAAAAATTCCCTTCCCCCCCCCCCTTTTTTTCTTTTTTCCTAATAGATGGTTGTCAGTTGTGTACTTAGATGTCCACTACATTCTAGGAAAGTAACACAACTTGTGAATTATAAGTAATAAAGGGCCATATGTTAATATTATTTTTAATTATGGAAAGCAGGCCAAAAAAAGAGCAGATATAAGTGATATCGCAATCAAGCCAATAGACTGGATGTTTTTTTAAAAAACATGTAATAATCTGCTGATTTTTGAAAGGATACTGGAGCCATGAATCATAGAATTGTAGGACTGGAAGGGACCTCAAGAGGTCATCTAGTCAAGCTGCCTGCACTCAAGGCAGGACTAATCTTATCTAGACCATCCCTAACAGGTGTTTGTCCAACCTGCTCTTAAAAATCTCCAACTTCCCTAGGAAATTTATTCCAGTGCTTAACCACCCTGACAGTTGAGTTTTTCCTAATGTCCAACCTAAACCACCCTTGCGGTAATTTAAGCCCATTGCTTCTTGTCCTATCCTCAGAAGTTAAGGAGAACAAATTTGCTCCCTCCTCCTTGTAACAACCTTTTATGTACTTGAAAACTGTTATCATGTCCCCTCTCAGTCTTCTCTTCTCCAGACTAAACAAACTCAGTTTTTTCAATCTTCCCTCATATGATATGTTTTCTTGACCTTTTATTGTTTTTGTTGCTCTTTTGTGAACGTTCTCTAGTTTGTCTACATCTTTTTGTCCACTTTCTCTAGTTTGTCCACACTCAGAACTGGACACAATATTCCAGTTGAGGCCTAATCAGCTCAGTAGAGTGGAAGAATTACTTCTTGTGTCTTGCTTTCAACACTCCTGCTAATACATCCCAGAATGATGTTTGGTTTTTTGCAATAGTGTTAAACTGTTCACTCATATTTAGTTTGTGATCCACTATGACCCCCCAGATCCCTTTCCTCAACACTCCCTCCTTGACAGTCATTTCCCATTTTGTATGTGTTCCTTCCTAAGTGGACTACTTTGCATTTGTCCTGATTGAATTTCATCCTATTTACTTCAGACCATTTCTCCAGTTTGTCCAGATTATTATGAATTTTAATTCTATCCTCCTAACCAGAACTGATCCCTGTGGGACTCCACTCAATATGCCCTTCCGGTTTGACTGTGAATCACTGATAACTACTTTCTGGGAAAGGATTTCCAACTAGTTATGCACCCACCTTATAGTAGCTCCATCTAGGTTGTATTTCCCTAGTTTGTTTATGAGGCGGTCAAGCGAGACAGTATCAAAAGTCTTACTAAAGTTAATATATACCACATCTACTGCTTCCTTTCTATCCACAAGGCTTGTTACCTTGTAAAGAAAGCTATTAGTGTGGTTTGACATGATTTATTCTTGACAAATCCATGGTGACTGTTACTTATCACCTTATTATCTTCTAGGTGTCTGCAAATTGATTGCTTAATTATTTGCTCCATTATCTTTCTGGGTACTGAAGTTAAGCTGATGGGTCTGTAATTCCCCTGGTTGTCCTTATTTCCCATTTTATAGATTGGCACTATATTTGCATGTAACGGGGCGGTACTCTCCACTGTGGTGCCTCCTGGTGGCCATCCTGGGAATTAGCTCTGGTTTGCCAGTGCGCCCTCATCTAGTGGCATCTCGCCACCGTCACTTATGTCGCCAGGACCCGTGTCACTCTCAGGACTGTGGTGTCCTCTTCTGGACACAGCCCTCCTGCTGTGCACCACTCTGTTCTCTCCCTCCACTTCCGGGGGGCCAGCAGTCCTCTGTCCAGCCACTTGCCTCAGTGGCAGGCTGCAGTCAAAGGTCTAGCCACCTGCGTCAGTGGCAAACAGCAGCCCAGACTCTAGCCACTCCCCTCAGTGGCAAGTGGGGCCAAAGGTGCGGGGGTGGGGGGAAGCCTGCTACTCTGGGTCTCGGCCCAGCAACCCTCTAGCCAGCAGCCATGCACTGCATCACCTCCAACCCCTGCCATCTATTTCCCTGGGCCACTTCCCTGCAGCCCTAGCACCTTCTCCACCCTTGTATCTGGGCTTCAGTCTGGCAGCAGTCTGACAGGAGCTCACTCATGCTCCCTGATGTGCCCAGCACTGCTCTGACCATGGTGCTGTCTCTTCTCCCTCCTTCAGGGCAGCCAGTCCTCCCTCCTCAAACTCCAGGGAGTGACTGAAGCTGCTCTGGTCAGCAGCCCTTCTCATATGGCCCAGCCTGGCCCTGATTGGCTGTCTCTACAAGCCCTTTCCTAATTGGCTGTCTCCTGTGCAGCCTCCCTGGGGCAGCTTTAACCCCTCTTCTGTCAGTGTGGGGCAGACACCCCACCACATGGCCCTAAATCTCTCCAGTCTTCCATGACTTTTCAAAGATAATCGCCAATGGCTCAAATATTTCCTCAATCAGCCTCTTAAGTATTCAAGGATGTATTTCATCAGATCCTGGTGACTTGAAGACATCTAAGTTGTCTAAGTAATTTTTAACTTGTTCTTTCCCTATTTCAGCCTCTGAGCCTACCTCATCTTCACTGGCATTCATGATGTTAATGTCCAAAAGGTACTAACCTTTTTGGTGAAAACTGAAACAAACTCTAGCTAGTTTGATCTCTTTTTGTGCCTTGGCCTTTCTAATTTTGTCCCTACATACTTGTGTTACTTGTTTCTATTCATCCTTTGTAAATTGACCTCATTTCCACTTTTTGTAGGACTCTTTTTTGAGTTTCAGATCCTTGAAGATTTCCTGGTTAAGCCAGGGTGGTCTCTTGCCATACTTCCTATCTATCCTATGCAGTGGGTGTGATGGGATCCCCGGGGTGCAGCCTGGGACTGTGGGTCCTCTGTATCCCCTTAACTCTTTCCAGCCTGGGTTGTCTGTCTCAATGCCTTGCTAGTGGCAAGCAGCAAACACCTCCAGGTGCTGTTATCACTCAGCACAACCGCATGTGGAGACCTCACAGCCAGCTAGATTGCATGAATGCTCCCAGAGCCACTCATGAATCACACAGAGAAAGGCACCAGAGCCAAATCCCCCCAGCTCCCAGCACTGTACCTCTGGATTATACCTTCTTGCACTGCTCAAGATGAGCAAACTCACTGGTAAAGATAAACAGTTAAACAAATTTATTGACTACAAAAGATAGATTTTAAGTGATTATAAGTGATATGTAAAAAGTCAGAGTTAGTTACCAAAATAAAATAAAATTATAAGCACGTAGTCTAAATCTTAACCCTATTAGACTGGGCAATATCTAGATTAAGCAGTTTTTCTCATCTTACTGGATATTGCAGTTCATAGTACACAGATTTCACCCTTGAAATCTGGGCCAATCTCTTCTGCTTAAGTCTTCTCAGTGTCCTTCTTGCTTGCAGCATGGGTGGGGGCAGGAGAAAGGGAAGCAAGGGCCTGCTGTGTTCTGTTTTATACCCTCAGTCCCATGTGCCTGTTGAACACACAAGTCAAGGCATGTCTGGTGGGCATTACTGAGTCCCCAGACAAGGTTGAGCAATTCCCCTGGTGTGGTCTCATGCAGGTGAGTCACTGAATTGTAGCTTCCTTGCTGGACAATGGCTGTTGATGGGTTGTTTGATACCCCACTTGGGTGTTGGTTACTTTCCTCGCTGTTGTCTCTGGGGGGCTAATATCTGGCTGATTCCCCAACTTACAACGTGTTTTAGTGACAACCATAAAACACAATTCTCATAACTTAATATGCATTAATGATATACATATATGGATAGAAAAATGATTTCAGCAGATCATAACCTTTCCCCTGATACCTCACACGGCCTTCTTTATATGCAATATCACAATCATATATAAATGAGGAATATGGTGGTTACAGGGGCTCCCCCAAGGTACAGAATGTCACAGTGGGATAGTTTGCTCTTGTACCCTTAATAATGTCTCTTTGAAAATCTGTCAACTCTCTTGAAGTGTTTTTCCCCTTAGGCTTGCTTCCCATGGGCTCTTACCTACCAACTCCCTGAATTTGCTGAAGTCTGCCTTCTTGAAATCCATTTTCTGTATTGTGCTGTTTTCCCTCCCATCATTCCTTTGAATCATGAACTCTACCATTTCATGATCACTCTCACTAAGGCTGCTTTCCACTTTCAAATTCTCAACCAGTTCCTCCCTATTTTTCAAAATCAAATCTAGGACAGCCTCTCCTCTAGTAGCTTTCTCCACCTTCTGAAATGAAAAATTGTTTCCAATACATTCCAAGAACTTGTTGGATAATCTGTGCCCTTCTGTATTATTTTGCCAACAGATGTCTGGATAGTTGAAGTCCTCCATCATCATCAAGTCCTGTGCTTTGAATGATTTTGTTAGTTGTTTTTTTTTTTTTTAAAAGCCTCATCCACCTCTTCTTCCTGGTTAGGTGGTCTGTAGTAGACACCTACCATGACATCACCCTTGTTTTTACCTCTTTTATCCTTACCCAGAGACTTTCAAGAAGTCTGTCTCCTATTTCCATCTCAACCTCAGTCCAAGCGTATACATTTTTAATATATAAGGAGACACCTCCTCCCTTTCTCTCCTGCCTGTTCCTCCGGAGCAAGCTGTACCCTTCTATGCCAATATTCCAGTCATATGTATTATCCCACCAAATCTCTGTGATGCCATCTATGTCATAGTTGTGTTAACTTGCATTTCAAATTCTTTTTGCTTATTCCCCATACTGCTCGCGTTAGTGTACAGACATCTCAGATACTGATTTGATTTTCTCCATATGTTCTCTCTTGTCTCTCCATTATCCCTGCTATATTGGTCCCTGCTTCCCCCAGATTCCGACCCTTCTCCCAGGTCTCTGTGTTTTTGACTTACCTATAGCCTTTTGTCACCTGCCCCTGTTGAATCTAATTTAAAACCCTCCTCAGTAGGTTAGCCAGTTTGTATCCCAATATACTCTTTCCTTTCCTTGATAGATGGACCCCATCTCTGCTTATTAGTCCTTCCTCCCAGAACTGCATCCCATGGTCAAGGAAGCTGAAGCCCTCCTGGCAACACCATCCTCGCAGCCAGGCATTCATCTCCAGGATGCACTGGTCTCTCCCAGGCCCCTACCCTTGACTGGAAGGATCAAAGACAATACCACCTTTACCCCCAACTCCTTCACCCTTACTTCCAGAGCCCTGTAGTCACACCTGATCTGCTCAGGGTCATACCTTGCAGTATCATTAGATGGATGAGTAGCATGGGGTAGTAGTTAGAAGGCCAGATGATCCTCGGCAGTCCTTCTGTAATGTCTCAGATATGGACCTCTGTCAGGCAGCATACCTCCCAGGATGTCATGTCAGGCTGACAGATTGGTGCTTCTGTCCCCCTCAGAAGAGAGTCACCAACCACCGCTACCCTACATTTCCTCCTGGTAGTGGTGGCTGCGATCCCCTCAGCTTATCCTTACATGGCTTATCCTCCTCCACCTTTGGGGCTATTCCTCATAGCTCATTGTCAGGGCAGCATAACAGTTCTTCATCACTTTGGTGGGTAGGTTGGGAATAGGGGTGGAGTATTGCCTGCTGCCAGAAATAACCAGCAGCCAGTCTCCTCCCTGTGATAGAACCACATCCTGCTCCTCTGGTGGCCTGACAGCAGACCGCTCTAGCTGGTTAACTTCCTCAGAGTTAGACATCTCCATATGAATACTCTCAATGAATTCCTCGTGGGCACTAATACTCCTCAGCCCAGCTAGCTTCTTCTGTAGCTCTCCCACCTGCTTCCTGAGAGATTCCACCAGCAGGCACCTTTCACACTGGGTGGTCCTCCCTGCCTGGCTTTGTGAGATTGGGAAATGCAGGTCACAGTCTCTGCAAATCCACACCAGGATCTGGGTAGAGGCATCCATGGTTAGGATCTCTGTCTGGATATCGGTGGAGGAGGCAGGAGCAATGTTGGCACTGGTGATGCGGCCCTTCCCAACCATAGTGATTATATTGGGGCTTCCTCTTACAAAATCCCTCTCAAACTCCCCTGTTTGCTAGCTCCCCTGGGTTGCTTAGCCTCTGGCTTTTTAGGCCTTCTCTTGGTTAATCACACAATGGAGAGGGTGATCATAAGGCTGACTGAGGCTGATCAAGAATGATCTGGGGACAAAGGCTCAAACAGTGCCCAAACACACAAACGCAGCTGAACCTGTAACTTTAAATAACCTGAAAGAGAGAGAGAAAAGCACAAAAAGCTAAACAAACTCACTCATCTCAAGATGAGTACTTGCACCTTGTTCGTTCAGCAGGGGGATCTCCTTCTCTTCCTCTCAAACTTCTCTGTTTGCAGTCCCCAGTTCGCTAGCAGTTTGAAAAAAACATATCCTCATTGTTGGGGTTGGTAGTCTACTGAGATTAAATTTATAGGGCCTTTGGTTGAGTTCTCTGGCATGAACCCAGTGCAAACAGCACTCCGAGGCTTGTCTCACTCATAGCACAGCCCACGGCGCCTTGTTCTCACACCGTTAAACGTCTCCAAAACTCTTTGTTCCAGCTGTAGTCAAAAGATGACTATAGTTTATTTTGTCACTGGTCCATCACATATTGCACGTCAAAGGGATAAATGTGATTTCAATGAATTGACAAGGAGAGAATGAGTGAAGAACGGGGTGGAGTAAAAGGCGGTTTTAGAGGTAACTAATTTAAATGAAAGGAATGCAAGGCAGTAAGCCAAAAACTAAACTTAACTCTCACATACTGACAGTTAACAGTACCTGTCCAAAACATACAGCATATCAAATTCAGTTTTAGTTGTAGAATAGTGTGACACTGGGGTTCTCCTTGATTTCAGAACTGTTGACACAATGGTTTGTAATGAACCTGGGAGTATTTACTAAAGGAAAGTTATATAATTTAATCTCTTCTTATGACTTTATCTTGTAATGTAAGCAATAACTGAACAATCACATATTTTTGCAATTTTCATATATCGTTTTGATTTGAATACAGAGAAGCTATTTTGCTAAAGACTTTTTTTTTTTAATATTGTGTTGGTAGAGGTTCAGTGATGATTTACCGATATAAGTGTCTCTGGACTCTTCCAGGATGGATGTGGAGGTATGGAATGGAATATTCACCTGTAATTATTCTTCAATTGTTATTTTAGCAAACTCTCTGATCATATAGAGCTCACTTGGGTATTCTCATTCTGTAATATTGAAAATACAGCAGGAGAGAAACTAGAGTCCAGTTCTCAAAACTGACAGAACTTTATTCCTTGTAAGAGAAATTACTTTTCTGGTCTAAGACATTCATCCCAATATGGGTAAATATAACTGTTAAGTGTATTTATCTTCTTAATCTTCTTTAGCGGTCCAATTTCATGTTTTTCATATAAGTCGTGTTTGAAATCATAGTAAAATATTGAACTGTCCAGGATAGCTCACTTATATTGATGATGCACAGTGTTTACTTTATCATCAGTGGGAAATCAATGCCTGACACAATTTCACCTCAGAAGAGAGGACAGGTTTTAATATGGTTATTTGTTAGATAAATGTCATTGTTTTCCTCTGTTCCTTCAAACCGCTCCACATTTGGCAAAAATAAGTGATGATGTTATGTTTAAATTAATAATAATATTCTTTGTTAGCCCAGGCCCCTTCCTTTTAGTCGTGGAAGTTACAGAATGGATATAAATCAGATGCCTACAGTATCCTTTAAAATGATATGTAGGGACATTCTGGCATATTTTAAAATTAATGAGGTTATTTATAATGTAAAAACAATTTTGCCCTGATCTATTTCACATTTAATTCATATGTAAGTTTTGTAAACAGAGATAATTACAACCCTATGATATCGCAAGGTGTAGGGAGTCATTTAATGTCCCTAATCCTCTATGATTATTTCACAATAATCACCCCAGGCCTTCTCTAATGGCTATTATGATTATGAAGCTTCTTTCAAACATGCAAATTCAATATTGAAATAGATTACTAGCTACTGCTACTCAAAATTTGCATTATTCAGGTATAATTCTGCTACCATATATGTCATTTGTCTATTAAGATATGAAAAACAAAATCCAAAAAGCAAGAGAAACCAAAACTAACCCTCGAGCCAAAAAATAAAAATGGAAGATGCTACAGAATATAAATCTATCTTCAAAATCACAATCATTTTCTAAAAAGTTGGATGTAAAATACCTTTAGTACTTTATTAGTTTAAAAAATGACTAAGGAAGACCTATAACTAAATACATAATAATAATTCTGTTTTGATTAACAATTACATACTATTGGATCATAAAGTAGTTGAATATTGACTGAAGATTATGGGGATATATTGCCTATGCTTTATAGACAAGAATGAAAGCCAGGTCTCGGCTCTAATTTTTTTTTTTAATTTTTTTACTTGTTGTGCTGTGGTGGTGCCCAATACTGTACAGAAACAAATATAAAGACCACGAGGTTTGCAGTTTAAGAGCCTGATCTTCCAAACACTCTAGGTTCCAGCCCAGAGGCCCTATCATCAGCAGCCAAGGTCTACACTGTCTCAACAATCACTGCTCTTTCCCTTGGCTTCTTCCTAAACCGTGTTCCACAGGGTTTCGTCCCCCAGAACACATCTGGGTAAATCCCTTCCATCGGGGACAGGATCTCAGGGCTTTGGCTCCCCATTGGGCTTCATCCTACCCACCTCTCTGTGCTCAGAGAGTGACTGTACACTCTCTCCCTGCCACCCCCTTCTGTCTCTCAACTCCCTGGCTTTAGACAAGTTGTCAGGCTTTTGGGAGTGGCTCAGGAGCATGGAAACCAATTTCAGGGCAGACTGTTAAGAAGCAGGGCATAACCTCAAACTGGCTGTGAGTTCTATACTTAGATTTCACCAACCAAATATCAAGTGTGAACTCCTCAAGTACTATAACAACCTTACCATAGAGTCACAGAGAGTCTCCTTGGGTACTCCGGTCTATCTTGCCACCCACTTAAGCTTGCCTTTGTGATAGATGGTCCCTTACACCAAAAATCACAACAATATTCAGGTTATTCCCAGTCCCAAAGGACCAGTTACCTACCCCAGGTCAGTTACACCTTAGATCCTACACCAAAAACAATGCTTGTAGCCAATCCCATAATAAACTAACTAAAGATTTTTTAACTAAGAAAAAGAAATAAGAGAAATATTTACCAGGGTAGCAGGTAAACACACACATATGAGTTACAGTCTTATGCAATAGAAGCTGCTGTAGTATGCACGCTCTATGAGTATGTCTACACAGAAAAGAAAATCCCGTGGCTGGTCCTAGAGCTTGGGCACCCATCTGAGTCCAGAAGTCTACACCAGATCGCGCACCCCTATCAGTAAAAAAATTTTGAGCAGCTCTACCATTTTTGCCGAAGCAAAAAAAACCAAAAAACAAAATGCTCCTCCTGCCGCGCACCCCCAAGGATCCTCTTGCGCACCCCACTTTGGAGACCACTGGTCTACACAGCAATGAAACAGCCACACGAGCCCGAGCCCCGGTAGCCCAAGTCAGCTGGCACAACCTGCAGCTTTTTCTTTGCTGTGTAGACATATCCTATATGTCTTCTAGGGCTAACCCAGGCTAAGCAGCTCTGGATTCCTTGCTTATGCTTAGAAATCTTGCCCTCCCAAAGTCCAAGCAGCATAGAAACACAGTTTCCCCTTGCCAGGGATTTTTATTCTCTTCCCCCAAAGTTCAAACTGTTGGGTGAGTCCTTGTGCATGTCTCCTGTTCATGGGTCTGGGGGAGCAATCAACAAAGTCTTTTGTCTTCTGATGTTCCACAAGGGTTTGCCTGGTGTCTATAGGCCTTCTTTCCTCCTGTGGTAAAACAGTATTTCAACATTTGGTAATGCTTCTCTCCTGACTGGTGGTTTTACGGTTTCAGTGCAAACACTTTTACAATTACAAAGCAAACACTTAAATATTGCCTTATAACATGGGATACAGATATTATAAATGAGATTAATGCATGCAGCAACTTACAGCATTTCATAAAGTCTAAACATATTTTCATAAACCTAATATCTATTTTTACAATTCTAACACACAGGTTACCCAGACTGGTTTCCAGTTATGCATTTGTCAGTGTTCCGTTGAGGCACAAGGGCCTTGGCATGAGCAGGCACCTGATCTGCCAAGCATCACACAAGGCCAGACTGTTCCTGCCCAGCTGGCCTTCATCATCAATTAGTGCTCATTAGTCAAGCTTGACTGTCCCCGAGGTGCAGCCTTAAAGCTAATTGGCCCTTTTAACCCAGTCAGAGCTTGTGTGGGACACCCCATCATGAGCACTATTCACTAAACAACCAGGGATAATGGTTGGGATGTGACCAAACATGTCAAGATAGTGTTGAATTACAGCATGCATCTTGTTAGATTACCAGTTCATTATTTATACTTTTTATATTTTAATGTGTTATGTGTAGAGTTTGCATGATCTGACATGTACATCCTGTTCATTGAGTTATATATTGTTGTCACATACTGACAGATAAATGATATTTAGGCATTGGCGTACATTGCAGAGGTTCAGATCCCCACTGCCTCTGGGTGGGTTCAGGCACAATGCCTTTCTAAGTGGCCTAGTAGGCAGAAGGATGTGCAAATGGTGCATCTGCTCCCCACAATATATTTGACTTGCTTAGTGGGCTAGTGCAAAGAGGAGAGAGAGACTGTCATGGCTGAACTTCCTCTCCACAACTTTGGAGCAATGCATCCCCTTGGGAGCATGCTCAGGGAGTAGCCTTCCCATATGCAGCAATTGCAGTGGAGTAGTGTCCAAAACCGGTGAAGGCTCTTTACAGTCTGCTTTCCCATGTACCCTGGCAAAGGCCAGTCACAATACAGTCCCATGTGTGATGCAGCAAAACAGTCAAAAATAGCTGGAGCTATTTAAAATATTTTTGTTACAGTGAAATACAATTTATATGAAGGTAACAAAATTATAGTAACTCTGGCTTTATTGAATTTTGTTTACAAATTAGTGATACAAATTAGATTGACAGACACTGAGGATCTCATCAAGATTTACTGATCCATTATGTAAATATTGACCTTAAAGTTAGCAGATGAACTTCAAGTGAAGAATTGCCTTGAGCGACAGCATATTTGGGAATCACTTAAAACAGAAGCCAATATAAATATTGTTCTGTAGTCTGTTGGTTTTTAGGCATTTGCATTCTAAAAATTACAAAAGATAGAGTTGAAAATGCTGTTGCCATATTTATAATTAATATAGTATGCCAACACCCTTTATTTACTTGCAACAAACACAATACTCCAATACCTGTAACCACAAGCCTAGATCCAAAGTGAAGGAGGGCTCAGTGAAGCTCAGGAGGGCTATGAAAGTGGCTTTTGATGTTTCCCTGATCTTGGATTAGCCAGCTAAAAACAGCAGGCAGGGATGAAATGGCAGCTAGACATTGGTGAGGTGTAGGAAAGTCCTGGCAGTGTCCTTTATACCAGAGCAGGAGTACATAGGGGTGGTGACTCTACATCACTGGAGGAGTCTCCTCCAGGGGAATAATCTTCCTTCAAGTGAACACTCTGGTTTCAAGGCCAGAATCCACCCGTTTGTGGCCATACAGCACCCAGAAGTGGGCTACCCTGTTGTAATGATTCAGCAGTTTTGGTTTAGTCAATATTTAATTTTGACTTGAGTGCACCGAAAACCATTTTCTAATACAATCTTTGCAGCTTTTAGTAAGTATTATAACAGAACAGCTTATTGCTCAGGGGGAAGTTAAGTTTGAGCTCCTATCTATAGGGATATAAGTGCATGAGTTTCCTTAGTGTTATTTCATTTGTGATCAGTTATATATAACTTTTTAAAGTCATTGGGAATCTTCTACAAGATAATATTTTGAAGTATTATAACAATCAGGTTGTCCACTTTTCAAAGTATTCCAGGCAGCTGCTTCATGTTCTTATAGGCTAGATAGACCCAACTTAAAAGGATGCATGGTGAGTGTGACGGGTTGGATCACAGAAACCCCCTTGGGAGCTGCCACCTAATGTGCAAAGACTACCTCTGCTTCTGTTTTCCCTGCCAGCTCAGGACTCCAGCACCCTGTCTTGCTGAGCCAGACACTCCCGTCTACTCCAACACAGACCCAGGGTCTGAATCACTTGCCCCAAAGCTGCAAGTTTACCCGAAAACAGCTCACAGAAGTGTGCTTGTCTTTAGCACTCAGATGCCCAACTCCCAATGGGGTCTAAACCCAGAAAAATCCATTTTACCCTGCATAAGGGTTATGCAGGGCAAACTCATAAATTGTTCACCCTCTATAACACTGATAGAGAGATATGCACAGTTGTTTGCTCCCCCAGGTATTAGTACATACTCTGAGTAAATTACTAAATAAAAAGTGATTTTATTAAATACAGACAGTAAGATTTAAATGGTTCCAAGTAGTAACAGACAGAACAAAGTAAGTCACCAAGCAAAATAAAATAAAATGTGCAAATCTATGTCTAATCAAACTGAATACAGATAATCTCACCCTCAGAGATGCTTCAGTAAGTTTTTTCTCAGACTGGACACCTTCCAGGCCTGGGCACAATTTTTTCCCCTGGTACAGCTCTTGTTGCAGCTCAGGTGATAGCTAGGGGATTCTTCATGATGGCTCCTCTCCCCCTCTGTTCTCTTCCACCCCTTTATATATCTTTTGCATAAGGCGGGAACCCTTTGTCCCTCTGGGTTTCCACCCCCCTCACTGGAAAAGCACCAGGTTAAAGGTGGATTTCAGTTCAGGTGATATGATCACATGTCACTGCAAGACTTCATTACCCACTTACCAGCACACACATATACAGGAAGACTAACAGGTAAAACACAGCCATTTGCAGACAATGGTCCTAGTTAATGGGAGTCATCAAGATTCGAAACCATCATTAATGGCCCACACTTTACATAATTACAATAGGCCCTCAGAGTTATATTTCATATTTCTAGTTTTAGATACAAGAGTGGTACATTTATACAAATAGGATGATCACACTCAGTAGATTATAAGCTTTGTAATGATAGCATACAAGAGACCTTTTGCATGACGCATATTCCAGTTACATTATATTCACTTATATTTTTATAAAACTATTCCAGTTACATTGTATTCACTTCTTATTATGTTTTTATAAAACCATATAGACTGCACAACGTCACAGTGGGATAGTTGCTTTTGAAATAAGAGAAGCTTTCCTTTAGTGCCTACCTAACCTCTTGATCATCATCCCGCTAATGCCCTCAGCAGCTATACCTGCTGTGCTGTGTGGAATTCCAGTGAAATACAGGGAAGTAGGAGGGTATGCCCTGAGCATTGTATGGCTTCACTAACACTGTTTTGGGGATAGGCTTTCCACGCCAAATGGTGAACTAAGAAAATGCACAGCTATCAATACCATTTCTATCCTCTGTGCTTCACTGGAATGTAGTGGCATTCCTTTAAATGTCATTGTTTAACTGGAACTTCACTGAGGTCACAGTATTGCATACAGATGTCTGCCCGGGACCAAAGAGGGTATTTTCCTCTATATATGTTACCTGGTATAATACGTGCATCATGGTTATACTCTTAATTTACTTATTGAATGGTGACATTTGGGCATCAAATGTACAGATTATCTGTGAAACAGTAGTTTATTACACGGACAGTTTATTAAACATCTCAAACTTCACTTACTATAAAAATACCCCTTTAAAAAAACAATAACATTTCATTTTCTTCAACACCTGCTTAGGGCTGCGATTTCAGGTAAGATTTCAGCTAGTCAGCTCAATAACTCACTAGGATACTGTAACTCCTCACTTAAAGTCGTCCCGGTTAACATTGTTTCGTTATTAGGTTGATGATCTATTAGAGAACATACTCATTTAAAGTTGCACAATGTTCCGTTATAAGGTTGTTTGGCTCGCCCCATTCTGCCCACCCTGTGCTCCTGCCGTGGAGTGGGGTCTGGGGCTTGCCCACTTCCTGGCTGGAATGCTGGGCGGGTGGAGCGGGGTAAGCCCCTGCATCCCAACCCTGCTCCCCAGCTGGAATGCCAGGCAGGTGGAGCGGCGCAAGCCCCTGCGCCCCGACCCCGCTATGCCCCTGCCTCAACCAAGCTTCACAATCATCATTGGTGAGTACTGTATTAAATTGTTTGTTTAAAATTATTTAAAACTTATACTGTACGTGTATATAATGTCTTTTGTCTGGCGAAAAAAAAGTTCCCTGGAACCTACCTCCCCCATTTACATTAATTCTTATGGGGAAATTGGATTTGCTTAACATCATTTCACTTAAAGTAGCATTTTTCAGGAACATAACTACAACGTTAAGCGAGGATTTACTGTACTGGGTAATTCTGCAAACACGGGTGCCTATATTTGTATATTGTGCTGTCCCTCTGCTTTGCCTGTTTGCTCCATTCGTGTGAGTAGGCAATGTATACAGACATACTGCTCAAGGGTTCTGCTTTCTGAGCCTTTGGGGGATTCTTTTTGTGACAGATGTTACAAACATATGCACCATCTTTACAGTTCATTGTTTCAAATTTATAAAGGTTATTTATATGTTTGAGCCAGTCCTTGAAAACATGAAAACATTCCTTTTGAAATTTAAGTTAATTATAGTTTTTTAAAAAAAGTTTTAAAATCTAAAGGGGTTGAAAGATTCAGATTGATCTGAACCAAAATTTTGTTGAGATTGCCAGTTCATTAAGTTTCCCAGATTTTGACATTTCATCCTGATTTGAGATGGGAACATTTTTTTTTAATTCTTGTAAATTTTCCCTGGAAGGAAAAACTGTTTCTTGCCCAGCTCTACCTGAGACACAGTTACAGACTTACATTTATTATTATTTCCTTGCAAAAAGATGGCAAAACCCAAGTCTAATATGTTCAGATTTCCTGAGACAAGGTGGGTGAGATAGTATCTTTTATTGGACCAACTTCTGTTGGTGAGATAGATAAACTTTCGAGCAACTACACAGAGCTCTTTCTCAGATCTAAGGAAGCTACTCCGAGTGTCACAGCTAAATACAAGGTGGAACAGATAGTTTAACATAAGTAGTTAACACAGTAGTTAATATAAGGAACTATTCAGGGTAAAGTGGCCCGTTAACATCCCTATAGCCATAGGACAAAAAGGGAGGGTTAATGGGATATAAATTATTATAATAAGCCATAAATCCAGTGTCTCTGACTTTTAGTGTCTATCAAAATTATGAATTGAATTTCCCAGGCTCGTCTTTTGAAAGTGTTGTGCAAGTTTCTTTTGAGGATGAGGACTGATAGGTCAGATATAGTGATTGCTGTGTGAAAAGTGTTCACCCACCAATGAGATGGTGTTTTTGTTTTTTATCATTTTCTTGTGAGACTTCATTTGAGAGTGTAGTGATTATATGGTTTCATCCACATAGTTGTTATCAGAGCATTTAGTGCATTGAATGAGGTATAGCACATATTGTGATAGGCACATGTAGGACAAATGGATCTTGAAAGGGGTGTTGATCCTTGTAGCAGTAGAGATATGTCTACAGATTTTGCATCTCTTGTTCTGGCAGGGTCTGCTGCCACTTTGAATTGGTGTGTCCTGGTCTGTGGGGAGCTTGTTTATGGTGATGAACTTGGAGAGGTTGGGGGTTGTATGAAGGCCAGAAGACACAGTTCAAGAAAGATTTATTTCAAGATAGGGTCCCCATCAAGTATGGGTTACAGTTGTTTGATAATACCCCATATAGGGTCCAGTGTGGGGTGGTAGGTGACAACTAGGGTTGTGTGGTTGGAAGGGGTTTTATGTCTGTACTGAAGCAGGTTCTCTTGGGGTATTCGGGTGGCCCATTCCATGATGCAATCTACTTCTCTGGTGGAGATTCCTTGTTTGGTGAACGTGGTTTTGAGTGTGTTAACGTGTATATCTCAGACTTTTTCCTCAGAGCATTTTTTGTGGTATCTGAGTGCCTGGCTGTAAATAAGATTTATTGGTGTGTGTGGGGCGGTTACTGGATCAATAAAGGTAAGTGTGGTGATCCATGGGTTTCTGGTATATAATTGTCTGTAGGATTCCATTGTTAAAGCTGACTGTGGTGTCCAGGAAGTTGATGTTAGTGTGTGACTGGTCCAGAGAAAGTTTAATGGATGGGTGATGATTGTTGAAGTTGTGGTGGAAATCTATGCAGGAGTTTAAATCATCTGTCCAGAGGGAAAAAATACCATTGATGTATTTCAGTTATATGATTGGTTTTGTGGAGTATTTATCTAGAAATACTTCCCTCAAAAGCCTATTTCAGAATTTAAGTAACTTTACAGTGAGAGGTTTTTTTTTCTAATATCTAATCTAAATCTCCATTGTTGCAGATTAATCCCATTATTTCTTATCCTACCTTCAGTGGACATGGAGAATAAATACATTGATCACTGTCCTCTGTATAACAGCCCTTCACATATTTGAAGACTGTTATTAGGTCCATCCCTTAGTCTTTTTTTCTAAAGAATAAACATGCCCCATTTTTTAAATCATTCCTCACAGGTCAAGTTTTCTAAACTTTTATCATTTTTGTTGCTCTTCTCTGGAATCTCTCCAATTTGTCCACATTTTTCCTAAGATGTTGCACCCAGAATTGGACATAGTACTCCAATTGAGGCCTCACCAGTAAAAGGTAGAGCAAGAGAATTACTTCCTGTGTCTTATGTAGGACACTCCTATTAGTACATACCGGAATGGTATTAGCCTTTTTCACAACTGAATCACATTGTTGACTCATATTCAGTTTGTGACCCACTATAACCCCAGCAGTACTACCACCTAGCCAGTTATTCCCCATTTTGTAGTTGTGCACTTTATTTATCTTTCCTAAGTGTAGAACTTAGCACTTGTCTTTATTGAATTTCATCTTGATTTCAGACCAATTCTCCAGTTTTTTCAAAGTCATTTTGAAGTCTAATCCCATCCTCCAAAATGCTTGCAACCACTCTCAGGTTGGTGTCATCCTCAAATTTTAGAAGCAAACTTAGAAGCAAACTCTCCACTACATTATCCAAGTCATTAATGAAAATATTGAATAGCGTAGGACCTCACTAGATATGCCCTCCAAATTTCACAGCGAACCATTAATAACTACCTTTCAAGTATAGTTTTTAACTAGTATGCACCCACCCTGTGTCAAAAGCCTTACTAAAATCAAGATATATCATGTCTACTACTTCCTGCCATCCATTAGTCCAGCAACTCTGTCAAAGAAGGAAATTAGGTTGGTTTGACATGATTTGTTCTTGACAAATCCATGCTGGTTATTCCTTATAACCCTATTATTCCCCAGGTGCTTACAAATTGATTGGTATCAGAGGGGTAGCCGTGTTAGTCTGAATCTGTAAAAAGCAACAGAGGGTCCTGTGGCACCTTTGAGACTAACAGAAGTACTGGGAGCATAAGCTTTCGTGGGTAAGAACCTCACTTCTTCACTTGCATCTGAAGAAGTGAGGTTCTTACCCACGAAAGCTTATGCTCCCAGTACTTCTGTTAGTCTCAAAGGTGCCACAGGACCCTCTGTTGCTTTTTACAAATTGATTGTTAATAATTTGTACCAGTGTCTTTCCAAGTATCAAAGTTATAATTCCCCAGATCCTCTTTATTCCTGTTTTTAAAGATAGGTACTATGTTTGCCCATCTATAGCCCTCTGGGACTTTGCCCATTCTCTATGAGTTAAAAAAGATAATTGCTAAATGGTTGAGAGAGCAATCTTAAAATAATACAAAAAATACAATCATACAATTTTGTCTCATTTTATTTTATATAGTGTGATGTAAATGCTCAGTCTTGCCATCTGCAAGACTGATATAGTCTGTATATTGTATCCTTAGCTTCCTTCTCCCTGTAGATTTATGTCCTAGACTCCTGAAGGATCCTACCATGTATCCTTCTCTTTAAATCCCACAACCCAAGATGGGTAAGCACCCAGGTCGGGATGAGGAGAAGACTCCGAATTGACTTCAGAGTCAGTCAACATCACTCCTAGTTCAGCTGGTAGGCAACATTACTGAGAAATATGATAGCGTCCCTTTTCTTTGCAGACAAAATATGCTGCAACCATTGTGCTTCCAATTTTCATGTGGCTTATCTACTGCAGGGTACACAGAAAGTGAAAAATTGTAGACTTCATATTGTATCAGTTTAGTGAGAAAATAATGTTGAAGTCTTCACATAAAAAGGAGTCTGTTGGGATATACTTGATATTGTTTTTCTTTGAAGAATCAAACAAAAGGAGAGTTGGATCAATTTCAGTGAAATATTGATATTATCAGCATTGTATTTTAGACTACTTGGGATGAAAAAGAAAAATGAATACTAAGATTATTTCAAATGTTATATCCAGCTCTACAATATAATATGCATGATCTGTGATGGGATCAGCAAAATATCACTTTAGTATTTGGTTATTCAAATGGTGGGGGAAATATTATTTTTAATTACCTGCAACTTATTAATCCTCTGGTGTATTTCCTATACAATGTTAAAATGAAGAATTTTGACCTTATTTTTAGCACTAGAAATAACCTAATGAAAAATTACATTGATTGTAAAGTCAATATCATTCATTTTGAAATATTGGATTAAAATGAATTGTTTTTCCATTTGATTGTGCTTATGGAGATCTTATCTAATTTGCCATCTTGTTATTTGTTTAAAAATAAGATAAGTTCTACCTTCATTATACTGGTTTCCAGTTACTTAGCCTATTAGCTCAGCCTTAAACTGATTTATTGTCAGTCACTCCTTTTTTAAAGTAGTTTTAACCATAGAATTAGTTGTAGACTCATGTTATGATATTTGAGTTATTAGCTTGATCTTGGGGACAAAAGGTTTGACTTAGAAAATGGAGCTTTAGCTGCTTCATTTCTTGTTGTTATGTTGCTTAGAGGCACTAATGTGTTAAGCATTATATACACACAGTGTGAAAATATGGTGCCTGCCCCAAATAGCTTACAATCTACATATATGCTAGATGCCTGCAACAAGTATGTATGGGGGGTACTAAGTAACAGTGAGATGATTACAATTACTTTAATTAACAACCTCTCCCTTACCTCCAACATGCTCCATTTGTATTCTTTGAGTGAGCTAGAATAAGTGTTGGGTCTTCATTTCATGCTGGGTTTTTGTCCGCTGATCTATCACAACTTGCAGGTGAAAATCTTTGGCTTGACAGCCCTGGAGACTGAAGCCCTCTTTATGCACAGAATAGATACAGCAGAGGCAAAGCTAGCTTCTTCACACTTCTGGGTCAATGTACCTCAGACCTGAACTAACAGGAGTGCTTCTCTGTGGCTAAGAGGCTCCTTCATTTCTTCACCTGTTGGATGGCCAGTTATACTAACTGGTTGTGGTTTTGTTATGTTGACACATGCCCACTAAGTGCTGCACAGAGATCACCAGCTGATTTTGCAAAGTCTACTGAACAGTCAACAGACAGTAACACCTAATTTCATATTTGTCATAAATTAGGTAAACAGAAATAATAATAATTTATGGCTGTGATATGCCATCTATCAAGGGACAGCAAACCATAGTGTTATTTCCAATATAAGGGCAATTGGGGTTCCTCTATCTAAGCTGAGACATATTTCGTATATATATATATATATGTCTCAAATTGTGTATGCAAAACCTCAGTATTCATATGTGTGCAGCCCAATTAGAAAAACCAAACCAAACAAAAAGAAACCCCCAACCCTGATGTGTTACTGTATTTAATGCACAGGTCTCACAAGAATTTTTCCCCTTAAGTGATAAGTAGAGAGGGGGAGGTGGGGACTGCAGAATCTATTCTCATTTAAACCAAAATGCTTTCTCAGAAAGGAAGCACTTAACTGAATATGGCAAATAAATTTATACGTAAGTGGATTTTATGGGAATGTTTATCCTTCTGTTTGTGTAAACTATACTGAATGTTTTGATAATGAGAGTGTTCAGCTTGTGTATTTGAATGAAGTGTGAGTGGGTGGAAATCTTTTAGTAAACACGTTTGGTGCAATGATGTATATTCTAATAGCAAAAAATAGTACTTTGCTGAAGTATTGTTATAAACTCCAGCAATGTCATCTCAGGCAAAGAGGATTTAGCAGTATAGAAAGGGGGGTGAAGCAGGGAAACCACTATCAGAGACAGGGAAAAACTTTGTTCAATATGGACACTAATTGAGGCAGGGGTCCTGAAGAAATGTTACTAAGAGCATGGCTACACTTGCAGATGTAGAACGCTGGGAGTTAAACCAGCCCTTGGAGAGCGCAGCAGGGAAAGTGCTGCCGTATGTTCACAGGGCCACATTTGCGGCACTTGCAGCAGGATTGGGAGCGGTGCATTATGGGCAGCTATCCAACAGAGCACCTCTTCCCATTCTGGTGCTGTGGCTTGTGGGAAAGGGGTGGGGGGAATGCGGGGCATTCTGGGTCCTGTCCCAATGCCCCGTGATGCATCGCTTCGCATCCCAGCAATCCCTGTGCTTCCGTCCACATTTGGCGCCATCTTTCAACGATTTTTGTATTACACGCTCTGTCTTCCCTTTTGGCCTGCGGGAATTAATCCTGAACTTGTGAGGAATATGCTGATGGGTCTCGCCAGCACATCACGAATTGCAGTCGAGTTACTCCTTAAGCTACAAAGTGACAGTGAGGAGTCCGACGATGATGTCAACTTGCATAACGCATATGACACGAGATTGCTTGTGGCATTCACGGACATGCTCACCACAGTGGAATGCTGCTTTTGGGCCCGGGAAACAAGCACTGAATGGTAGGATCACATCATCATGCAAGTCTGGGATGACGAGCAGTGGCTGCAGAACTTTCAGATGAGAAAAGCCACTTTCATGAGACTGTGTGTTGAGCTTGCCCCCACCCTGCGGTGCAAGGACATGAGATTGAGAGCTGCCCTGCCAGTGGAGAAGAGGGTGGCTATTGAAATCTGGAAGCTGGGAACTCCAGACAGCTACTGATCGATCACTAACCAGTTTGGAGTGGGAAAGTCAACCATTGGAATTGTGTTGATGCAAGTTTGCAGGGCCATCATGCTCAGAAGAACCGTGACTCTGGGTAACGTGTGTGACATTGTGGCTTGCTTTGCACAAATGGGTTTCCCTAACTGAGAAGGGGTGATAGATGAGACGCATATTCCAGTTCCGACACAAGCACACCTAGCCTCCGAGTACATAAATTGGAAGGGGTATTTCTCTATGATTCTCCAGGCACTTCTGGATCACCGTGAGCGTTTCATTGACATTAATGCAGGCTGGCCCAGAAAGAAGGATGACGCACGCATCTTTCGGAACACAGGCCTGTTCAGGAATCTGCAAGCCGGGACATTCTTCCCAGACCAGAAGATCACTGTAGGGGAAGTAGAAATGCCCATTGTGATCCTTGGAGACCCCACTTACCCTTTAATGCTGTGACTAATGAAACCCTACACAGGGAGCCTTGACAGCAGCAAGGAGCAGTTCAACAACAGGCTGAGTCAGTGCAGAATGACTGTGGAGTGTGCTTTTGGCCATTTAAAGGGCCACTGGCTCTGTCTGTATGGGAAGTTGGACCTGGCCAATGACAACATCCCCACGGTTATATCCGTGAGCTGTACTCTCCATAACATTTGTGAAGGGAAGGGTGAAAGCTTCACTCAAGCATGGACTTCGGAGGTTCAACACCTGGAGGCTGAATTTGAACAGCCAGAGACCAGAACTATTAGAGGGACCCAGCACGGGGCTGTAAGGATTAGGAATGCCTTGAGGGAGCAATTTGATGCTGAAAGCCACCAGTAATGTTTGGTGCCCTGCATGGGAGTGAAGTGCAGTGGTTCCAATGTTAGTAGGAATCTGTGTTTGCTATGTATGATGCACTGACTTGCAGTGCCTGTTGCTTTCCTGGGCTACGGTATCTTTTACTTAATGCAATAATAAAGAATGTTTTCAAAGCCAAAAAATTCATTTATTGAAAAGAAAATTCATTTATTGAAAAGAAACAGAAACAGAAAGGGCATGACGCATCTTTGGTGTGAGGGACAAGGGAAGGGGGTGAGGTGGGGAATAGGACAATCAGAAATTTGCATATGTCCTGTTATCATACTCAGCCTTCCTGTCTGGAGTGCCGTGCAATGAGTGCTGTGTTTCAGGCTGGCTAAAATGCATGCTGATGGGAGTTGAGTGCAGTGGGGTAGGGTCGTAGTTTGCAGGGCTGGGTGGTGAAGCTACAGGTGTTGGAAGCAGCTGGTGGCAATAAGAACCTAGAGGTTGGGGAAAGTGGGTTGGTGGTGACATGGGGACACAAGGGAAAGAGTTTTGGGACAAGGGCTGCAGGGGGTTGGGGGCAGGTACGGATGTGCTCCATCTGCATTGCTACGAGCGCCCGTATCGAGTCCGCTTGGCGCTCCATGATGCTTAGCTCTGTGCTTTGGTACCGGTGATCCTCATTCTGCTGGCAGAGCCTCCTTTCACTCTCTTGCCACTCCTGCACTTTTTGATTTTCATTAAGGGACTGCTCCATGACTTCATGCATCAGGTCCTCTTTGCACATGCAAGGAGAGGCATATTGTGCCAATTGAGAGACCTGATTAACAGAACAGTTAAGACAAAGTGAAATTTCACTCCACTTGCCTATGCCCAGTATTTTAATGCTGTGTCATGTGTTTACAATTTAACAGCATTCACTTGTGGTATTTAATGGGACTGAAAAAATATCTCCAATCTGAAAGGTATGTTTCTTAACACCAAGGATAAAAGATCATTTTAAAGCATCTAGCTAACTAGAAAAATACAATTATCACATTCTGGGGTACAATCCAGACCAGTGAGGGGTTGTATCACTGCCTGCCTTCTGACCCTGATCACCTCAAAATGTTCTGCTGCTGTATTTCTCTTGACTGGGTGCTTCCAGACAGCATGCAAGCATGCACTGAGGGCTTGTCTACACTTGAAACACTAAGGCTGTGCTGCTTAGCACTTCAGTGTAGACACTCACTATAGTGACAGAGGGGTTCTCCCATCGGTACAGTTATTACATCTCCCCAGAAAGTGGTAGCTAGGTCGATAGAAGAATTCTTCCATCAGCGTAGCATTGTCTACACTGGGGGTTAGGTCAGCCTAACTATGTCCCTCGGGGGTGAGGATTTTTCACACTCCTGAGTGATGTAGCTGGGTCGACTTAACTTCTGAGTTTAGTCCTGGCCTGAGGGTCCGTGTGTTAAGTAGCTCCGTTTCAGCGCTCTGATTCCAGCAGGGGTGAAGGAAGTTTCATGCTAGTCTCTCCCCTCTCTGCCCCCCTCCCCTCTCCATGCTTGCTAAAATGCAGATTGATCTGTTCCTGCAAACTCCTCTCCCCTGCTGTGATGCTGAGTGGTTGTCTCTTTCCCTTGTTGACTTTGATGTTCCTGATTACTTTCTATGTAAATTGCATTCCCATTGTCTCTTAATGTACCTTGAAAATACCTCCAGATAGCAGAACCACATTCCTTTGTCTAGGGTGGGGTAACTTTAGTCCTGCCTGGCAGATATACTTTAAGAACATAATTTCCAATGTGTTTCTAATTTTGAATTTATCCTCTGTACATTCACCATACAATAATATTAATGATCAGTATGTTATTAGCTTTATATTGATAGCTCACATGACACCTTCTAGATACCGGTTATGACATTAGTGGGTTGGAGTACATTCAACTGGTTAGGCCAGTTAAAACTCACTACCAGATTACAATGATACCCTTGCCTTCTTCCATTGGGATGCTGTTAGGGCAGTGGTGGGCAACCTGCGGCCCATCAGGGTAAGTTGATTGCAGGCCGCGAGACATTTTGCGGACGTTGACCATCCGCAGGCACGGCCCCCCGCAGCTCCTCAGATGACTGTTCCCAGCCAATGGGAGCTGTGGGAAATGGCGGGCCACAGGGACGTGCTGGCCCCTGCTTCCTGCAGGTCCCATTGGCCAGGAATGGTGCTCGTTCATCTGCACATCTACCAATGTAATAAATACCATCATGTGCCAGCAATGCCCCTCTGCCATGAACATTGGCCAAACTGGACAGTCTCTACACAAAAGAATAAATGGACACAAATCAGACATCAAGAATTGTAACATTCAAAAATCAGTAGGAGAGCACTTCACTCTCCCTGGACACTCAATAACAGACTTGGAAGTGGCAATTCTTCAACAACAAAACTTCAAAAACAGACTTCAATGAGAAACTGCAGAACTGGAATTAATTTGCAAAACTTCAAAAACAGACTTCAGTGGGAAACTGCAGAACTGGAATTAATTTGCAAACTGGACACCATCAAATTAGGCCTGAATAAAGACTGGGAGTGGATGGGTTACTACAAAAAGTAATTTTCCCTTTGCTAATACTCACACCTTCTTGTCAACTGTTGGAAATGGGTGACATCCACCTTGATTGCATTGACCTTGTTAGCACTACAAAAGTAATTTTCCCTCTCTTGATATTCAGCCCTTCTTGTCAACTGTTGAGAATAGGCCACTTCCACCTTAATTGAATTGGCTTCATTAGCACGGACCCCCCACTTGGTAAGGCAACTCCCATCTTTTCATGTGCTGTGATATATATACTGCTTACTATATTTTTCACTTTTTGCATCTGATGAAGTGGGTTTTAGCCCACAAAAACTTATGCCCAAATAAATTTATTAGTCTCTAAGGTGCCACAAGGAGTCCTTGTTGTATTTGCCATTAAGTCATTAATAGAGTTTTACATAAATATGACTCTTCTAGTTTGTAGGCACCAGCTTTCTTCTATTCAATTATATTCTTGACAGTGTAAATACAATAGGGTGAGAAAAACAACAAGGAGTCCGGTGGCACCTTAAAGACTAACAGATGTATTTGGGCATAAGCTTTCATGGGTAAAGAACCCAGTTCTTCAGATACATGGAGTGAAAATTACATATGTAGGCATTATTATACTGACACATGAAGAGAAGGGAGTTACCTCACAAGTGGAGAACCAGCATTGACAGGGCCAATTCAATCAGGGTGGATGTAGTCCACTCCCAATAATTGATGAGGAGGCGTCAATTCCAGGAGAGGCAAAGTTGCTTTTGTAGTGAACCAGCCACTCTCAGTCCCCATTCAAGCCCAAATTAATGGTGTTAAATTTGCAAATGAATTTTAGTTCGCTTACAGACAGCCCCCCAACCTGAAGCAAATACTCACCAGCAACTACACACCACGCCACAGAAACACTAACCGAGGAACCAATCCCTGTAACAAACCTCTTTGCCTACTCTGTCCCCATATCTACTCTAGCGACACCATCAGAGGACCCAATGACATCAGCCACACCATCAGGGCCACTCATTCACCTGCACATCTACTAATGTTATATATGCCATCAAGTGCCAGCAATGCCCCTCTGTCATGTACATTGGCCAAGCTGGACAGTCTCTATGTAAAAGAATAAATGGACACAAATTGGACATCAGGAATGGTAACATACAAAAGCCAGTAGGAGAACACTTCAATCTTCCTGGACATTCTATAACAGATTTAAAAGTAGCCATACTTGAACCAAAAAACCTTCAGAAACAGACTTCAAAGAGAAACTGCAGAACTAAAATTCATTTGCAAATTTAACACCATTAAAGAAGTTCTATAACTTGAGCTATATTTTGTGCGTTGTGGTCTTGAGCACTCTGGGGCTGATCCAACAACACACACAAATACAGAGCTGTGTGAAAAACTGAGTTTTGTTTTGTTTTTTGTTCTGGCAAGTCAAAGAAAAACTGATTATTTCTGGAATTTTCAGCAAATTGAAAAAGTTGGGAAAAGATGGTTCGACCTGAAACTAAATGTTTTGGTTTAGATATGTTAAGAAAATGAAGGACTAGATTAATATAAATGAAGGAGGAGGTAGTAGTGGTGCCCTCCTCATAACCTTAGGGCATTCACCTAGGATGTCGGAGTTCCAGGTTTGAATCCTAACTGTGGAGCAGAAACTTGAACCTGGGGCTCCCACTTCCCTAGAGCATATCCTTAGATCTGCCTTTCAGCAAGTAAGCCTTGATTCAAGCTGGATCTGAGCAGTTCTTAGAGCTTAAGAAATCAGAACTATTTATCCTCATTCAAATAATAAGTGAGACGTGAAATGAGCTTCTTGGTAGATAAGTTCCCTGCAGATTGTTTTATAATAGCATATTCAGTTTGCAGAGTTTCAGCTGGCAAATTAATTTAAAAGTGGTAAACATTTACAAAGGTTTCACATAGACCCAGCTAAATATTGCAGAACTAGATCAGAAACTGATCCTGTTTCCACTTTTAAAGTGGCAAATACAGAGTAGTACTTAAAACAATCTCAGTGCTTTGAATAGCTGTTCTTTTAGAAAGCCTATAGAGGAATCAAAGGCTCAACTAGATTACAGATCTTTAATATGAGTTAGAATTCACTGTGAAGTTTGTTTGAACTCATGTGGTTGACCCTATGGCACAATTGAATGAACATGTCTAGTAGATACTTCCCAAAACAAATACCTACGTTTTCTGTGTTATTTTAAAGAATTAATTTGAATCGTGTTTTATGCAAAACTATTAGACCCATGATACTAGTCACTGAGTAACTAAAGAAGCCTTCCAAGAAACTCATTTTTTTTTTAGGGTAGTGAATTATCAGAGGGGAAAAAAAATCTTTTTTTTTTTTTTTTTTTAGAAAATACCAACCTGTTTCTATGTTTACATTGCTAATCTGCAGGACTCCTGCTCTCTTTCTGTGAATACAGTCCTCTGAAAAACATACATTAGGTCTTTCAGTATCACATCAAGGTGTAACAAGGACGATTATTCCCATTGTTCCCAAAAGGTATATTTGCTTTCACACTGTCATCACGCAAAGAACTGTCCCCTGCAACTTCCTATGCCTGGATATTTAATATTCTTTAATTAAATGATAAAGTCCTTTTGGTAGGATGAGGGAACTAATTCTCCCTCCAAGGATAAGGGGCAGTAGTGAAGTCTGGTAGGGGGTGACAGGATGAAGATGGGCTCATAATTTGAGGAGGCCATTTTGTGGGTGTATGTACAGGAAATCTGTGGCTAGAAGCCATCAGCTGACCAAGGTTTATAGCAGCAACTCACAGCACAGAGGTCACCAGGACATTTAAGTACAATAATAATATTGTTTTCAGAGTGCTCATTTTTATTTTGGGAGTATTAACTATATGATGAGCTAATAAAAACACCAGTCCTTGGCCTGAATTTTAGTCTGGGATATAGCTATTAACTTATAAATAGAAAACACTGTCAAGTTATAATTTAAATGCTGCATATGTGACTGACTAACTGGGTTAAAACTGAACACAACTGAATTTAGAGTGTTGGCAAGTTACTTACTTACCTTGTTGTGTGGTGTTCACTGAAAATGGCTATCCTGATTTGTCCTATCACGGTGCATTTTTATAATGCCAGCACTAAGGAACGCTGATTGAGGTGTAACATGGGCTCCATTTTAAGTTAAATGGAAAACAAAAGGATGGGATGACTATTTAGGATATGATTTTTGTGTGTCTATGTATGTTATGGGGAAAAGTAACGCTCCTTGTTGAAAGGACAGGAGACTTTTTTCTTGCAATAATTCTGTTGGGTTTTTTTATTAGAGGTTTTCATTTTAGGCACACATTATGCTGGATTAATTAATATTCTCTTCAAAAGCATGCTTTTTTAAAACAATCTTTCATGCATACATTAGTTAATTTCACCAAGAACTGGAACAGCATGCAGTGCATTAGTCAGTGAGAAATCACAAATGAGTGTCATCTTGCAACTCAGTACTTGTTTTGTCTACAGGACCATTGTTCCATAAATAAATTGCTATCTATTTTTGTACCTGTTCTTTTTATTGGATAGCTTTCTTTGATGTTGTCAACCATATGCATCATCCGAGTGGAAGCAGCATCTTAATTATTTAATGTTTGCACAGTGCTTTAAACATTTCAAGTACTATATAAGTGATAAACATTATCTAGATTTAATGTTATTTACAGTGACGTGATATCCTAGTGGCAAACTATCCTTGCAATTTTCATGTCGACTGTGGGCAGGATTGTGCATTGTCCTACACGTATTCATACAGGGGCATAAAGGTGAGCAAAACCCTCTGAATGGGTGACAGATTATGGGCTACTATTCCCCTTCCCATTCAAGTGACCAGGGTGTGGAAGGAGCTTGACCTCCAATACCCTGGTTACTGCTACTGAGTTAGTGCACGGGGGACTAATCTGTACTAGGTAAAGCTCTGGTGGAGATTACATGCCCCTTGGTCTCCTCCTGGGGTTTGATCCTGCACCACTGAAGTCAATGGGAATTTTGCTATTAACTTTAAGGGGGCATGAGCAGGGCCCTGAAACAGTGCAACTACATGCTGCCCTTTACTCAGGGATTATGGTAACTCCACAATCAAGCCTTAAACCATCAAATATATGCAAACTCATATTTGTGAGGGTAATGTAGGAACATATCTAAAGCAAAAAAAGTAATTTACCGCAGCCCTCAATCTGTATATTTTCCAGTAATAAGAGTATGGCTAACCGTTCACTACTGCTTCATTATCCTCTCCCTTGCCTTTACAGTATTTTAAGGTAGATTACTGCTCCTTTAGAGGATTCTTTGCCATGCCTTAGGGGACACCATAATTAAAAACAGGCATAATAATCGTCAACATTATAATGACTGTTTTATTATTAAAGAAAGAAATAAAGATATTATACAAAACAGAACACAGAATGCTTGGATGGGCATGCTCTTCTTTGGTAAATTAAGACCAAAATTAGCAAGGAGACCTGTCTTAATAAATCATAATCATTTTGTGGCTGTGCTTGAGCTAACTTCTGTCTTGGCTCTCCATATTAATATCCGAGGGCACGTCTTCACTGGCTGCCGCAGCAGCGTTTTAATGTGGCTTGTGTAGTCGTGGCACAGCGCTGGGAGAGAGCTCTCCTAGGGCTCTGAAAAAAACACCTCGGCTAGCTCCCAGCACCAGTGCACTGTCTACACTAGCACGTTATAGCGCTGAAACTTGCAGTGCTCAGGGAGGAATTTTTTCACTCCCCTGAGCAAGAAAGTTGCAGTGCTGTGAAGTGCCAGTGTACACAAGCCCTTAGCAAAGTCACTGAGGTTGTTTGGTGGTCCGCTGAGTTCATTCTTCTTAGCAGTCTTGCTTGTATAGACAACTGGAAGAGTTGTGATGAGTGCTATAAAATTAAGGAAAGCAGAAAATTCTTGAGTACCTTTTGAGTAGGTTTAATTAGAGATTTTTTCCTGCAAAGGGAGGGGTAGGAAAGCCTGCTTTAATGTTTTATGGCTTCTGATAATATCTCCCATTCTTCTCCCCACCCACCCACAGTCTTGCATTCTTTTAAAGACAGGACATAAATATTTTTCAAAGTCTGTTGTTTGAAATAAGAATCAAATCTGTTCCAAATGATATTTTAGACCAGAGTGGTGTTATGTTTTTTGATAAAGACAATTTGTTGTCTGTTGCCTTTTTTCCTTACAGTTCTCCTTAGATTTATGACCTGTTGTTTATAGTATTTACAACTGGCCATTAAAATTTCTATTAAGTATTTTGTACAAAGCACAAATTGCAATAACCAATAAACACTTTAAAACATAGTACAAAATGGAAATAGTATAGAATTAAAACAAAGTAGTAGTTATAAAAGCTGCATTTTAGAGTCTTCATAAACACATTTGGATGTAGTAAACATGGTTTCATGGCCAAGGAGGTGTCACCTTCCTTTGACACATGAGACTTTTAACTATGGAATAGAAAGTAGAAGCTTCCTGAAATTTCTTTAATTAATTTGAATATCTTATTTAATAACATAAGCAACCAAAAACATAAGGTAATGTTGTTATAGTCTCCATGCATTGTGGGCATAGCAGAAGAGTAGGTATTTCTTAAAATTCAGTAAAGGCACAGACAAGTTTTTAATGATCCTGTATTATAAGAATAAATTATAATAATTTAATTATAAAAAAAATTCATCAATATTGAGATTTATCTATCACAGTGGTTCTCTTAGAGAGTAAAAACAAGCATCCATAATTCTTTTTTCTATGTTGTTGGGGACCTTGCCTGCTTGAGATGCAGTGCCGATCTCAGAAACTGCACATGCTTTAAAAGAGCTAATTAACTATAGGACAAAAAAAGAATTAAAGCATAATATCCAAATGTATATTTTTGAGATGGCATTTGATGCCAGGATGCTTTATTCAAAATGCTACTGACATTTAATCAAGACACTTCCTCACAATTACCACATATCTTTGGTGACTTTATTTGGAGTTGTGGTTCATTAATTTTTGGAAATAAATGTTCTATTTTTGCAGTTTTAGACATTATTGCAAAAACATTATGTTTCAGTAGTACTGTGAAGCAGTACTGTGGCATCTTATTACAACTTATTTTTTGTTCCTTTGTGTGAACTTGGTATTGAGCTCCAATGTCATATGTTGAGACTTGCATTTGAGTTTTTAACCAGCATTTCATGGGCTTTGTAGAAACTCATTCCTGTGTGCATGTTATTTCGGTAATTAACTATGATGTTTTTTCTTGATATACACAGGTTATTAGCTTTTCCTGTATAGGGTAAGGAAACCAGGACAGTAAGTGTGGCAAGGGCTATATTACTTAGTCATTTACCCAGTCACTCATGGGAGGCATCTTCAGTGTGATTGAACCATAAGTTGTGCAGAGGGACAACTGCACCCTGCAAGACTACTTAAAATGTTTTGGGGATTCTCAAGGAGGTGATGGAGCATTACAATGGGGGTGATCTGGAAACCTTGTTGGGGGGGGGGGGATGGAGGAAAAAGAACTGAGTTGAATTTTTTCTCACTTTTTTAATAATAAAAAAGTTCTAATTTTTCAGCAAGCTCTAACCTTGACAAACTTCCAACAGGGAAACAGGGAAGCCTTGAACATTTTTTAAAAAAGAGATAGCATTTTAAGGGAGCTCTATAAGAAACGAGGAATTTTTTAAAGGAAAGTTAAAATTAAGAATATTGAAGCTGACAGGGTCTCCGTAGCTGTATTGGTTGTGACATCACAGTGTTTGACAGTTCTGAATCAGTCAAAAGGAAAGAAGCTAATTCTCTTGTCTGTTGTTTATTCTAAATACTAATCTGTTCTATGTTTTGGCAATAATGAGAAGTAAATGTATAAAGTATCTGCTATTTTAAAGACATTTAGTAAAATATGTACGTCTCTTTAAAGTTTGCTAGAGTATATCTGTGTATCTGATTATTTTCAGTTTAGTGGGATTCTCATAAAAGTATATAACTTATTCACATAACTATTAATTAAATATGATTAATGTTATTACAGTAACTACTAAAAGACCTAATCATAATGTGCTATTTATTATACCATCTTGCCATCATTTTACGTCACAATGTTTCAGTGGATTTAAATGTGACTGTATAACCAACCACATTAATGTCATAGTTCACTTTGATTAATGTGAACACCAGAGAGCATTGATAATGATTAGTCTCTTTCATGAAGTGTTACCAAATACAGTATCTCCACAAGAACAAATTTAAGCTCATTTTAAAATCATGAAACATAGTAAATGGCTCTTCTATCAATTGATATTAAATACCTAATGAAAAGTGAAAGTCTACTATATGCTGACAAATGGTTTCGTAATTATTGTTTCCCTAGATCTTGGTGGAAGGTACTGTGGGAGACGGTTTCTGTGGAGACATTGGAATTGATGACTTGTCCTTTACAGACTGTACCCTTTACAATGGTGAGAACAAAGTTAGAAAATAACTATAAATCTCTTTGCACCCAGAGACCTGGGACTTGTAACTGATTCGTTTTGGTTAATAACATCAGTGGAGGAACTTGTTCTGTAAAATGAAAACCTGCTCAAACCTTGCCTCTCCTGTCTAACAATCAAATCCCAACTAGTTTTCCCATCTGCCTAACCCTACTACCCAGAACCTTTCACCATCCCCTGGTAACAGTTAGCTAGCAATGTCCTGGAAATGTCCTCAAGCAGGTTCCAGAGTGTGCTTATTGAGGACAGAAAGGAAATATTGTGGCAATTGACATCTGGAAAACTAATTAGTGAAAAGCAGAAAATGTGATTTGATTATTACCTGTTCTGTTCATTCCCCCTGAGGCACCTGGCATTGGTCACTGTTGGAAGTCAGGATCCTGGGCTAGATGGACCTTTGGTCTGACCCAGTATGGCCATTCTTATGTTAGATATGCCTGGTATCCTGAGTCCTGACCATATAGAAAAAGGAAGTGCTTCTTGACACTTAAGCTTAAGGTCTAAGATCAGGTCAGATGCGTAAGGGGAAGAAACTGTGTTCAGATGCCTGGGGACACTGGCTAGAAAATAAGCTCTGTAAGACAGAAGTTCCAGTATCTAAGGGTGAAGGGAAAAAATGTCAGCAGCTCTAATAGGCAGTCACTGGAACTCATTTTCCATTACTAGCAACAAGGTAATTTGATTTCTCGAAGGAGAACCAAACTTCTAAAGTAGTGTAAATATATTAAAATTTCACTTGGCAAAATTCATTCCACCTTTTGACTGACACAGAGAGAGAGAGAGAGAGATCTGTGCATACATATGTATATAATCAATTTAATGAAGACATTATTCTGACAATGTCAAAACAAAAAAGTCAAACACTCACACTACAGTACACAAACAGTTTTAATGATACTACTGTCTGCCTGGAGTCTTCACTATCTAGTTTGGTACAATGGCTACAGAAACATCATACCTTGTGTCCCAAGTCGTCTACAAAATTCCAGGCCTACAGTGTTTCATAACAAAAACAAAACAAACAAACAACGAGTAAGCTTCCAAGAGGGCTGGTGTTAGCTGCAGAAAAAAATGAAATGTAATATATGGTCTGACAGCTGACTTACAGTAGTAACAGAAAGCAGTAGAACAGCAGACATTTTAGCACAAAATGATTTTCCTAGAATTGCTATTTTAGCAGACTCTCATGCAGACAAACATAGTTTTAGCAGGCAAAAACTTCTTCTAGGCAAAATTATTAGGTCCAGCAGGACTGTAGTGCATGCTGTATGCTTTTCTCATGGATCATTTCCCTTTTTTTTAAATCAAATCTAAATAGTACACAATACAACTGTATTTTGTATGGCATCTTTCACACAAACAATGTATAAAGTTAAATGATACAAAGTTAATGTAAAAATATCTGCAATGGTGGAGGGGGAGGGAAATTAAGAGATATAGACAAGGGAGCAAATGTCTTCAGCTGACAAATGAAACTAGATAGGGAGGCAGAAGGATTTAAGAAGTCTGTTCTAAACGATAGCGCTTCAAGGGACAAGGCCCCAACGCAAACAGTGGTGAGTTTGTATGAAGAAACAGAGGAGGCTGAAGATGGACAAAAAAAGGAATAGTGAGATGATCATAAACGAGCTGGGAAAAGGGATAAACAGTGAGGTGGCAAAATTTTCAGATGATACAAAATTATTCAAGATAGTTAAGTCCAAAGCTGACTGTGAAGAGTTACAAATGGATCTCACAAAACTGGGTGACTCAGCAACAAAAAGGCAGGTGAAATTCAATGGTGAGAAATGCAAAGTAATGCACATTGGAAAATATAACGCAAACTATATATACAAAATGATAGGATCTAAATTAGGAGTCATTGTGGATAGTTCTCTGAAAACATCTACTCAATTTGGAGTGGCAGTCAAAAAAGCTAACAGAATGTTGGGAATCATTAAGAAAGGGATAGATAATAAGACTGAAAATATCATATTGTCTCTATATAAATCCATGGTATGCCCACATCTTGAATACTGCATGAAGATGTGGTCGCCCAATCTCAAAAAAGATATATTGGAATTGGAAAAGGTTCAGAAAAGGGCAACAAAATTATTAAGGGCATGGAACAGCTTCCATATGAAGAGAGATTAAAAAGACTGGGATGTTTGAGCTTGGAAAAGAGACGTGATTCAGAAGGTGTGGAGAAAGTTAATAAGGAACTATGTACTCCTTCACATAACACAAGAAGCAGAGGTCACCCAATGACATTAATAGGCAGCAGGTTTAAAGAAAACAAAAGGGAGTACTTCTTCACATAACAAACACTCAACCTGTGGAACTCATTGCCATGGCATTTTGTGAAGGCCAAAACTATAATGGGTTAAAAAAGAATTAGATAAGTTCATAGAGGATAGGTTGATCAATGGCTATTATCCAAGATGGTCAGGGATACAACCCCATGTTCTGGGTGTCCCTGGCCTCTGACTGCCAGATGCTGGGAGTGGACTGTGGGAATTAGGTGCTTAAACCTGATGAGAAAGGAATCCAGTGGAGAGGAAATTGGCATGACACAGTCAGAGTGGTGGGACAGGAAAGTGATTGTCAAAGTAACTTTTTATTTTAATGGACCGAACAGCAAGGAGACGATAGCAAAGGGATGTTAGATAGGAGGAGAGTCTCACAGCAATTCCACAGTTCAGGTCCAGAGATCAAAGAACTATTGAATAAAGACATTGTTTGAATTTTTTTTTTCATAAGGAAATTTGCCAAGTATATCATCAACACCTTCAGGAACATCAGTTCCTGCAACACTCCCTACGAACAATTGCACAGAGAAGGAATTTGTCTGTAGAGAAACGGGCCACTGCATCCAGATGATCCAGAGATGTGATTTCAGACCTGACTGCTCTGATAAGTCTGATGAGTCCTCTTGTGGTCAGTGAACTAATTATTATGTTGCACTAACACATTTATTCTGAGATATTAAAATATTTAATTATTCCATATCTTCATTTGCTATTCTGTATTTACGTCCTGGCATTAATCTTCATGTAAGCTTCCCCAAAGAAAAACTAATCTTCAGCTTTGTAGTATGGGAATCTGAGATGTAATGCATCTTCAACCTTCCAATGTGCTGACTGGGATCTGACACTTTATATTTCAACTCAAATTACTTACTCAAAAGCTTATATCACTTAGTGCTTAGTTGCTATACATAGCCATTTAAAAAAAATAAATACAGTTTCTCAAATTAACGGAACCAGTAATTACTGCTCATCTTTTTAAAGCAGCAAGGCAATTGTCGATGAGCAAGAAATTAAGATAATATGTCATGAAGGGAAGAGTGGATATAGCCAAAAGAGTTACAAAGAAGTAACTTGTTGGTTGCTCCTGATGGATTTCTAGTATCAAGATACTTAATAATAGAAATCAAACTGTTGCTTTATATTTGTACCTTAAAATATAATCCTTGATAATCCTGGTCTGCTAGTTCACAAGAGGAAATGTATTTAGACTACCCCTTCAGGGCAGGAACTGTGTCTGTATTAGAGGTGTGGGAAACCAGAATGTTCAGGTTATGGGAAATTCTGAAATTTCTAAATTTGTTTTCATTCTGAATTTGAATGAAACATTGAATTTCAAAAATTGCCACAAAACTACATTTAAAAAAAAATTGTTCAATCAAAACATTTAGTTTTGATTTCCACTTTCAAAAAAATCATAATACAAAATAAAATTGTTGTCATGAAAAGCAGTTTCAAATGAAAATTGGAAACATTCAGTTCTGAAAATGTTGAAATGGAATGTTGTGATATTATTGAGTGCTTCATTTAGATCTTTTTCTAAATGAATTTTTTTTTAAATCAACACATTCCCATGGACAATTTTGATTTCAGTGAAAGAGCATTTTCCAGCCAACTCTAGTCTAAATGTTTGTCAGCACTGAATACAAATCAGCTGTTATGGATCACCATAGTACAAATAAATAATAATAAATTATTTTTTTATTTTTAATACTCATGAAACTTCCTTGAATATAGCAATTTCTTCAAAATTATTTGATTTTAATTTCACAAATCTCTTCAGCTTTTTCCTGTATAGATTGATTATGAATACTGAAACATTTAGATGTTGCATGCTTATGTTGGTCAGCCAAATCACATGGTATATGTTTTTTTCCTGATTAAATGTGTGATCATTTATAAAGTGAAATATTTTGTTTGTGTATGTATGAATATAAAATATATTGTCCACAAATACACTCACATGCGATTTTGATATCTACTTTCTGTTAACATTTGTTCCAGTAAAACATTAGCCACTGAGTGTCCATGGTAAGTGAACCCAAACGGAAAAAGTGGAAGTGATTTACAAATTCAAATATTGATGGACATTTTCATGCAGTATTCATCCAGCTCTAGTTACTGAGGAGAAACACTGAAGTGAAACTTTAGCATAAAGCAGAACTCACTGGGTAGAACAAGTTTTTTCTCACAAATTCACTTTAAGTCTATCTTCCAAGTCACCCTTCATCTCTTCAGGGGGATAAATGCCATGGAGAATACTGCTTAGTCTACTGCATGCAATCTGAAGTCTGCAGTCACCACAGAAATGACTGCAATTCATCGCTTAAATGGCAATATCTGAATATGCCTGAAGTACGTTCTGCAGGCAGCAATCTGTGCACAGGAGGGTGTTATCCACTGTCAATTGCACTTTAAAACATAATATTTATAAAACACGTAAAACTGTAAAATAATATATGTGGCACTTTAGACTGTGCCACTTATCACTGTCAGAAAGCATTATTAATCTTTTAGATAATTAGGCAGAGACATTGGTTGTGGTTAGCTTTACCGTAACTTTTTAAACTAATAAAGCTGCTCTGTTAGCCCCCCCCCCCTACTTAATTCCCCAACCTCTACTCCCCCAAAGAGGTTACCCCAGGACAATATATTGCCCTCACACATTATAACTTACTAATACAGAGATCATCTAAGGCAGGGATCGGCAACCTTTGGCACGCGTCCCATCAGGGAAATCCGCTCGCAGGCCAGGACAGTTTGTTTACTGCAGCGTCCGCAGGTTCAGCCGATCGCAGCTCCTAATGGCCGCGGTTTGCCGTGCCAGGCTAAATGGGGGCTGCGGGAAGGGGTGGCCAGCACATCCATCGGCCTGCACCACTTCCCGCAGCCCTATTGGCCTGGAATTGCCCCAGCAGCAGCCGGTGCGACTGGCCCAGTGGTTGCTATGACCTCCATGACAAACACAGAGCCTTAACCATTAGATTCTGTGTGTGGGGACACTGAGTGGGACAAGGCAACTGGAATACTCATTTGTCCCATCTTCAAGAAGGGATCAGTTAATCCCAGGAGGCTGAAATACTACCCAAATAAGATAGTAATTCAGTATTTTGGGCCCAAAGCCAAATGGTAGCATTACTGTAAGTCATTTAGATATGATTTGGATTGTTAAAATAAAACTAATTTGCTTTTTGAGTTCCCTTCATAAAGTTGCTATTACACTGATAGCTAATGGCTTTTACACTGATATCTTTGCATATGACATCACCAAAGGAAACGGGTCCTTTTCATATATAATGTGATCTGATGTTAGACACCAAGGTGAATAATGATTTTTCTCCCCAGGTTAGAATTTGTTCCTTAGCCAATAATATAGTGAGTACTATTGATATTGTAACAATAGGGAGAAGCCATGCTTATTGATGCTGTATAAATACTCATTAAAGAAACTAAACTGCAATTCTTTTATACCCATATTGTTCACTAGACCCTAACATCAACAGTCTGATCATTCCCAGTTAGTAGACATATACTAAGTATTCCAATTTTGTCTTGTAAAGCTGTGGAAGTTTGTGATTTTGAAGATGAAAACCTATGTGAATGGTATCAACCAGTAACAGAAGTGGCAGCAGCAACTGTTTCAGTCCATTCCACTAATGCATTCCAGTGGGGCCTTGGAAATGGAGCAACCATACATCCTGGGGAAGAAAACCACAGGCCATCAACTGATCACACAATGTGAGTAAGATGTTCACACCTACACACTTATCTCTTGGGACTGTATATGGTTAATCAGCTATGGCACTTGTGAATCCTGCTGCCATTTGCTCATTAGTGTCAGTGTTAAGTTATTCTAGACCTGCACTGCTCTAAGAGCAGAATGCTCTCGGTGCATGTGAAAATTGAACTCTCTCCTAACATATAAATGTCTTGTACATCACTAGCAGGGGAGGAGAATTGCTGTCCCACCATGTCCTGCACAATGCTGAGTTTTCATCTCCAGCAGTACTAGCTCTGAGAAGAGGCAGCCAATCAGTATTCCTGTAGGGACCAAGGTGTGAGCAATCATACCTAATGCTTAGAGTCAGGTGCCTGAAACCAGAGCCAGGGTCAGAGTCAGGTGCCAAGCCAAAGGTCAGAGCCGGAGTCAGGGTCAGGGTTAGGATAGGAGCAGAGACCTGGAATGAGGCAGGAAAGCAGGAACTGGCAATAGAAAGGGTTCTGGGATAAGGAAGGCAGGAACAGGCAGGGCTCAGAAATCAGGCAAGTAGGCAGGGTCCATAGCAGCTGCCAGCCAGCCAGGCACAGCTTCCTGTGCCTCTTTCTGGTTTAAGTAATGTGTCCCTGCCACTCAGGGGACATCTCCTTCAAACAGAAGCTTTCTGGGCCCTCTGTGAGCTAGAGCTTCACTAGCCCACTTTTCCACATCTTTGGGTGAGTGGATAGGTGGTGGCCACAGTCTCAGTCCTGCCTGGGGGCTCATGGCCCAGATTCTAGGGCCTGGATTACTAGCTGATGTATTACATCTGAGAATACAGATGGAAGCAGACATGGGCAGCATGTATAATAGGCCAGGGGAGGCTAAGCCTTCCCTAACCCAGGCCGTGGCCCCACCCTCACTCCCTTTTCCCCCCAAAGCTGGTGGGAGCTCAGCTCAGGCCAGCGGCTTGGAGCTTGGTTGGCCGGCCACTCAGGCCAGCCAGAGGCCTGGGGCAGCTCGGGTTGGATCAATGCTTGGGCCGGCTGGTGACCTAGGGGTCAGGCCAGGCTCGGGCCAGCTGGGGGTCATGGCAACTGGTGGCCCAGGACTTGGGGCGGCTGGGGCAGGCGGGCCAGTGCTTGGGCCAGCTGGTGCAGTAGGGCAGTCTGGCCAATGGCCCAGGGATTGGGAGAGCTTGTGTGGGTGGGCTGGTCCTCGGGGTAGTTTGGCCAGGGCTCTTCTGGCAGTAGGATGGAGGGGGGTCTCGGGGCCCTGGCAGGCAGGTGGGGAGGTGGAAGGGGTGGGGTAGGGGCAGGGCCTTGGGTGGAAGGGGTGGGATAGGGCTGGGCCGGGAGCTAGCCTCCCCGAAGGAGGAGTTCACACACCACCCATTGAAGCAGTGACTCACTGCTTTGAGATTGTGAATAATTTAAGGGTATGCACTAGGGCTGACGATTAATTGCAGTTACCTCACGTGATTAACTCATTAATTGCGATTAATCACATAGTTAAACAATAGAATATAAATTGAAATATATTAAATATTTTTGATGTTTTTCTACATTTTCAAATATATCTGTTTCAATTACAACAGAGAATACAAAGTGTACAGTGCTCACTTTATATTTTTATTACAAATATTTGCACTGTAAAAATGATAAAAGAAATAGTATTTTTCAATTCACCTCATACAAGTACTGTAGTGCAATCTTTTTATCATGAAAGTGCAACTTACAAATGTATTTTTTGATACATAACTGCACCCAAAAACAAAGCAATGTAAAACTTTAGAGCCTACAAGTCCACTCAGTCCTACTTCTTGTTCAGCCAATCACTCAGACAAACAAGTTTGTTTACATTTGCAGAAGATAATGCTGCCTGCTTCTTGTTTACAATGTCACCTGAAAGTGAGAACAGGTGTTCGCATGGCACTGTTGTAGCCGGCGTTGCAAGATATTTATATGCCAGATGCACTAAAGATTCATATGCTTTCATGATAAAGAGACTGCTCTACTGTACTTGTATTAGGTGAATTGAGAAATACTATTTCTTTTGTTTTTACAGTGCAAATATTTGTAATCAAATATAAAGTGAGCACAGTACATTTTGTATTCTGTGTTGTAATTGAAATCAATGTATTTGAAAATGTAGAAAACATCCAAAATATTTAAATAAATGATATTCTATTATTGTTTAATAGTGCAATTAATCACGCGATTAATTTTTTTAATTGCACAATTAATCACAATTAATTTTTTTAATTGCTTGACAGCCCTAGTATGCACTATTGAAGTTCTTATCCACAGTAGAAGCTTTTACAAAATTGTTTTCTCTATTGTTGATCGAGATGTTAAACCGAGTTATAAATGCACAATGATGAGACAAATCATCTTTCTTGGTCATGCCAGGGCATTCACTGAAAATTATTGGGAAAAGGAGCAAATATTTGTTTCTTTGCTTCACAGTGTTAAACTTTTTCATGATTGTCCATCCAGTAGAGGGGACAATGTATGCAGAACCATCTCCCTTCCTTATGCTCATGTTATACTGCACAGTACAACTGAAACTACTACAGACATTCAATGGAAACTTTGTAAATAATACGTCTTACATCTGTACTGCAGAAATTCATCATATTGAAAAATAAATCCACTCACTTTGCTCTTTTGTCAATAGATCAATGCTATCAGGATATTGTATTTTATAGTGATAAAATTCTATGAATGTTGTTAGTAAAGGCATATGTGCTCATCTCTAGCTATGCAAACATGACTTTTGTTAACAGAGATTCAAAAATGAAAAAAGGGCCTTATCCTAGGGTGACCAGATGTCCTGATTTTATAGGGACAGTCCTGATTTTGGGGTCTTTTTCTTATATGGGCTCCTATTACCCCCCACCCCCGTCCCTATTTTTCACATTTGCTGTCTGGTCACCCTACCTTATCCCAACTTCTAGATTTGTATACCAACTTGTAGGGCTTTGTGCATGAAAAAAACCAGCAACCTGGAGATTCAATTTTAAAGGCTTTAGTTTTGAGAATTTGACCTTAATGTGTATTACATGGGTTGAAAAGAAACAAATGAGCTAGCCTTTTTCCTCTAAACAGACAGCAACAACAAAACACAAAACCTATGGTCCACATAAGAAAAAAAATGGACTGAGAGGAACAGATTTAAAGAGCTCAGTCTAGCTTTAATACTTATATTCTAGTTGATTGGCTTTTTTCTACATAGTGACTACTGACCCCAAGCGTTTAATTTGCTCAGATTTTGCTCCTTCATCTTAAAGAATATGGTTGGAATGATGCCTTTTGGGGCAGAATTTGCCATATGGACATGCCAAAAATCTTGAATAGAAGCCTGGAAGGAACTCTTTTATATTGGCTCTTACATAGGGGAAAGAAAATCTTCTCCTAGTGCTTCATTCCTGTGTGTATTTCTTATACTCTCTCAAAGGATATTATTGAAGTCAAACTGCCGATTCCAGATAGAATCATTATGATAATTACTAGCTCCCAATAAAAATATTCATTTCATTTGCATAATGAGCAATAATTTGCTTTTTCATTGAGATTTGGTTACATTTAGTAAAGAATATGAAATTGTACTTTAAATGAATTACAGTCTTTTTTTAATTTATATCAGAATTATAATATTGACTATGCTGAAATATCTCCATTATCTCTCTCTCTCTATCTAATCTGTGTGTGACCACACACACAAGTGTGCTAGACAGACACATACATACTTCTATTTAATGTTGTATGAAAAAAATACCAATAGACCAGGTATACTTAAATACAAGCTTCTTTCAGTGATGTGCAGCTCGAACTCCAGTCAAGAAACATGGGGTTTCTATATGATCTGAGAGCTGTTCAGTAATCTGAATAGAGAAAAAACAAGATTTTCTATCTGGAATGATAGATGCCTACAACTCTCTGTGAAAGTAGGAAATAACCATTTATATGTGGCAAGGAATTCAGAACAGGGCACCAATGTTATTAATTGCAGTAAGAGTTACTGTTTTGATCGTAGTTTAAAACTAGATTTATGTTTATTTTTAGTGTCACAGTAATACTGTAGAGCATTCAACCTGACAGCATTGTTAATATGAGTATAAGAGAATTACTGCATTTCAGCTTAATATGTTAAGGTTTTTAGTGTCAGTAAAATTACTATGTTTCTATTGTAAAAAGCCCCATAATTTAACCATAGTTAAAAATTACAGCTTTACTTTGTCATTTTTTGGAAGCAATTTAGACTTCCTGCAGAACATCAGAATGTCTTCCTGCTTGAAGAGAAAAGGAATATGATAAATCAAGAGTAAAAAACTTGAACTGACTAAAGAATATAGAATCTTATGATATAATTGTTACATAGTAGATAATATTAGCATCACATTTTCTGTTTTACAGAATCCTCTTACAGCATTTTCACCCTGTACATGTTTTAATGTACAGTGATATTTGATCTCTTTTAATATACAGTGATAGACATACGTACTAGAACTGGTTAACATTTTTAATTGAAACTGTTTTTCAACAGAAAATTAGATTTTACATATAGTTTCCCCCCCAAATGTGTCTGCTTCCACAGGAAAACTGATTTTTTTCATTTAAAAATAAACAACTTGAATGTCGTAAGACTGAAAAGTTTTAGTTTTCAGTTGAAAACTGAAATATTTCAGAAAAGAACTGAAATATTATGGTTCAGAAATGCTGCCACAGTGCCTCCTGCAAGTGTATTTTGGTTGCCACATGTCCCTGTTCCCCTCTATGTGATGCACTCCCTAGCCAGACTTTATCTTTCCATGATGCACTATGTCCCCTTATCAAGGGTACGTCTTCACTACCCGCTGTATCGGCGGGTAGTAATCGATTTATCCGGGATCGATATATCGCGTCTCGTTAAGATGCGATATATCGATCCCCAAATGCGCTCACCATTGACTCCGGAACTCCACCAGAGCGAGCGGCGGTAGCGCAGTCGACGGGGGAGCTGCAGCCATCGATCCCACGCCGTGTGGACCCCAGGTAATTCGATGTAAGATACTTCAACTTCAGCTACGCTATTCGCGTAGCTGAAGTTGCGTATCTTAGATCGATCCCCCCCATTAATGTAGACCAGCCCCAAGAGAGCAGACCATGGTGTGTTGTGGGAAAAGTAGTCTAACCAAGGAACCTGACCTATAGAGGAGAATGAAATCATGAGAGCGCCCAAATTACAGCTTCCATGAGGTGCATCAGTGTCATTTCCAAAACAAAATATTTGTTTTCCATTTCTCACTGAACTTTTTTAATTGTCATCAAAACTTTACATGGGGCGAAAAAAACTCATTTTCTGTCCAACTCTAACATATACACTATATAGCTGCCTGTTTTCATACAGTATATCAGATTCCATGCAGAATGGATGAAACTCTTACTGGTTCAGAGAGCATGTGTAATGGGGGGAGGGTGGCCCGTTTGTTGAGCGGGGCCATCCCCATTGTCCCAATGCGGGGTTGGTACACCCCGTCACACAGTCGTCTGGACTCCTTGTGGGATCAAATATTTGCAACAATGTGGTCGCAGGACCCCTAGTGGGGTCAAGCACATATCAACCCTTTGCCCCCAGGCGGGGTAGGACAAGCAGTCCATAACCGCCAAGACTCCTGGCCAAAGCAGATAATAACAATTAGGGTTTCTGATCTTCCAAGCAGTGTATAGCAAACAGTCAGTCTATAGTCCCTAGGTGGGGCTGAACAACCAATCAGTCTAGGGTCTGTGAGCTTCCTGGTTGGGGCAAGCAAGCAGCAACTGGGGGTGGGGGTGAGGGAGTTCAGACCCTTTGAGCAGGGCCGAACAAATAGTCAGTTTGTAACCCCTGGGTAGAGCAGAGTAAGCAGATGGTTTATGGCCCCTGAACCTCCTGGCTGGGGCAGGCAAAAAAACAGTAGCCACACTTAGTTGCAAGTGGGGTGAGGTACGAGAACCCAGGCCCACCCTGCTCCACCGAGTTCCAACTCAGGGCCCTATGAAGCCAGGGGATTCCTCATTAAGGGTTTAAGCACCAACTTTCACTACATTCCCTGGGTCATTTCCTACCGCGAGGTGCATTTCAGGCATCTCCCTGGCTGGCAGCAGTTTGGCGTCTCTGTCAATCTCTGCAGTCATCTAGTTGTCCACAGAGCAGCCCAAGTCCACAGCTCCTACTGCTTGGAGAGTCTCAGGCGTCTCAACAGGAGCTTGCAACCCATGTCCTTCCTCCTCCTCAGCCCGACCAGACAGAGCTGGGCTTCCTCCATTTATCTGTCCCTTCCACCTGGAGCATACGCAGCAGAGGTGGGGGAGCCTGGCCTCTTGGGCCCACAGTGATTGGTCTGTCCCCATTGGCCCAATGCGAGGCACCACTTAAACTGCATGGTGCAGGATTCCAGCAGAATAGGTATAAAGGGTGGAAGCTCCACCATAGAACTGAGTGAATAACTGATTTTTTGGTTCAACCAGCAAATTGAAAACTCAGGGAAAATATTCAGTGTCATTAAATTGGAAAAGTCAATTTCAGGACAGCAAATCTATGTATGCATGACTGTATGTGTGTTTATGCCCCTCTCATATAAGGCTTAGCCTTTAGGGCACTTGCCTGGGACATAGGAGACCGAGGTCTGAATCTGCACTCTGGGGCAAGGACTTGAATTCAGATTTCTCCTCTGCCAGATGAGCACCCTAACCAACAGACTATCAGCTATTTTGGGGTGGGTGGCTCTCAGTCTCTCATTGAAGTTGTTCCATTTTGTATAAATCATCTCAATGGGACTTCTAAATGCTACTGTCAGAAATAATAATAAATAATGTATATAGGCTTAAACAAGTGCATAGACTAGGCAAGTAGCTAACTAGATAACTGCAGGCCCCATAATTCATTTCCACTTGAGAGAAAATGATTAGTGATATAGCAAAGTCTTTGGAATTAATAGAACTATTCAGGTACCTTTGGTTTATACTTTGCAAATATTGCAGATATTTAGGAATCTGTTTCTTCTCTCTGCTGCAGTAACTTTGAATTAGATAATTCATATACAAATATCTCATCAAAACCAATGAAGCAAAAACAACAAAAAGGATATGAAACCTAAATTCTGAGCTCACATGATAATTATTGTTTTGTAAACAGCTCCCTTGATAACCATATGTTTAGCACATCTGTCTTGCTTTGTGTCTGCTTTTCTGACAGGCATTATCCTAGTTTGGTATTCAAAAGGTAACAAATAAATAAATGAAAAGAGAAAAATAACCAGAATATACTGCAGTAAAAAGCAGTTTTTGCAGCAATCAGGGAAGTGATCAGAACCGTTCTAAAGTAAGTGGTGATTGGGACTAAAGGGCTGAAGATAGGTGAAAAAATGTCATGTAGTCACACAGGAGTGCAGTCACATAAAAAAAATGGCGGGGCGGGGGGATGATCAAGAGTCAAGAGGTCTATAGAATTCAGCTACATTTAGGGAGATAGGATAGGATAGGAAAAATTTAGCAAAGACACGTCTCATTTCCCTACTCAGCTGGGGTGCCAATGTATTTCTACTTTTTCCTGCATGTCCTATTCCTTATCCTACATGTTCTCTTATGGTGCTTCATTCAGCTAATGTCAATACATAAGAAATGTCAGTACATAACTTAGTGTCACTGTGCTCCCCAGAGCAACCAATTCTGCAAAGGGTGTGGGGAGATGCATGCTGTTGGCCCAACATTTCTTCTTTTCAAATGACTCTAGTAGTAATATATATAAGTGATTTAACAACCATAGCAATGGATCATAACACCCAGTAACTTATTCAAGAGCATGACTTCAACCTTTTCAGACATCTAGGAAGAGTGCAATAATTTTTTGAATGAAGATTTGCTGGAAACATCAGTCAACTGTTTCATTTAAATTAAATAATGACTTTGGCAATTTGCACTTCAGTGAATTTTGGTTTAATTAGGAATTTTGGATATGGGACTGATTCAAATTTTGGAGAGAATGAGAATTCAGATAGTCAGGCTTCAGGAAATTGGGTTTTATCTGTATAATCTTTTTGGACAAACTGCAGTATAATGTCAGCTTTTCTCCCAAGTGGCTAGGTGAAATGTGTGTGGGAACCTCTTGTTAAAATATTGGTGGAGTATTGTAACAATCAATGTAGACACCATCTCACCAATACCTGGTGCTGTATCTTTACCCTAGTGTTAAGTTCTTGTCTTGTATATTGTTATGTTGATATATTTGATATGGGGTTTTTAGCAGGACATTCAGTCCTGCCTGTCTATGCTGGACTGGCCACTTGAAGTGTTTCAGTCAGTCCCTGTGATTCCTGGTGGCAGCAGCTTCAAGATGGCAGAAGCACTTTTGCTTGAGAAGAAATGTATTGGTCATTCAGATGAGACTAGAATCTGCGAGCACTTGGCAGACTTTGAGCTCCCAATAATTGATGAGGAGGTGTCAGTACCAAGAGAGGGAAAATAAATTCATTTGCAAACTTAACACCATCAATTTGGGCTTGAACAGGGACTGGGAGTGGCTGGCTCACTACAAAAGCAATTTCCCCTTTCTTGGTATTGACACCTCCTCATCAATTATTGGGGGTGGACCACATCCACCCTGACTAAATTGGCCTTCAACATTGGTTCTCCATTTGTAAGGTAACTCCCTTCTCTTCATGTGCCAATATATATTTATGCCTGTATCTGTAATTTTCACTCCATGCATCTGAAGCAGTGGGGGTTTTTTTACCCATGAAAGCTTATGCCCAAATAAATCTGTTAGTCTTTAAGGTGCCACCAGACTCCTCATTGTTTTTTTAGTCAGTGAAGACCAATGAGACTAGAATACAAAGACACCCTTTGTCACCTGTGCATATAACACCAACCAGCACTCAGCTATCCATTGCTTTCTATATGAGATTATTTTTGAACCCCCTATGACTTGATGTTCAGGCAGCAAGGATTGCCCATGCACCCATAGAGGTAAGAGGCATTGTGTAGTCTTATATCAGAGACCTGAGCACAGTATTGCAGAAGGTGGAAAAAGTAGATGAGCCTGAAGCGAGCAAGCCAGGAACATGGGAAAAAGAGAATTACGTGCCCATCCAGGAAGGAGAAAAGGTGTGATTATGCAACTGGAAAAAACATCCTGTAAAAAAAATCTCAAACATATTTCTTTTTGGAGAAGACCTTACACAGTAATTAAAAGACTAAATAACTTATCCTGGCTAATACAAAAAGAAAGAGCTGGCCTCTTTATAGTGCTACTCCAGCAGTTTCCTGTGGCTCATAATGGGAAAGTGGTTTTGGTGGACGAATTACCAGCAGGTCCTCAGGACCTCAGCAGACTGCAGCCTTCAACAGTCTGTCTCTCTGCAACAGATAGGCCTGACCTAGAGGACGGGAACCCTGCACTCACTGATTTTCTAGATCCAACTACGAATGATGACTTCATGACTGATTATGGAACTCAAGCGGACAGAGCAACACAGAAACCTGTGTGGGTGGCAGACTGCCTGGATTCCTAGGAGTTACTGTTTAAAATTTGTATTTAACTAGAGAGGAGAAAGCTGTAATGATCAATGTAGACAGCACCTCCACTAATCGATGGTGCTGTACCTTTAGCTTGATGTTAAATTGTTGTCTCATTGCTGTTATGCTGTTGTATTTGATATGAGGGTTTTAGCAGGAAGTTCAGTCCTGACTGTGTATGCTGGAGTTTGTACTTGTAGTGTTCCAATACCTCCCTGTGATTCTATAAGCAAGTATTACAATATGTCTTACTGTTCACTCCGGATAACATGTGAGGTGTCAGTAAAAGCAGCAAGAGCGATGTGTCATATTTTCTGACACCAAATAAAAAAGCATATTTACCAAATAGTTTGCTGAATTAAAGTGAAATTTCATATTGTTGCAAACTGCAATAGAATTGCAATTAAAAGAAATCATGCCCACTGTGATTAGAAGCTGTGGTGATATTTTTACTTCCATCTTTATTACCTGAGAGGGAGAGTCTATCCTATTGTTTCCTTTTCTCTTTCACGAGGATTTGAGCAGATATGATGAAATGCTAATGAGATGTGGCATGTTCAGACGAGACACAGAAGAATTGTGAATTAATCACAGCTCTTTGTCAGTCAGCAGCAGCCAAGCTAAAAACTCCAAATGAAAATTCCACCTAACAATTGGAATAACTGTAATGCTATGATCAAAACATGGAATACTTAATCTCCGCTGCCATTTATTTTACGTCTTGGTTTGTACGCTGCAGTGTTTAAATCAGATGCTGATAAAAGTGAGAGTTTTTGAATAGATATTTTTTAAAGAATGATAACACTGACAGACTAAAACAAAGAAAAGAGAGCTGGAGGCAGAAAAAGGGATTATATCCATTAGTAACCTGCTAATCTTAGCTTCAGGAATCAGCTATAATGGGCATTTATTTGGCTACAATTAAACTGATCAGTTTTCAGGTTTTGCTACCAGCAGAGATTGGCTTAATTGTTTGGGCCAAATTAAGATGTATTTGAACCAAGTGGGCCAATTTCTGCTCTTAGCTGAACTTGTGCCTCTTAAGTCAATGGGGTTGTGCATGAGTTTAAGTGAGGGACATAACCAGACCAGTTTGAAGATTCATGAACAGTACCAACGATAATCCGCACAGATGGAAACATTTAAGAATGTACAGAATTTCAAGGTGTGTTCAAGGGCATGTTATGTACTGGGGAGGACAAGGATTCTAATGTCTCTCTCAAGCAGCTGTCAAAGTAACGCTAGTGAATATGTCAAAATTTTATTCTGTTTAATTGGTGATAGGATTTGCTGTACTGCATCAGATCATTGGTCCATCTAGTCCAGTCATGCCTCTGTTTGGCTACTCTGATTGGCTCACTAAAATTGTTATGCTTTTCTAGATAAGTTTTCACTCTGATCTTCAACCACATCTACATAGTATTCTACATTCTCTGCCCTTCAATTAATCCTGATCCTCTAAAGATTTGTGCAAGCGCTTAACTTTACACTTTTAGTAGTCCAAGTATCAGAGGGGTAGCCGTGTTAATCTGTATCCACAAAAACAGTGAGGAGTCTGGTGGCATCTTAGAGACTAACAGATTTATTTGGGCATAAGTTTTCATGGGTAAAAACCCGCTTCATCAGATGCATAGACTGAAAATTACAGATACAAGCATAAATATATTGGCACATGAAGAGAAAGAAGTTACCTTACAAATGGAGAAACAGTGATGAGAAGGCCAATTCAGTCAGTGTGGATATGGTCCACTCCCAAAAATTGATGCAGAGGTGTCAATACCAAGAGAGGAAAAATTGCTTTTGTAGTGAGCCAGCCACTCCCAGTCCCTATTCAAGCCCAAATTAAGGGTGGTAAGTTTGCAAATCAATTGTAGCTCTGAAGTTTCTCTTTTAAGTCTGTTTTTGACGTTTTTTTTGTTGAAGGATGGCTACTTTTATATCTGTTATTGCATGTCCAGGGAGATTCTATGTTACCATTCCTGATGCCTGATTTGTGTCCATTTATTCTTTTACGTAGAGACTGTCCGGTTTGGCCAATGTACATGGCACAGGGGAATTGCTGGCACATGATGGCATATATAACATTAGTAGATGTGCAGGTGAATGAGCCCCTGATGTGATTGGGTACTATTATGATGTCACTAGAGTAGTTATGGGGACAGAGTGGTCAATGGGGTTTGTTACAGGGATTGGTTCCTGAGTTACTGTTTCTGTGGTGTGTAGTTGCTGGTGCATATTTGCTTCAGGTTGGGGGGTTGTCTGTAAGCGAGGACTGGCCTGCCTCTCAAGGTCTGTCAGAGTGAGGGATTGTTTTCCAGGATAGGTTGTAGATCGTTGATGATGTGCTGGAGAGGTTTTAGCTGGGGGCTGTACGTGATGGCCAGTGGTGTTCTGTTATTTTCCTTGTTGGGCCTGTCCTGTAGTAGGTGACTTCTGGGTACCCGGCTCGTTCTGTTAATCTCTTTCCTCATTTCCCCAGGTGGGTATTGTAGTTTTAAGAATGCTTGATAAAGATGCTTGCAGGTGTTTGTCTCTGTCTGAGAAATTGGAGTAAATGAGGTTGTATTTTAGGGCTTTGCTGTAGACAATGAATCTTGTGATGTGTCCTGGATGGAAGCTGGAGGCATGTAGGAAAGAATAGTGGTCAATAGGTTTCCGATATAGGGTGGTGTTTATGTGACCATCATTTATTTGCACTGTAGTGTCCAGGAAATGGATCTCTTGTGTGGACTGGTCCAGGCTGAGGTTGATGGTGAGGTGGAAATTGTTGAAATCCAGGTGGAATTTTTGGAATTCTCCCAAATAAATCTGTTAGTCTTTAAGGTGCCACCGGACTCCTCGTTGTTTTGAGTAGTCCTGTTTACCTCAATGAGACTACTCACAGTGTATAAAGTTAAGCATGTATGTAAGTCTGTCAGAATCCAGACCTTAGATACTCTTGGTGCCCATTTAAGAAGTCAAATGTGTCTTTGTCTCCAGATATAAGACTTTATGCCAGCTTAATTTTTAACTCATTTATAAAATTCTAGTTCCTGCTATAAAGCACATTTTAAATAGTGTACCCTGAATTTTTTAAATTCCCTCAAAATATTTTAAAGGGGTTCTTCGCTTCTTTTTTGATGTTTTCTGCAAGGGAAAAAATGACTGAAGGAAAATTTCACTGGGCTACAGAGAAATCTACCATGTAGAAAGTGCTGTCAAATGCACAAAGCAAATAAAATGGAAAGAAAGAAAGAAAGAAAGCTGTATCTTCAAAATATATCTTAAGTGTTACTTTTAATGATAGTAGTTAATTTTTTCAAACAGAAAAGCAATTTTCAAGTTGACAGTTCTCCCTTTAAATTGACTGATCTTAGCAGTCATAATTTTCAATGTATGTTTAGCCATCAAATTTTTAATTAAATTGTTTATTTAATTCTCTGAAATCATTCTGCTAGAATCAGGGGTTCTCAAATGTCATTGCATCATAACCCTCTTCTGACAACAAAAATGACTACACGACCCCAGGAGGGGGACCGAAGCTTGAGTCTGCCCGAGCCCTGCTGCCCTGAGGGGAGAAGGAGTGGGGAGGAAGCCCGAGCCCAAACCGAAACCCAAGGGCTTCAGCCCTGGGTGCTGGGGATCAGGCTTCGGCCCCAGGTCCTAGCAAATCTGAACTAGCCCTGGTGACCCCATTAAAATGGGGTCACAACCCACTTTGGGGTACTGACGCACAGCTTGAGAACCACTGGGCTAGACAATCTGTGCCTTTTCCTCATACTGTATCAGAAAATGTTGAGTGCATGTTGCCTCTGGCTTAAATATAAATGCAGTATCTGACTGATGAAATATTTTTTAAAAATGCACATCAATTTAAAACAAAATAACTGTCTTAACCAAAAGAAAAAATAGATACCTAAAGAAAAGTGATAGTAGATATATAACCAAATGACTGGAGGATAGCTAATGGGACGCCAATTTTTAAAAAGGGCTCCAGAGGTGATCCTGGCAATTACAGGCTGGTAAGCCTGACTTCAGTACCGGGCAAACTGGTTGAAACTATAGTAAAGAACAAAATTGTCAGACACATAGTTGAACATAATTTGTGGGGGGAATAGTCAATGTGGTTTTTGTAAAGGGAAATCATGCCTCACCAATCTTCTAGAATTCTTTGAGGGGGTCAACAAACATGTGGACAAAGGGGATCCAGTGGATGTAGTGTATTTGGTTTTTCAGAAAGCCTTTGACAAGGTCCCTCACCAAAGGCTCTTAAGCAAAGTAAGCACTCATGGGATAAGAAGAAAGTTTCTCTCATGGATTTGTAACTGGTTAAAATATAGGAAACAAAGGGTAGGAATAAATGGTCAGTTTTCAGAATGGAGAGAGGTAAATAATGATGTCTCCCAGGGGACTGTACTGGGCCCATTCCTATTTAGCATATTAATAAATGATCTGGAAAAAAGGGTAAAACAGTGAGGTGGCAAAATAGTTAAGTCCCGGGCAAACTGCAAAGAGCTACAGAAGGATCTCTCAAAACTGGGTGACTAGGCAAGAAAATGGCAGATGAAATTCAACGTTGATAAATGCAAAGTAATGCACATTGGAAAACATAATCCCAACTATACATATAAAATGATGGGATCTAAATTAGCTGTTACCACCCAAGAAAGAGATCTTGGAGTCATTGTGGATAGTTCTCTGAAAACATCCACTCAATGTTCAGCAGCAGTCAAAAAAGCGAACAGAATGTTGGGAATCAATAAGAAAGGGATAGATAATAAGACAGAAAATAAATATCATATTGCTTCTATATAAATCCATGGTATGCCCACATCTTGAATACTGTGTGCAGATGAGGTCACCCCATCTCAAAAAAGATATATTGGAATTGTAAAAAGTTCAGAAAAGGGCAACAAAAATGATTAGGGGTATGGAATGGCTGCCGTATGAGAAGAGATTAATAAGAATGGGACTTTTCAGCTTGGAAAAGACACGATTAAGGGGGGATATGATAGACGTCTATAAAATCATGACTGGTGTGGAGAAAGTAAATAAGGAAGTGTTATTTGTTCCTTCTCATAACACAAGAACAAAGGGCTACCAAATAAAATTAATAGGCAGCAGGTTCAAAACAAACAAAAGGAATTATTTTTTCACACAACACACAGTCAACCTGTGGAACGCCTTGCCAGAGGATGTTGTGAAGGCCAAAACCATGACAGGGTTCAAAAAAGAGCTAGATAAATTCATGGAGGATAGGTCCATCAATGGCTATTAGCCAGGATGGACAGGGATGGTGGCCCTAGCCTCTGTTTGCCAGAAGTTGGGAATGGATGACGGGATGGATCACTTGATGATTACCTGTTCTGTTCATTCTCTCTGGGGCACCTGGCATTGGCCACTGTTGGAAGACAGGATACTAGGTGGACCTTTGGTCTGACCCAATATGGCTGTTTTTATGTTCTTATAATTCACAGATTAAACAAACACTAAATTTAAATGCAATATCATGTATTGTGGGGAGTGTTCACGCTACATATTTGTGTTTGCAGTTTAGTGGTTAGATACTTTCCATTGTAGTATATTTATGCTGGACTTCTTTGTGTGTGTTAGAATGTGCTGACTATATATATATATATATATATATATATATAGGGGGGGAGGGATAGCTCAGTGGTTTGAGCATTGGCCTGCTAAACCCAGGGTTGTGAGTTCAATCCTTGAGGGGGCCACTTGGGGATCTGGGGCAAAATCAGTACTTGGTCCTGCTAGTGAAGGCAGGGGGCTGGACTCGATGACCTTTCAAGGTCCCTTCCAGTTCTAGGAGATAGGATATCTCCATATATTATTATTATTATTATTATAGTAAACAGGCATTGCTTTGAGGTAGTGTGAAATTAATGTCAGTGTATTCAAAAGAGTCTTTGAGACAGAGAATGCATAAATGATACCTGAGAATGCTATTGATAATCTTACATTTATACCTAAGTGGAGAAAAAGAATGAATTTTATGTAATGCTTTTACACTCCATAGATCTGTTCTCAAAGGTATTATTTACTTAAAAACATATACATCACTCATGACCTCTATTCACAATGAAAAGAAAGATAGAAAATTAAGTCCCATAGGCTGCACATCATTCTCTGTCACAATGTTATTCCAGGATTTGTATTCTCCGGGCAAATAGAACGTAGATGGAGGTGATGCTGTAGTTCTCTAAGGAGGAGATTATCTGCCATACCAGTGTATCACAGGCTCTGTGCACCCAGGGCCTCTTTCTGATTTCATTTACTCTGGTGTAAATCATGAGCAGCCCCATTTGGGTTACATTGGTGTAAGTTAGATCGAAAGAAGGCCTTGAGTGCCTCCTGATAGGCACAGTTAATGTTAGACTTGAAGTATGTAGAGCAGACTGAGCAGTTTATGTTCCTGTCTGGAGACTGCCCAATACTATAATCAGAAGTTGGAGAGGACAAAAATGAGTTAAAATGATATGGGCAGAAGCATTTGTTCTTTGCTATTCATAGTCTCCAACACTATAATGTTAGCGCAAAAAGGGTGTTACAGATAGCATCAGTTGTCATGTAATTTGTTCCTAAAGATAAATAACCCTGGGTAGCTCCTTCATATTTCAGGCAATTTACCCTGCCCATCCAGAGTAAGCAGTAAAATAAGAAGGCTTCATTCTTGTTTGGTTTTATACTGAGAACTTTCAATGAAGGCAGCCACTTGAGCACAGTCCCTAAGTGGTTGCCATATTGAACACAAAATATTACAGTAGGTTGCTGCCCTATGATTAGGGAGCTATATCACCCAGACACTGTGATTTCTAATCCTTTTAGATGGTACAGGACCCATCTGTGTTTTCTCCATTAGCACACTGGTGCACTCCAAAGGAGAAGCATAGTTGTGTCCCTGAAATCTAACGGTTTTCTCTCTATACTCACCCCAAATAGTTAATTTTTGAGAAGTCCACTGAAAATAAGTGTTTTGCCACTAACATATAATGAATTATCATAGTTCAGCTCTAAGTTATAAGCATTCACATGCAGAAAGCACAGAAAAGTCCTATTACTGGTTTAGTAGTTTTATATACTTTGATAGTTAATGATTCATGTATTGTAACACTTTCTGTCCAATGCCTGATATTATTATTAGGACATAAGGTGGACTGATCAGTAAACTTAATTTTCAAGGAGTTCTAAAAATAAATCTCCTGTACTCTAAAATCTTGTGGATATGGTTTCTCTCCTTTCCCCCACCCTATGAGAAGAAGAACCAAAAATGATGACTCCCATTAACTAGGACCATTGTCTGCAGATGGCTGTGTTTACCTGTTAGTCTTCCTGTATATGTGTGTGCTGGTAAGTGGGTAATGAAATCTTGCAGTGACATGTGATCATGTCACCTGAACTGGAATCCATTTTTAACCTGGTGCTTTTCCAATGAGGGGGGGTGGAAACCCAGAGGGACAAAGGGTTCCCACCTTATGCAAAAGATATATAAAGGGGTGGAAGAGAACAAAGGAGAGAGGAGAGAGGAGCCATCATGAAGAATCCCCTAGCTACCACCTGAGCTGGAACAAGCGCTGTACCAGGGGAAAGAATTGTGCCCAGGCCTGGAAGGTGTCCAGTCTGAGGAAAAAACTTACTGAAGCATCTCTGAGGGTGAGATTATCTGTATTCAGTTTGATTAGACATAGATTTGCACATTTTATTTTATTTTGCTTGGTGACTTACTTTGTTCTGTCTGTTACTACTTGGAACCACTTAAATCCTACTTTCTGTATTTAATAAAATCACTTTTTACTCATTAATTAACTCAGAATATGTATTAATACCTGGAGGAGCAAACAACTGTGCATATCTCTCTATCAGTGTTATAGAGGGTGAACAATTTATGAGTTTACCCTGCATAAGCTTTATACAGGGTAAAACGGATTTATTTGGGTTTAGACCCCATTGGGAGTTGGGCATCTGAGTGTTAAAGACAAGCACACTTCTGTGAGCTGTTTTCAGGTAAACCTGCAGCTTTGGGGCAAGTAATTCAGACCCTGGGTCTTTGTTGGAGCAGACGGGAGTGTCTGGCTCAGCAAGACAGGGTGCTGGAGTCCTGAGCTGGCAGGGAAAACAGGGATAGAAGTAGTCTTTGCACATTAGGTGGCAGCTCCCAAGGGGGTTTCTGTGATCCAACCTGTCACACACATATTTTTGTTACATTTGTTTATTGTTGAATTTGATTGAGGACTTTCCTTATGTTAATCTATTGCCTCACCTTGCATTGGGACTACTCATATGAGGAAGCTGAGCAGAGCTTGGCTTTAAAAGGTAGAAAATAATGTACTATTGGAGCAAACTATACATTGTATTCTGGCCAGATTGTTTGGCATTGAGGAAAAAATTGTTAATTGCAGCAGAGAAGGAGGAAGGAAATGAAGAGTCTTACGTAAATTCTAGTGAAGAGTTTCAGAGTAGCAGCCGTGTTAGTCTGTATCCGCAAAAAGAACAGGAGTACTTGTGGCACCTTAGAGACTAACAAATTTATTAGAGCATAAGCTTTCGTGGGCTACAGCCCACTTATTTGGATGCATACAGAGTGGAATAAATATTGAGGATATATATATACACAAATACAGAGAGCATAAACAGGTGGGAGTTGTCTTACCAACTCTGAGAGGCCAATTAAGTAAGAGAAAAAAAACTTTTGAAGTGATAATCAAGATAGCCCAATACAGACAGTTTGATAAGAAGTGTGAGAATACTTACAAGGGGAGATAGATTCAATGTTTGTAATGGCTCAGCCATTCCCAGTCCTTATTCAATCCTTTGTTGATTGTGTCTAGTTTGCATATCAATTCCAGCTCAGCAGTCTCTCGTTGGAGTCTGTTTTTGAAGTTTTTCTGTTGTAATAGTATAGGGACACTCATCTTCCACTCTCCTTGCCTTCCCAAACTGCTGACTAGATAAAGCCATCAGCTCACAAGACTGCCTAGGCTCATCCAAAATCTCCTTGTTCTCCTCTCCCTTCACTTGATCTAATTCCAGATTTACTTCTGAGACATTAGATAGACATTCAGAAACTTCATTCACAGCCAAACAGCTACTTTCCAAAGACAAACTTTTGGAGAAACCCTCCATAGGCACAACCTCAGGATCAATCCTCTCCTGTGCCTGGTTTGTGAAGAGTGAACATCAAATGGTATGGTTCATTTTAGGATAAGTATCCAAATGTCTGATTGCCTTTCATATCTTTCCTGAACTTATACAAAGCTTTGTAGCCTGTACTTTCAGGTTTGAATTGGGTCAGAAATACCAATTTTTTCCAAAATCATCTTCCTGCCAAAACTAGCAAATGTGGATGAGCACTAACTTATTTAATAATATTCATAATATTTAACTGAATTTACTGAATGTCAGAAGATTTGGGTTAGTATCAGTTGGGTTTTAGGCAGAGGAATAAAAATAATGTAAAGAACTGGCTAGTTATCTACATGTGATGGAGTATATAAACACCACACTGGCAGTGACAGGGTTAAAGAGATCCAGAGAGCTCATTTAAGCTATTCTATGGCACCTGGAAAGAAGACAGGTAATTAAGAATTAGACCTAGCAGTGGCGACTCAGACTGAGTGGTCCCTACAAAGAAATGACTGCAGACAATAGGGAGATGGGACCCAGGGGAGAAGTAGTTGGGAGTTTCCACAATCTGGAAAAGGAATCACATCGGGGCTTGCAGGATGGCACTTGTGCCCTGGGACTGCCCTTGGGGGGAGAGGGCAGCTAAGGAGAAGGAGATGACGCTCCTAAAGCAGGTCTAGGAGAAGAGAGACTCAGGGAAGAGGCCTTGAGGTTCAGCAACTTTGGTGGAGCTGGGCCTCCTGAGAGAAAGCCCTGGGAGGTGGTAGCACTCTGTAACGGAGAGTAAGGAAGAACTCTGTGAGGAACCTGCTGAGGATCGAGCCTGGGAAAGATGAATGAGTTTTTATTTCTTCAGTTTTGAGTTGGGACTCTGGAAGGGGTGAGTGGTCTGCTGTTCATAGGTGCTGAGCACCTCCACTCTCACTAATGTCTACATTCGCCTTTGACACTCACTCCATTTGTTTAGGTATCTAAATATGAATTTAGGTGCCAAAATTTAAACACTCACATTTGAAAATGTTATCCCTAGCTGTGTGGCCTACTATCCCTGGACCTAATCCAATTTTCAAATATGTTTATGGGAGAAAAGGGAAATAAAGGAACTATTAAATTTAAACCAAATACAAGGTAAACAAACCAAATCTCAAAATAAAATGTGAAACGAGCCAGTTTTATCACCTCCCTGAAGCAGTAACTATAAAATTTTTGTCAGTACAATTGCAGGCTGATTGGGCCCTCAAGTTATACTTTTGAATGCCTTTAATAGGTATAACTTTATTGCATCCTTTTGGATATCTACCTTTCAGCAAATTTATCTCTACTTAGCGATGGCCTGAAAATGATATTGCTTTTTAAATTTCGAGTTTATTATGCATGAATGTTAAACATTTGAGGGAGGTGATGGAGCAGGAACGTTTTTCCAAAACCATGTTGGGATTATTTACTCTTTTGGGTAATTACTGCTGTTTAAATTACATTTTAGCACGTACTCTCCAAAGTGAAGATCCACATTCCTGACCACAGTTTACTTTCAATTCCTTTTTTAATTAACTGAGAAGTTTTCAAATAGAAAACAAAGAGTCTAAGATATCAACAGAGGAAAGCTTGCAGTATTATAATCTTTCAGCAGTGCTTCTCAGTGGTTAATCAAAAAATGTAGATTTGAGTTACCAGCTGCTGGAAATATTTTAATAATTGAAAAGTAATGAGCTTTTTGAGTGGGGAAGGTGGAAAATCCTCTTCCTCTGACTCAGTGGCCACTGTTAATTTGAGCAAAAGATAAGTATGAGTCAGGAGTATAGAAAAGCAATCCAGACATGTAGTAGAAGGATGAGATTATCTGGAGTTGATAATCCCTTTTAACATAATTGAAAATTATACATTCTACTGAACATGATTTGCTTTAATCCTGTATAGTTAGGCCCTGTTCCTGCAGTAAATTCCACACAAGTGGACGCCTTCATCCACATAGAAGTCTTTTTGAAGTCAGTGGGGCTTTGTGCAAGTGACTAAATAGATTGGGGGCTATTGCATTAATTTAGATGGAATATATGGACTAAAGGTGTTAACATGACCCAGTCACTGTCCAGCATTAAACACAGTCCAGGGCTTGGTATAAAGAGACCTAATTTACTTAGCACCATGACAAGCACACCATTAAAATAGTTAAATCATTTCAAATGTGAAGTATGAAATAAGGTGTTCATTTTAACAACATCCCTTGTTCCCTTTCCCTTTAGCAAACAACCTCCCTGTTGTTTGACAGTCTTTTAGATGGTATTAATGATGGTAATAACTGTGCTTTTTGGGGAAAAAAAGAAATTGGTTGAGATGGGCTGCTGCTGCTCTTGTTAAAGTCCAATCTTAGAAGGACAAGCCCCCTTGTTTGACTGTCTCTCAGATGGTATTAAAGATGGTAATAACTGTCATCCCAGGTAGTGTTTGAGATTCAGCTGGAGCTGGTAGGGGTGGAAATGTCACCTGCATCCTTCTCTCTCTGGCCCATTCTGGTCAGGACAGCTCCCAGGATCAGGATGATGAAGGCCCAGGGTCCCAGGAAATGGTGGGGGTGGCGGCCATGCTGATAAAGCTCACTCCAGTAGATGCCGTCTGTTCTTTCTGTCTCTTCTTGTTGTTCTTTTGTGCTTTCCCCACAAAATCTTTCTTTTAAGGACCCGGAAAGGGAGTGATGGGTGGAACAGCCCATCCCCTTATTAGTTTATCCACTAGTTAGGCCTAATCTCCAACATACCAATTTTGGCTCAATAACTTCTGACTCCATGCCATAATTCCAACATAGCCCTTGAATCATATTAACTTGGCCTTTTTGTTTAGACAAATTAAGTTATAATATCTCCCTTTTGTACCTTTCCCCATCAATATTTGCTACTTATAGATTATTAATATCTCTTGAAAATTTACATTTTTTTTATGGTTGAGCTCACAATTTGGATACATTTTTAGGCCCACTTGTCATAAAAGGGCCTTAAAGAGTCTGTTCTCTCTCTATGTTAATCTAGACCAGGATACACTTAAAATCAGGAGATTACTATTTTACATCCAAGTGATGGGTGCCCAGTGTGCACAGATACACGCTAGGACACCTGAGAAGAACAAACACGGGGTGGAAGTTCTCCAAACCTGATTCTTGCCTCCTAAATAGCACTGACAAGCCATCCCTCCATGATATGAGCCAAAGAGATGAGTTGTTGGACAGTGCCTGTATTTCAGGGACATATGCCTCCTCACACAACGATGGCAACTGTCCACAAACTACGCTCCCAATATTTGCTTTTGACCTTTTAGAAGTAATAATGTGCATGGATTGACTATGCATAGAGCCGATGTTGGCCAGAATATGGGTGATTAATTTATTCTTGTATAGGTCCTGTGCCATAAATGCCCCTTTTCTTCTTGGTTAGAAAGCTCTTCCAAATTAGATCTGCTTGGGAATTTTTCAACAAAATGTTTTTTCATGGGAAAATGCCAATTGGATGGAACCAAATCTCTCTGTGGAATATATCAGTTTCAGTAAAAGTTTTTCAGGTCCAGGATGGAATTTTGAGAGCAATAGGGACTAGAATGGCTACTGGCCATGTGATTAGAGCACTCCCATTTGATAGTAGAAGACCCAGCTTGTGCCTCATTTCATATCCTATATGAATGCCCTAATCTCTGGGGCAAGTCTCTCCAGAAAATTTTGAAAGGTCTTGGTTTTGACCCAGTGTGGAATGGGGACATTTTTTGAAATCTTTAAAAAAAATTTGTAGGATGGAAAAACTGTTTCCCACCCGGTGTATAGAACTCTTTTTGTGATTATTTACTGATAGACTTGAGCTTGAAAAAGCAGCTAGCTAGCTGCACAAGTTTTCCCTGTTCTGGATCCATTTCTGGGTTGTTTGCCCATATTTATGTATTTTTAAATCTAAACTATAACTTTATCTATTTAAACTGAGTTGCCTTTTTTGAAGTCACTATACTCTGTCTCTTATCCTTTTAAGCTGGCAAAGGAATGTTAGTATGGGTGCATGTCTGCACTGCTTTTGCAGCATGCAATGCCATCTCTGTATAGCTGAATTGTGCAGTGCCAGAAACTGGCTCTGAAGTTTACATACTAAAAAATGTAAGTAAAATTATACCACTTCCTACCTCCCTACAAGCATTGACACAATAGCAGTTTCCTGACATTTTGTATTTTTGTTACAGTTTTTGTCAGAAATGCAGAAGGTCAGAATAACGTGTGGAAGGTTATAAACCTTGTAATGACATATATCATAGACTTAAAAAGTTTAAATAGTCAGAATTTTGACCAGCCTCTTCAGAGCAGGCTACTCTCACTGTAAACAAAGAATAATGATGATCAACGGAGGATCAAACTGTAGAATGAGGGAAAGGTCAATGTAGCACAGTTTACAACCATCTTTCATGGAATATATGAGGCATTAAAATACTGATAGTGCACTCTGGTGACAAAGTACATGGAAGAAATGACACAACACGAATCATCTCTCATAAGCATCATTGTAATGAGAAGAAAGAGGAGGGGTTTAACTCCCTCTTAGCCATTTGGTCAATGAGCTTGCAAAGGGAGGGTTCCTACTTACTGAGACCACCAAAGGTGAAGTATTAATGTGTATGTTTGTAAACCACTAATGCATCTGAGCACCAATTTATTTTAGAGATTCTCTGTGAATTTGTGGTAGTTCCAAAGTAGGGATAAGGCTGAACTAAAACTCCATCTGAGAGCATTTCCAATGGCTGGTAAAGGTCAGATTTTGATTTGAATTTTGAGCCCAGATACCATGACTATATTGAGCCAAAACTTTATTCCAAATATCCCTCAGGGGTTGGGAAGGTTTTTTCTGTTTTGGAGCTACTTCCAAACACTTCAGCTCAAGACAATATCTGTTGTGAAGCAAAGGATTAAAGTTTTACAACCTGAATTGGCAACACTGGGTTAGGGATTTTGGGAGGGCCTGCAAAACAATTTACACACACACACACACACACACACACACTCTCTCTCTTTCTCCCTTCCTTCCTTCCTCTCTCCAGTCTTCAAAACATACCAGAATCCTGCGGCTGACCTGAAGGTTTTGAGGAGGATGCCTACTAGAGGTTTTTTTTAGGCATTCCCATATTTTGCTGACCTCCTGTATATAAAAGGGTGTTGGGAAGCCAGTGTTTGCAACAAACTCAGACTTCAGAAGTGGAGTCCAGCTGCTCATGCTGAGGTCTGTGCATCCAGCGAACTCCATTAAAATGTTGGCAATTTTGTCGTTTGAAATTAATTAGTGTTACTGAAGTGTTACATGAATTCCTGTGTATAGGGAACACTTACACTAGCACAGTAAAATTAATTGCTTTCAAAGGGTAAATGTCAACAATATAATGATGCCTGCTGTAGCTGCCAACATTGAGACAAGCTTTCCAATGGATAATTTTCCAAATAAGCCAGGGATCTAGTGGCCACTAGGCCCCCAACCACTGAAGAAGTCTATGTGCATTGTAGTGAATTTTAGCACTCATGTAGCACTATATTGAACACCCAATTCTGCCACCTTTATTAATGTCAAACAGTGCTCTGCTGGATGATTGGCCCCACTGATTTTATGAGGTGTCATTAGCAAGTGTGGGTTTGAGAGTGGTCCTACGCAAAAACATAGCATTTTCAGATGCATGTTAGAAATGAAAAGTGATGAGCTAAGGGAGATGTCAATAAATTGCATGACTGAGAACTGACACACCAAAAGTAAGATTGCCAGCTGACCCAATGTGCAATAGCAGATCTCCTAGACAGTGAATTGGTAATATCTGAGTGAAAAAGCCTAATAGGATGAGGCTTGAGGAGCAGGGTCACCAGATGTCCCCATTTTATAGGGACAGTACCAATATTCAGGTCTTTGTCTTATATAGGTGCCTATCACCCCCCAGTCCTGATTTTTCACACTTACTATCTGTTCACCTATCGAGGAGAAGCTTTTTAATATAGCCAGTACCTATTCAGCTGAGGGGGTTAAAAAACAGCAGGGCCAGCTCAAAGAATCTTTCACTTTAAAGGCAGCTGTTTCATGTATTGTGTGCTAGGTAATAACATGAAAGTATGCAATGTTCCTAAAACTAAACTGGCTCTTGATTGAGAGAACTTTTTATAAAGGTACTGCAACTGCAGCTAGCATTCAAGCCATGGGCACAAAAACTGATTTCCTGGTGCCTCTTCCAAACTCTTCTGTCCTGCAACATGCACTCCTACAAGCTTCATGCAATTGCTACAGCAACCAGTGTAAAAAAACCTCAAGGTGAGCACCGCATCTACCCCTAGCTTCTCAGTTTTGTGAGGAAAGTTGCTGCTTCATTCTGTGTGACCTGCAGGCAATAGAAAAGCCTTTCTGGTGAAAGCCAAACTTTTCAAGAATTGCACCAATGAATTCCTGTCTTTTAGGTATCGTTCAAACCACTGGGGATGATTTTAGACACATCAGCACTATTTCTGGGCCATGGAAGCAGTGTATTCCAATAAGCAGCCAAATTTCTACTTCTCAAATGTTTTTGAGGTATGGTTCAGAACAGGGTATTCCTGATGTGAAGAAGGCTATTTAAAATTATCCACACATCTTTTATGACCCTCCAAGAAAGATTCTGATTGAGAAATCCAAATCAAAACCAGGAATTCCAAATTACTTCAGAATGATTGAATGTCACTGAGGTAATGGCCTTGCACAATAAGACTAGCCAAGGGAACAGCAATTAAACCCACTTGAACCAGGAGGCTATCTGCAACTATGCAGGTTCCAGAGCATTACCATTTTCCCTGTGTGCAGCTTTATTGGGAAAAACTGTTAAAAATGCCAGGTCTGCTCTTAAGTTTTTGGTCTGGTGTACCTTAATTCACATAAAACTTGGGTAAACTTTGGTCTGATTTATGACCAAAATAGCTGCCCTGCAAACATCTACATCATCATCTGGGAATAGTAGCTTTACAATTACTAGAGTCAGACCATCAGCCAGTGTAAATCTCCATTGATTTCAAGCTCCTTGAAGTCAATGGAGCAATATGATTTACACCAGTCCCTCCTTTTTAAGATACTGTGTTCTGCTTTTGTTTTATGAAAAGCTTCACTGATATGTGGCTTACACAAAGTTTTATTGGCGAAGGCATTTTTAACAGGTGGCTTGGAGGGCCAGGCAGCCTAGTGGTTAGAGCTGCTGGCTTTCAGCCCCCTGCTTGGTTGTGGCGCCTCAACCAAGCAGGGGGCAGAGAGCCAGCAACTCTAAGTACTAGGCTGCCTGGCCTCCAAGCCACCTTTTACAAATGGAATAAGGGGCCACGGTTCCTTCCTCTCTACCAGGTCCCAGCCCAGGGCCCCTGTGTACATCAACCCCTGAACAGGGGAGTGGGGAGGAGGAGAAGGGGGAAGGTGCCTGTCCCAGCAGGGAGTCAGAATCCACTTCCCTGGGCCACTTCCTACCAGTCTGTTCAGTTTGGGGCATGGCCTCTCTAGTCCATTTTCCTGGGCGGCCTGCTTCCCATAGGGTTCCCTCTTGGGTCTTGGGCAGTGTCTTGCCGCAGTCCCAGACTTCTTCATGTGGAGCAGCCGTCAGCTGGTGATGGTGAGCCCCACAATGTCTCTTGTTACCTTAGGTGCTGGAGGCTCCTTCACAGTTTCACTTGGCTGGTGCTTACTCCCAGATTGGCTGCAGGTATAATGGGGCAAGGCTTGCTGAGCCAAAAGGCTCTCTTTAAACTGTGCTGTGCTGTTTCATCACAGTCTACCCATAAACTGCCATGCACTTTCCTTCTGTTATAAGAAAGGAATATTTAAAGAAGAGGACTGGTTAGCAATGTTTTATGGGTGACGGTGGACATGTTCGCTCTGATCATTACTATTTCTCTCATGCAAGTATTTGATTTCACCTGTGCCTACGTGCCTGGATAGACCCAGCCAACATGCTGCTGTGTTTTTATATAGTTCTTCATTTTTCCTTTATGAATCATACATATCTCATGTACTCCAATTAACATATGAGAGTATCTGCAAAATGACATACCATTGCCTGAATAAATCCTTCATTTTATGGGACCTTTTACTACTTTGTTTTTTCCCCCTAACTCAAGAAGACATCCTGGGAATTATTCATCTCTTTATTTACAGAGGTTTTTACACATGCTGCTGTAGCAATACCATCTCAAACAATAATCACAGCAACCTCACCAGCTAAACAAGGTATGGCTAGATCAGAGATTGTATGGGAGACCTTCAAGGAACATCTAGTGACTGTAGAAAAGTATTGCCGCTGATAACAGGGGGAAAAAAGGTTACTATTCAATCAGTTCTGAACCATGGAACTGTTATTGTTGGTGTATAAGGGTATTGTGCTGCTGAAGGTGGTGCCTTCCTACCAAAATGTTCTCCACAGCTTCACAGTATTTGTCTTCACTTCCCACTTCTACACTACTTCTTCTACACTACAAATAGGCTGAAACTGTAGGAGGGGTAGAAACTCTTATGTCTCAAGACATAAGTTAGCCATTGATTGCAGGGGTTAGAAAAAACTTAAGTCCTGGGCAATTCATTACATGATTATCCATTACTGGGACTTTAGACCATACTGTTCAGCAAAACTTTTAACAGTAAAAAAAATGAACCATTAGAACACCATGTGGGATGTGGTAGATTTTCCATCACTTGATGTTTTTAAAATTGGGATTTGGATGAGTTTCTAAAACATATGCTCTCGCTCAAGCACAAGATATGGGCCTGTTGAAGGAATTACTGAGTGAGTTCTATGGCCTGTG